>NW_027514176.1:646315-1017630 GCF_048772815.1 Callospermophilus lateralis
GTGACCAAATAATTTGGCCAAGGTAATAGAGATTATTCAAGGGCCTGATAAATCTGCCTCTATGTTTCTAGAGAGAATTATGGAGGCATAGGATATATACTCCTTTCAATACTCATGCAGAGGATCAAAAGGCATCTGTCACAATGGCCTTTATGGGGCATGCTGCCCTGGATATTTAAAGAAAGTTACAATGCTTAGATGGATTACAAGATATGACTTTGAGAGATTTAGTCAGAGAAGCCGAGAAAGTATACTATAAAAGAGAAACTGAGGAAGAGAAGGGAGCAAAGGGAGGATAAAAGAAACAAAAGACAGACTAATGAGTTGACTAAGGTCCCGGTCACAACAACCAAAGGGCCAGAAAATAAGAAACAGGGAGACAGGAAGGGATACCTGGTCCCACGCCAGAGGCCCCCCTGACCTCAGATCAATGTGCCTACTGTAAAGAAAGAGGACACTGGGTTCAAGAGTGCCCTAGAAAAAGACAGCCACGGGAGGCAGCCATTCTGACTCTTGAGGATGACTACAAAAGTTGGGGCTCAGATCCCCTCCCCAAACTCAGCGTAACTTTTGAAGTGGAGGGGACCCCAGTGAACTTTGAACTGGATACAGGGGCAATAAACTCAGCCCTTAAGGCCCCATTAGGCCCTCTATCAAATAAAAGGTCTCTAGGTCAAGGGGCTAATGGCTGTAAATGTCGGGCTTGGACAACTAAGAGGACCATGGACCTGGGGAAAGAAAAAATCCATCACTTTTTTTTAGAAATCCCTGAATGCCTGGCCACATTGATGGGCAGAGATCTGCTCACCAAGCTCCGGACCAAAATAAGTTTTAACCCTGAAGGCCCCCAAGTGGAATTTCTAAATCTTCCAGTAAAAACTCCTACAGTCATGGCTCTAACTATGTCAGTAGAAAATGCATATCAACTCACTCACCTTGGTTCAAAGAAACTGCAGGTATTTCTGAAGTATCAAAAACAGAGTTTTCCACTAACAGACTCACAGCAAAATGAAATAACTGAATGGGTATAAAAACCCTGTTGCTTCCATCAATTGCTTAATGCTTACCCTTTCAAGCTTCCTGCAGGAAAGCACCTACGAGGAACCAGACCAGGACAATTCTGGGAAGTGGACTTTACTGAAATTAAGCAAGCAAGGTATGGACATAAATATCTCCTAGTCTTTGTAGATACATTTTCAGGATGGATTGAAGCCCTCCCCACAAAAAGAAAAAAGAAGAAAAGAAACAGCTCAAATGATGCTCAAGAAGATAGTGGAAGATATTTTTCCAAGATACGTCCTGCCTAAGGTAACAGGGTCTGATAATGCACAGGGGTTCATGGCCCAGGTAAGTCAGGGGTGAGCCAGGAACCTGGGGGTTAATTGGAAGTTATATTGTGCTTATGGACCCCAGAGTTGAGGACAGGACAGGGTGAAAGAATGAATAGAACCATTAAAGAGACCTTAACAAAATTCAGCTTAGCGACCAGCATAAAAGATTGGACTATGCTCCTGCCTTATGCAAATTTTCATGCAAGAAATACTCCCTCTGTTTCTTGAGTAACCTCACCCCCTGTGAAATTCTCTATGGGGCCCCTCCACCAGTAAGGGACCTAACCCCAACTCTAAGACCTAACGATCCCTTCCACACCCCCTTTCTTGACAGACTTAAAGCTCTTGAAAGAACTCAGCGATACCTATAAAAACAGCTTGCCACTGCCTACCAAACTGGGGATGAGGGGACTCCACATCAATATCAATTAAGAGACTTCATCTATGTAAGACACCATCAGGTGTCATCCCTGGAACCCCGCTGGAAAGGACCATACCAGGTGCTACTTATAACACGTACAGTGGTAAAGGTAGACGGAATCACTTCCTGAATCCATGCCTCTCATCTCAACCCTGCGCCCTGTCCAGACTCTTTCTGCAAACTGTAAAAGACTAGTAACACTTTCAAATTGCGTATTCGCCATGTGGATAAGGCTATAGACTGACCCCTTGGCCACAAATAGTCCTAACCCTCATCAGCCCGTTCAGCAGCGATGGCTGATCACAAATCCTACTGGAAAAAAAGTATAATCTAACTTGCATACAGCCATCTTAGGGACCTGGTGGCCATCTCTCCACCCAGACATTTGTCAGTTGGCTATAGGTCTTTCCTATTGGGATATCCCTGATGAAGAGGATCCCACTAAAATACCATTAAATACCCTCCATACCATAGGTAATGGAAACAAACATTATTGATATGGGGACACGCGAGCCAGATGCAGGTTGGCTAGCCTGGATTACTATGTTTGCCTGGCAGACTATCAAAGCCACAAACAGTCACGGCTGTGTGGGGGAAAAGCCGACTTTTTCTGTAAGTCATGGGGATGTGAGCATACAGGGGCTGCCTGATGGAACCCAAACTCCTCATCTAATTCAGTACAGAGCATTGGCCATACTACCAATTAGATAACCAAAACCGATGGCCCCCAGAGGGGTCTCTAGATCCTCAAATTCTGTGTGACCTTTTTTTTTTTTAAAGAGAGAGTGAGAGAGAGAGACAGAGAGAATTTTTAATATTTATATTTTAGTTTTTGGCCGACACGACATCTTTGTATGTGATTCTAAAGATCGAACCCGGGCCACACGCATGCCAGGCGAGCGCGCTACCGGTTGAGCCACATCCCCAGCCCCGCATGACCTTTTAAACTTCTGAAAGTGCTCAAAAGGGTGAAAGGAGGTTTCCCTATTGCAGGAATTTTCGATCCTTCGCTCACATCATGAACTATGCTTATACAATAGATCCTCACCTTCAGCCTTCTGCTCCAGAGTCTCTGCTGTCACTCCCACCTCAGCAACCAGATTTCTCCCCTCCAATTATTAGATCAAAAACCCAAACCTCCGCTGGTTTTCAGACCATTGCCCCCTTGCTGAGGTAGCAGGTACTGAGGTACCCCTCCACCCACTCACTCCTGTCTTCTCCTGTCAGTGCCTACACCGGGTCCCACCAGGTCCTCTTACCAGCTAACCCAAAGCTAAAACCACCTGAGGAGAGCCCTCAGACCCCTATACAAGATGTAATGAAAATGGCCTTTAATGTTGCTTGTCATCACTGAAAAGGGTTTATTAAGAATTTAAAGTCCCTCACATGCGTTTTGGGATACTCACTCTTGTCTTCCCCTCTGCTCTACCTGTTCTACTGCTCAAGTTTTTGTTGCTAGGAAAATCCCAATCCCCTTTCCCATTATTCTTTTACATCTCTCCTTCCTCATTCTCAGATCCTCGGAGCTGCTGTCAGCCCCACCTTTCCTGTCTTCCCCTTCTGTACCAGGCCCACAGAAAAGTCTTAATTGACTTTCTACAGAAGTCTTCACCATGGATGACTTTAGGACTTTCAGCAAAAGAGTCCCTATAAAAGAGTTCAATGTAGATAAACTTCCTCTTTTATTGTTGCCTTGTTCTACTTGGCCACTGGCTAAAAAAATCAGCACTCTTATGCTAGACACCCCCTTACTTGTTTTCCACAAAATATGTGAACAAGACCTCTGCCCGTGAGCTGGGGCTTTACTGAGATGGCTACATTTTTAAGATAAAGAAGTTACCAACTGGGCTCCGTGGTAACACCTGGCAGGGGGCAAAAATAAGAAAGGTAAGAAAAAGCTCTCCCCCTTCCACGTGTCCTTGAAAAGTTAACTTGCCCAGAACAGAGGAAAAAACAGAAACAAAAACTGGTTTTTTGAACATCTGCAGACTGTGAACTTCTGAGCCCCTTCCATGTTGGGTACAAAATTCTGAAATTACCTAAACATGAGTTTCAGGGGATTAATTGATTACAACAGAAGCAATGTTCTCTAAATCTGGTTGCAACCAAATAGGACGGTTTCCCTGTCTTCGGTGCTATCTTAGGAGCCTTACCTACAACAGCCTAATTCTATATAATTAAACATTGTTTATGTTTTAAAGAAATGGACAACAGATGTGATTAATTGTGTAATGGTGCAGATGTTTCC
Source organism: Callospermophilus lateralis (assembly GCF_048772815.1). Taxonomy (NCBI): domain Eukaryota; kingdom Metazoa; phylum Chordata; class Mammalia; order Rodentia; family Sciuridae; genus Callospermophilus; species Callospermophilus lateralis. The sequence goes on from NW_027514176.1 coordinate 650,316, forward strand.
CAGAGTGCTCTAACATGATGCAGATTCATTTGAAGATCAAATAGGGGGGCATACAACCCGTTTCAACTGGGAACATATATCCCTCACTTTAGCCATCCTATTAGGAATAGGAGTTGCTGCAGGGTTGGGCACAGGAACCACTGCACTGGTCCATGGGACACAACAAATGACCCAATTTGAAGCAGCAATAGACCAAAACAAAGATATTAGATACCTCCATCAGAGCTTTGCATGAATCTTTAACCTCTCTCTCTGAAGTTGTTTTACAGAACAGGCGAGTGACACAAAACACACACACACAGAAAAAAAAAATAGCAATATATATGTTAATAAAAATTCATCATAAAATATATATTATCCACAGATCCAAAAATATTCATTTTACTGAACATGGATTTATGCATAATGTTGTTCAACTAGGAAGCTCACCCATAGGTTGAATATTCAGTTCCAACACGGTTTAGTAGGAGTGATCTCTTCTCACAATTTGTACCTGCCAAGTCATCCACCTCACAAGAATGTATTTGTGGTACCACGTAGGATTCTTTATATGCATATAAAAATACATGTGCTGAATAGGCTACAGAGAAAGGGAGACAGGAATTCACATATTTGTTTACTTTAAAAAAACATGGAGAACTATTTCAATAAAAAATTGACTAGATTTAACTCCTACAATGTATCATGCATAGGCAAGTCCAAATATACACCGTGCCTTCTCTGAACTGCTTGTATTTCTATTCTGTTTGGGTTATATTTCTCCATCCTATTAGGATTAGTAGTCAGAGTCTGGTCGGGTATGTATCAGTGTCAGCGATTCAGTATTTCGAATGGAAAATAGGAAATTGAATCCAATGTGTATGCAAATATATGCTACACAAAAATCTTCCCACTCTCATCCAGAACAATGCTTTAATATTACCTTCGCCTCAAGTGAGACACAATTAGAGGAGAAGAGTTAGAAAATCTGTGAATACCTATCTGGAATGGAAAATGCTCCAGATTTCACATCTTTGATGGAGGTAGAGGATTTTCTAAAAGTAAGGCACGGGGTAAACACTCCACAATCATGGAGCTCTGCTGGCCTAAAGACTTTTTGAGAATCTGCCTCTGAGGTCGGGCACTTGAAATATAGGTTGTGTCAGGAGCTTTAGCTTCTTTTGTAGTGAGACCATCAAAGCTGGGTCTCCATCTCTTTGACCTGAAGAACCTGGTTTCTTATTTTCCAATGAACATGAGGCAGCAGGCCTGAATCATCTCTTTGTAGGTAAACTGTGACCACTGGTGACTTAGTGTCTCTCTGAGTGAACCGTGAAGCCATTTGGTCCTCCTCCACTTTTTCTGGTGTTGTTCCTGCTGCACTGGGAGTTTGATATTCGCTTCATGAAATACAAAGATTCCAACTGGGACACAGTGCTGGAGGGAGTTCTGTCACGTGTGGTGGGTCAGGGTCTGCAAGAGAATGCACCAACCAGGCTTCTATCCCTCATAGCTTGCCCCATTGCCCCCTTGTCCATATCAACCTGATTCTGAACATTGCCCTGAAACCTCTCCATATAACAAGATGACATTACATATAAGGATCTGCTGGCTGCACCATGTCAGTCACAAGCCATTTGGAATCCAATGGTAGATCCTCATGGCCCTACCACGGATATTTTAACACACACCTGCCCACCACTGTTCTAGGCCCACTACTCAACAGACTCCAAAGTACTGGCATCTCTGTTCTACACCATTTTCATGAAACCCAGTCAATCAGGCACTGTCTTGTATACTCATGATCAGCAACAGGACATTCAAAGGTTCTCCAGTGCCACCTGGTCATGGGAATTTCAATAATTACATGGTGTTCTTCTAGTCATTTTTTAAGGATGAAGTTGGAGGCACTGTGGGTTTCACTTCATTCAAGAACCATTAAATGTTGAGGAAGCTCATTTCAATGAAAGTTCTGGAGAACTCTCACAGGCAAGGCTTACCAAAGAGAGGTGAAAAGATCACATGAAGCCAGGCCAATTGAGGTCTACAATGTTAGGTCTATGTGTGTTTTGACTCTCAACTATGGCTGCCAAGTCTTTCACAATAAAATCATATGATATATTGGCTGATATTCCCAGTGCTATGTGGAAAGCCACCCTGAGCCCATGTCTCAGTTTCCAAGGGCGACTCTCATGCGTGGCCTCCTGAAGTCCCATCACAATTCATGGAAATACTTCTCTGAGGTCAGTTCCACAACACAGTCACTAAGGGGAATCACACCAGAGTTCAAGCCCACGTGGACCCAGACCTTTCTTCCAACCGCCACACAAATGACCACAATTAAAACCAAAACTCTCCCACATGGCCCTTATCTTCTTCCATATAGCCACTCTGGTAACCTCTGGCTGGAGGATTCCATGAGGTCTCAGCCAAAGAGAGTGTCCAAAATAGGCTCCCTTTCCCCTATTTTGCCTAAAGTCAGAGTGGCCTGGACACCCTTTCCATGAACCAGGAGTGATCAATTAAGCCTCCCATTAATACTGCTCTGTTTCTCCAATTTGAGACCTACTGACTTTCAGGTATAGATTCTTTATGTGATTTGAAGTCATGCGAAAACCCAAGCACCTCTGCAGGGCTTTGAAGAACTCGTTTGACCCAAAGAATACCTATTCTCACTTGATGGAGGTCAGGAACCTAACAGAGGAAGGCGAGAGACTTCATCCACAATGACTGATCTTTTGGCAATTATGGTTTTGGATGCAGACATGGGATCATTCTTTAGATCCATCAGGTGCTGAGAATCAAAGTCACAGCCACATACAAGGCCAAGAGGCTAAATCAGACACATCCCTTTCCAAAGCAATTAAGCAAAGAGCCACAGGTGATGCCCATTCATTTCCATTTGAAAACTGTATTCTTCAGGCTTCACAAAGGGGTGGCCTGACTCAAAGTCCTTCCTGACATTCTGGGCAACAGAACAATAGGTAAGCAAAAGGCCCAAAGCAGGGTATATCCACTGAGACTTTCCTGGTCACACTGATATCTGAGTTTTTTGAGATGCTGGCCATTCCCTTCAGCTATCCTGTACATGGCCATGTCAAAGACCTTGGAGGTGGTACATATCTTGGACACAAAACCATGAGCCAATTCTGGAGAGTGGCCAGAATTCAGGAAGAAAACAGCGACTTAGGAAGGTAGTAGGTATTGCCCATCCATAAGGCAAGCTGCACTCCATTTATAAATTGGGCAGGATGAATACTGGGAAGCTTTCTACTAGACAGGACACATCCATTATTGCATTCTCTTTTCTCATGTCTACAACAGTGGACACAGTGGGATACACAGACATAGAAACACTCATCTTGTCAAACGACTTACTAGAAACAGTTCACTTCAAACCAAACAAACCACCTTTCCTACCTATTATCAGAACAAGAGACAAAACCACAAACCCACACTCACAAAGGCACCTCCTTCCTTCAAGTATGTGTGTGTCTCTCCAGAGTTTACTCTGAGTGGTGGGCCATACTATGTTCCCCCGAAATGGCCTGTCCTTTCTCAGATCTGGTTTCCTTGGCCAACTCTGTGAAGTTGTCAGGAAAAAGTGATGAGCCACTACCTACTTTCTCAGGAAAAGTCCCTCTTCAGATCTCTCCTGGCATTTGGCCATACTCAACTCAGTTGGTACCGAGAAAGACTTACTCTGTCCTTGGAAAATCCAAACAACTGAGCCCACTGGGACTGGGACTGGGATTGCCTCTCGGTGTCTGGCTTCTTGGATAGCATTTTCAGAGAGTTCCATCACCAAGTAAATGAGGTATGTCACATTCTTTGGAACTGAATGAGGCCACTGCCTTGGCAACCCCTTTGTCCTAACAGTTGCTTCCAAGGGTCCCATGAGATGGAAGCTGCCCATACTTCCTGTGACAGTTTCACAAGTTAGAATGGTATACCATCCATAGGCACCCGGGAACAGTTCTCCACACAGGCCTGATTTGGTCCATCTTCTCTACAATTAGGAGAGAGAGGCTGATTCAGACTCATCCCTTCATCCTGACCAGGTTGTTTGCCATGGAAGATGACTTTTGCTCTCTCAGGTCCTTCATACCTCCCTACAACTTCTCCACGTATCATTTCTGCATTCACCTTTGAGGTTTTCAGCAGGTGGAAGGTCCCCTACTTTCCTGTATTTTAAGAACAACTCTGTCCCTGCTCTTCTGTAAATTGAAATTGAGGTAACAGTGTATGTTTAGGATTAATAACAGGTTCGATTTGGGTTAGGAATCATTCTGTGTGATGAATAATGGTATTGGGAACCTGCGATATTTACAAAAACATAGAGGTGAAATATAAGTATGGAAACAGAAATCTAGGTATGATTTTAAGCCCAGAATGGCATTGAGCCCTTGGTTCTGATACTTAGCTTTGAATTATGTTCTGTAACCATGTCTCAGATAATTCGATATACAATGTCACAGGACCTTGTACCTGGGTAGATTGAATGTAGAAGAGAACATCTAGTCAAAAAGCGATAGTAGGTAGGATTAGGAGGATAGTCGGTAGGTTTAGGAAGAAGAGTGAGTATAGGATTTGGACCAAAAATTCTTTAGCAATAGGGTTTCGGTTAGAGAGTGAATGAAAATGTCAGCATATGTGAAGAGTCAGTCACAATGATGAACTGGGGAAAATATGTAGGAAATCAGGCATCAATAGAGACAATATGAAATCAGGCAAAGTATAAAGTGAGTGATAGGATTAGACATTTTCAAGAGGGTTGAGTTTGAATATATAAGCATTGGAAGAAACAAATATGATGTCACCAATAGGATTGACATTTGAGAGCATTAGGCAACCTGGACATGGATTTTTTTAGTTATCCATGTTCACTTTTCTTTTACGCTTTGGTACAATCATAAGTGTGACCATTACATTTTTTATTCAGAATTTTACTGTGATAAAATGTATAAGTGGATCAGGTGACATGAGTATTTCTTCCACCATTTCTGGGAGCAATATTTTGAAGACATATACAGTAGTGTTAGGGGTACAAAGAGGTGTACCCTGTGTCTATGAATATAGAGATAATGCATGAGTAGACCATCCTGTGAATAAATAATATAACTGGTTCCACTTTAAATAATGGAATTGACATCTGAAACTATACAGGAAATCTTATGTTGATATACAATCATTTATTCCAACCAGTTATACATCTAATGGAAATATTAGGATTATGGTTTATCATGAAGGGTGTTTGAGTTTTGCTTCATAAGTGATTATAAAAAATGAAAATATTGTGATTGGAAAAAAGTCTTATGAAAAGACCATTCAAGAAACATGGAGGAATACATGTGTTCTGAAGCAGGAAGTGATTGATCATGAAAAAAATGCCTATATGTTTTCTAACTTTTGGATGAAATATATATCCTATGATGTGCATAAACTGAAGAAATAGTAATGTACCAGTGTTGAATAAAAATGAACCGCAAAATACACATCATGTCCCCTAAGAATCTACTTGCATTGATGTTAACTGGGACAGTAACTGTAGAAATATTAGAGTTTGTATGCGCCATTCACTGAAGTTAGTTTCAGTACTAGGAAACAAATATGTATTTCAGGTGGATGATTATTTCTGAGAATGATCTTGTGGAAAGTTTGTTATAAATCCACATATATGAATATGAATGAATTTAGCGAGTGTATAATAAGACACATATATTTCATATATACACACTCACACGCACAGACATTAAAAAGTAACAATATAGGAGATCCAACATGGCGGCGGGCATGGAGAAATCAAGTCTCTGACCTCTTATGCGCGGGCATAGGGAGTCGTAAACTGTCTAAATGCTATTTGCTCAGAATCACTAGGCAATGCTGACCTGACGTCGATCTGGGGCGAACAGTCTGGGACCTTCAGAACACACACAGAGCCCGGATCAGCTGCATACAAGCTCAGATTTGCCTGCTTCTCGTGACTCAGAACTAATGTTCCCGCTGAAATAACTGGTCGGCCCTTCTGAATTTACAGAGTTAAAAGCAAACTGAGCCTTCATAGGCAGTGGCCACTGGATTGAAATGGGGCTTGGGAGAGACAGTTAGGACCAACCGTTGCATTGGTCACCTGGCAAAAGGAATGAACGGTCACCATTTGCATGGGATAACACCATGGCAGAGAACTGACGTCATGGGCAGAGGAGATAACTTTATTGAAATCAGCACGACAGGTGTGTAATCCCCTATCCATCTCTCTCCACACAGCTGGGAAACCTTAAGGGCCCCTCACAGCTCTCCCTTAAGGGACCCTCCCAGCTCTCCCATGAGCAAGATAGCCAGACCAAGGGAATCAGGTGTGGCGCGGGACTCGCGGCGTGGAATTCCCAGCTTCCTCTCCCACCAGTGCTGACAACCAGCACCAGCTAATGGGGGCATGGCTACCAGAGGGTAAGCAAATTTGCTGGGGGCTGTCAGCCCAAAGCTCTACAAACTTAGGGTCTGAGGAGGGCAAACAGGGAGAGTGTGCCAGGCGTTCATGAAAACAGGGCTACCAGGTGCAGAGACCTGACATGTAGCCAGTATTTTGGTGAGTGTCACAGTTGAGTGGAGCCTGGCTTGAGGAAACACAAGAGAAGGCCCTAGGTACTCAGGATTAGAGACCCACCCAATCTGGAAGGAAGAGCTGCTGCACAGTGATTGGTTCCCACCTATGGAGAGGAGACGCTTGGCCCAGTGAGTACAGCTCCACCTACTGAAAGAAAAGTTAATTGAAGCCTATGACTTCATGTATTTTTATTATTTTTTTATTTTTAGTTTTTTTTTCTTTTTCTTTCATTTTCATTTTTTTGTTGTTGTTCTTCAACTTATTTTAATGTTTTTATTTTTTTAATTTTATTATTATTATTATTATTTTAAATTTTAATTTTCATTTTTTAAATTATCATTATTATTTTAAAAAATTATTTTTTCTTTATTTTCTATTTTTTTCTTTTGTCTTTTTATTGCTTTTCAATTTTCTTATTCCCTCTTCCTTGAATTCTACCTACCTATTCTCATTCTCTTTAGTGACTTCTTCCCATCCCTTCTGATATCTTTCCTCCCAAGCTTCAAATAAATTTATAAGAGTAAGCAGTATCTCAGCACTCAAACAGAACAAGAAGTAACATGAGCAGCATAAAAAGGCAAGAAAGAAAAGGAGTACAAACAATGAAGGACAACCTAAATTTTCAGGAGGACCTAGAATCATCAGAAAAATGGTCATATAAAGAACTCAAGGAATACCTTAGAGAGATGGAATGGAACCTTAAAGAGGATACGAGACAGCAAATCCATACAGTGAAAGAACACATTGAAAATGAATTACATAAACAGATAAAAGAAGAAGTTAAGCATCTTTATCAGGGATAGAGATTATAAAAAAATCAAACAATAATTCCAGAAATGAAGGAAACGATAAACCAAATTAAAAACTCAATTGAGAGTATCACTAACAGAGTGTAGCAAGTAGAATACAGAATGTCACATAATGAAGACAAAATATATCATCTTGAAAAGAGTCTAGCCAACACAGAAAGGCTGGTAAAAAATCACGAGAAAAACATCCAAGAGATATGGGATAACATAAAAAAAACAACTGATGAGTCATCTGGATAGACGAAGGTACAGAGATTCAAACCATGGGAATGAGTAACCTGTTGAATGAAATAATTACATAAAATTTTCCAGAAATAAAAAAGGAAACGGATATACAAATTGTAGATGGTTACAGGACACAGAGCACAAAAAATTACAGTAGACCAAAGCCAAGACACATTGTTATGAAGATATCCAATATACAGAACAAAGAGAAAATATTAAAAGCTTAAAGAGAAAAGTTGCAGATTACATTCAGGGGTAAACCAAAAATGTTAACAACGGATTTTTCATCACAGACACTGAAAGTGAGAATATCCTGGAACAATGTATTTCAAACACTGAAAGACAATGGATGCCAACCAAGAATTCTGTATCCAGCATAATTAAGCTTCAGGTACGACAACAAAATAAAAATCTTTCATGATAAACAAAAGCTAAAAAAATTTTCAGTCAGAAAACCAGCATTGCAAAGTGTATTGAGCAAAACACTACATGAGAAAAAAATAAAAAACAACAACCAAAACCATCAGTGGGAAGTGCCTCAGTAATGACAGAGGGCGCAGGAAAAGCTAATCATGGAGAAACAAACTAAATAAAAAAAAAAAAAAAAGATAAATATTCAAACATGGCTGGCAGTACAAACCACATATCAATAGTAACTCTAAACACTAATGGCTTAAACTCTCCAATAAAGCAACATAGGCTTGTAGCTTGGATTCAAAAAACAAATCCAACAGTATGTTGCCTCCAGCAGACACATCTGAATGGAAAAGACATACAAAGGCTGAAGGTGAAAGGTTGGGAAAAAATATACCATGCACACGGTTCTCATAAGCAAGCAGGGGTGGCCATTCTCATATCGAATAAAATCGACTTCAAGACTAATTTAATCAAAAGGGATAAGGAAGGACATTATATACTGTTAAAAGGAACCATTCACAAACAAGACATAAAAATTATCAATATTTACGCACCCTTTTATGGTGCTGCGACGTTCATAAAAAAAATTCTCCTCAAGTTCAAGAATCAAATAGACCACAACACAAAAATTATGGGTGACTTCAACACACCTCTCTCATAATTGGACAGATCCTCCAAACAAAAGTTGAATAAAGAAACTATAGAACTCAATATCACAATCAATAACCTAGACTTAACTGACATATATAGAATATATCAACCATCATCAAGTGGATATACTTTTTTCTCAGCAGCACATGGATCCTTCTCAAAAATAGACTATATATTATGCCATAGGGCAACCCTCAGTAAATATAAAGAGGTGGACTTAATACCATGAATTTTATCTGATCATAATGGAATGAAACTGTAAATCAATGAAAAAGAAGGAAGGAAAAATCCTACATCACATGGAAAATGAACAATATGTTACTGAATGATCAATGGGTTACAGAAGACAAAAATGAGGAAATCAAAAAATTCTTAGAGATAAATGAAAATACAGACACAACATATCGAAATCTATGGGACACAATGAAAGCAGTTTTAACAGGGAAATTCATCACATGGACGTCATTCCTCAAAAAAAGGAAAGAACAACAAATAGATGAGCTAACACTTCATTTCAAAGCCCTAGAAAAGGAAGAGCAAAACAACAGCAAATGTAGCAGAAGGCAAGAAATAATTAAAATCCGAGCGGAAAACAACAAAATTGAAACAAAAGAAATTATTGAAAAAATTAACAAAAGTAAAGCTTGGTTCTTCGAAAAATAAATAAGATCGATAGACCCTTAGCATCCCTTTATGTTCAAAACATTAGAAAAACTAGGGATAACAGGAACTTACCTCGACATTGTAAAAGCTATCTATGTTAAGCCTCAGGCTAGCATCATTCTGAATGGAGAAAAATTGAAGCATTCCCTCTAATATCTGGAACAAGACAGGGATGTCCTCTACCACCACTTCTATTCAATATAGTTCTCAAAACACTGGCCAGAGCAATTAGACAGATGAAAGAAATTAAAGGCATAAAAATAGGAAAAGAATAACTTAAATTATCACTATTTGCAGCTGACATGATTCTATATATAGAAGACCCAAAGGGGTCTACAAGAAAACTACTAGAACTAATAAATGATTTCAGCAATGTGGCAGGATATAAAATCAACATGCATAAATCAAAGGCATTTCTGTATATCAGCGACAAAACTTCTGAAACAGAAATGAGAAAAAAAAAACACTCCATTCACAATATCCTCAAAAAATAAAAATAAAATCTTAGGGAATCAACCTAACAAAAGAGGTGAAAGATTTATACAATGCTTACTACAGAACCCTATAAAGAGAAGTAGAATAAGATCTTAGAAGATGGAAAAATATACACTGTTCATGGATAGGGAGAACTAACATCATCAAAATGGTGATATTACCAAAAGCTCTCTATAGGTTTAACGCAATGCCAATCAATATCCCAACGGCATTTCTTGTAGAAATAGAGAAAGCAATCATGAAATTCATATGGAAAAATAAAAGACCCAGAAAAGCAAAAGCAATTCTAACCAGGAAGTGTGAATAAGGCGGTATAGCGATACCAGATTTCAAACTAAATTTCAGAGCAATAGTAACAAAGACAGCATGGTAGGGGTACCAAAACAGGCGGGTGGACCAATGGTACAGAATGTAGGACACAGAGATTAATCCACAATGCTACAACAATCTTATATTTGATAAAGGAGTTAAAAGCATGCAATGGAGGAAGGATAGCATCTTCGACAAATGGTGCTGGGAAAACTGGAAATCCATATGTAACAAAATGAAACTGAATCCCTTTCTCTCGCATGCACAAAAGTTAACTCAAAATGGATCAAGGACCTTGATATCAAATCAGAGACATGGCATCTGATAGAAGAAAAAGTTGGCTTCGATCTACATACTGTGGGGTCGGGCTCCAAATTCCTCAATAGGACACCCATAGCACAAGAGTTAATAACTTGTATCAACACATGGGACTTACTCAAAGTAAAAATTTTTTTCTCAGCATAGAAACAATAAGAGAGGTAAATAGGGAGCCTACATCCTGGGAACAAATCTTACTCCTCACACTTCAAATAGAGCCCTAATATCCAGAGTATACAAAGAACTCAAAAAATTAAACAATAAGATAACAAATAACCCAATCAACAAATGGGCCAAGGACCTCAACAGACACTTCTCAGAGGAGGACATATAATCAATCAACAAATACATGAAAAAATGCTCACCATCTCCAGCAGTCAGAGAAAGGTGAATCAAAACCACCCTAAGATACCATCTCACTCCAGGAAGATTGGCAGCAATTATGAAGTCAAACAACAAGTGCTGGCGAGGATGTGGGGAAACAGATACACTTATACATTGCTGGAGGGACTGCAAATTGATGCAGCCAATTTGGAAAGCAGTATGGTGATTCCTTGGAAAGCGGGGAATGGAACCACCATTTAACCCAGCTATTCCCTTTCTCGGTCAATTCCCTAAAGACCTAAAAATAGCGTGCTACAGGGACACTGCTACATCAATGTTCATAGCAGCACAATTCACAATAGCAAGACGGTGGAACCAACCTAGATGCACTTCAATAGATGAATGGATAAAAAAAATGTGGCATTTATACACAATGGAGTATTACTCTGCATTAAAAAATGACAAAATCATGGAATTTGCAAGGAAATGGATGGCACTAGAGCAGATTATGCTAAGTTAAACTAGCCAATCCCAAAAAAACAAATGCCAAATATCTTCTTTGATATAAAGAGAGTAACTAAGAACAGAGAAGGGATGAAGAGGATGAGAAGACGATTAACATTAAAACAAGGATGAGAGGTGGGAAGGAAAGGGAGAGAGAAGAGAAATTGCATGGAAATGGAAGGAGACCCTCAGGGTTATACAAAATCACATACAAGAGGAAGTGAGAAGAAAGGGAAAAATAATACAAGGGAGAGAAATTTATTACAGTAGAGAGGGTAGAGAGAGAAGAGGAGAGGAGAGGGGAGGGGAGGGGGATAGTAGAGGATAGGAAAGGCAGCAGAATACAACAGACACTAGTATGGCAATATGTGAATCAATGGATGTGTAAGTGATGTGATTCTGCAATCTGTATATGGGGTAAAAATGGGAGTTCATAACGCACTTGAATCAAAGTGAGAAATATGATATATCAAGAACTATGTAATGTTTTGAAAAAGCATAAATAAAAATTTAAAAAAAGGAAACTAACTTTGGTGAATGATGCACGTGAATCCTAATATTTCTACAGTAACTGATCCAGTTTAATATCAATGCAAGTAGATTCCTTTGGTACATGATGTGTATTTTGACGTTTATTTTTATTCAACACGGGTACATTACAATTTCATCAGTTTATGCACATTAAAGGATATATATTTCATCCACAATTTAGCAAATTTATAGGCATTTGTTTCATTTTCAATCACTTCCTGCTTCAGAACTCATGTCTTCCTCCATATTTCTTGACTGGTAATTTTATGAGACTTCTTTCCAAACACATTATTTTCAATTTCCATAATCATTTTGAAGCAAAACTCACACACACTTCATGATAAACAATAACCCTAAGATGACAATTAGATATATAACTGGTTGGAATGAATGATTGTATGTCAATATATGATTTCTTATATATATTCAGATATCAATTCAATCCATTATTTAAAGTGGAACCAGTTATATTATTTATTCAGAGTATGTTCTATTCATGCATTATCTCTATATTCATAGACACAGGGTACACCACTTTGTACCCCCAATACTAATTTATATGTCTTCAAATATTGCTCACAGAAATGGTGAAAGAAATTCTCATGTCACATGATCTACATATATATTTTATCACAATAATTTTCTGGGCACAAAATGCAAAGGTCACACTTATGATTGTACCAAATCCTAAATGAAAATTGAACATGGATTACTAAAAACATCCATGTCCAGGTAGCCTAATGCTTTCAAATGTCATTTCTATTGGTGACTACATATTTGTTTCTTCCTAAGATTATGTATTCAATAACAATCCTGTTGAAAATGTCTAAACCTATCACTCACTTTATAATTGCCTGATTTTGTAATGTCTCTATTGATATTTTCTTTTCTATATTTTCCCCAGTTCATCATTGTGACTGACTCTTCGCATATGCTGACATTTACATTCACTCTATAAATGAAACCCTATTGCTAAAGAACATTTGATCCAAATTTTATACTCACTCTTTTTCCTAAACTTACGACTGTCTTCCTAATCCTACCGACTATCTCAATTTGAGTGGATGTTCTCTTCTACAATCAATCATCCAAGGTACAAGGTCCTATGCCTTTGATTATCAATTTATCTGAGACAAACGTGCAGAACACAATTAAAAGCTAAGAATCCCAATCAAGGGCCTAATGCCCTTCTGGGCTACAAATCTTACCTAGATTTCTGTTTTCATACTTATATTTCACTTCTAAAGTCTTATAAATATCGTAGGTTCCCAATACCATTATTCATCAAGCAGAATGATTCCTAACCCAAATCGAACATGTTTTTAACCCTAACCATACACTGTTCCCTCAATCTAACTTTACAGAAGAGCATGGACAGAGTTTGTCTTGCATTTCATCAATGTATGGGATCTTCCACCTTCTGAGAACCTCAATGGTCCTTGCAGATTTGATCCTTGGAGACGATGTAGGCAGCTATGAAGGACCTGAGAGACCAAAAGTCATCTTCTATGGCAAACAACCTGGTCAGTATGAAGGGGTGTGTCTGAGTAAGCCTCTCTCTTCTTAATGTCGAGAAGATGGACCAAACCAGGCCTATGTGGAGAGCTGTTCCCGCAAACTGGTGCAGCCAATTTGGAAAGCAGTATGGAGATTCTTGGGAAAGCTGGGTATGGAACCACAATTTGACCCAGCTATTGCCCTTTTCGGACTATTCACTGAAGACCTGAAAAGAGTAAACCTCAGGGATACTGCTGTTGTTCATAGCAGTACAATTCACAATTGCTACACTGTGGACCCAACCCCGATGCCCTCTAATAGATGAATGGATAACAAAAATGTGGCATTTATACACCATGGAGTATTATGCAGCACTAAAATATGACAAAATCATGGAATTTTCAGGGAAATGGATGGTACTAGAGCAGATAATGCTTAGTGAAGCTAGCCAATCCCTAAAAAACAAATACCAAATGTCTTCTTGGATATAATGAGAGCAACTAAGAACAGAACAGGGAGGAAGAGCAGGAAGAAAAGATTAACATTAAACAGAGACATGAGGTGGGAAGGAAACGAAGAGAAAAGGGAAATTGCATGATAATGGAGGGAGACCCTCATTGTTACACAAAATTACATATAAGAGGTTGTGAGGGGAATGGGAAAATAAACAAGGAGAGAAAAGAATTACAGTATATGGGGTAGAGAGAGAAGATGGGAGGGGAAGGGAGGGGGGATAGTAGAGTATAGGAAAGGTAGCAGAATTCAACAGTAACTAATAGGGCATTATGTAAAAATGTGAATGTGTAACCAATGTGATTCTGCAATCTATAATTGGGGTAAAAATGTGAGTTCATAACCCACTTGAATCCAATGTATGAAATATGCTATGTCAAGAGCTATGTAATGTTTTGAGCAACCAAAAAACCGAAAAAGAAAGTAGCAATATATATTCCAATCGAAATTCATCATGAAATATATAAAATCCACAGATGCAAAAATATTCATTTTACTGAACATGGATTCATGTATAATGTTATTCAACTAGGAAGCTCACCCATAGGTTGAATTTTCAGTTCCAACAGCGTTTAGGAGGAGTGATCTCTTCTCACAATTTTTATCTGCCAATTCAGCTACCTCACAAGTATGTACGTGTGATACCCAGTAGGACTCTATATGTGCATATAAAAATACATGTGCTGAATAGGCTACAGAGAAAGGGAGACAGGATTCCCATATATGTTAACTTTAAAAACACATGTTTAATTATTTCAACAAAAAATTGACTAGATTTATAACTCCTATACTATATAATGCAAAAGGCAATTCCAACTACACACCATGCCTCCTCTCAACGGCTTGTATTTCTATTCTGTTTGGGTTATTTTTTACCATCATATTAGGATTATTATTAAGAGTCTGGTATGGTATGGGTTAGTGTCAGGAATTCAGTATTTCAAATGGAAAATTGGAAAATGAAATCAATGTGAATGTAAATATGTGCTACACAAAAATCTTCCCACTCACATCCAGAACAATGCCTTGACATTACCTTCGCCCCAAGTTAGACACAATTAGAGTAGAAAAGTGTGAAAATCTGTGAATACATATCTGGAATGGAAAATGCTCGGGAGTTCACATACTTGGAGGTGGTAGAGGAGTTTCCAAAAGTAAGGGACAGTGTAAACACTCCACAAACATGGAGCTCTGAGAGCCTAAAAACTATTTGAAAAACTGCCTCTGAGTTTGGGCACTTGAAATATATGTTGTTGTCAGGAGATTTGGCTTCCTTTGTAGTGAGACCATCAAAGCTGGGTCTGCATCTATGTGACCTGAAGGACATGGTTTCTTATTTTCCAATGAACATGAGGCAGCAGTGCTAAATCCTCTCTTTGTAGTTAAACTGTGGTCACTGTGGGCTAAGTGTCTCCCTGTGTGGACTGTTAAGCCATTTGGTCATCCTCCACTTTTTGTGGTATTTTTGCTGCTGCACTGGGAGTTTGGTATTTGCTTCACAAAATGCAAGGAGCTAACTGGGACACAGTGCTGGAGGGAGTTCTGTCACGTGTGGTGGATGAGGGTCTGCAGGAGAATACACCAACAAGGCTTCTTTCCCACATAAATTGCACCAATAACCATAGCAACCTGATTCTGAACATTTCCCAGAAAGCTTTCCATATAACAAGATGCCTTTACATATAAGGGTCTGCGGGCTGCACCATGTCAGTCACAAGCCATTTGGAAGCCAATGGCAGATCCACATGGCCCCACCATGATGTTTTATCACACACCTGCCCACCCCTGCTCTAGGCCCACTACTCGGCATGCCCCAAATTACTGGCATCTCTGTTCTACACCATTTTCATGAAACCCAGTCAAACAAGGCAATGTCAGGTATACTCATGATCAGCAACAGGAAATCCAAAGTTTCTCCAGTGCCACCTGGTCATGGGAATTTCCAAAATTTCATGGTATTTATCTAGCCATTTTTCAAGGATGAAGTTGGAGGCACTGTGGGTTTCAGTTCATTCAGGAACCATTAAGTTTTGAGAAAGCTCATTTCAATGAAAGCTCTGGAGAACTCCCACAGGCAAGGCTTCCCAAAGAGTGACCAAAATGCCACATGAAGCCAGGCCAATTGAGATCTACAATGTGAGGTCCATGTGTGTTTTAACTCTCAACTATGGCTGCCAAGTCTTTCAAAATAAAATCATGTGATATGCTAGCTGAGATTCCCAGTGGTCTGTGGAAAGCCACCCTGGGCCTAGATCTCAGTTTCCAAGGGCGACTCTCATGAATGACCTTTTAAAATCCCAACACATTTCATGGAAATACTTCTCTGAGTTTAGTTCCAGAACTCAGTCTCTAAGGAGAATCACACCAGAGTTTGTTCCCAGGTGAACCCAGTCATCCATTCCAACCGCCACAAAAATAACCACAATTAAATCCAAAACACTCCCACATGGCCGTCATCTTCTTCCATATAGACACTCATCATTATGTCTTGCTGAAGGTTACTATGAGGGTCACAGCTCAAGAAAGTGTCCAAAATAAGCTCAATTGCCCCTCATTTGCTTAAAATCACGGTGGCCTTGGCACTTTTCCTGTGAATCAGGAGTGATGAAATATTCCTGCTGTTAAAGTGTTCCACTTCTCCAATTTGAGTCCTACGTGCTGTCAGGTATATATTCTTTTTTCTGATTTGGAGTCATGAGAAAACCGAAGCACCTATGGGCTAGCCTCTTCAGGGATTTGAAGAACTCATTTGACCCAAATGATTCCTATTCTCACTTGATGAAGGTCAGGAACCTAACACAAGAAGGCAAAAAAATTCATCCACAATGACTTCTCTTTTGGCCATTTTTGGTTTGGAAAAACATGGGATCTTTCTTTAGATTCATCAGGTGCTGAGAATCTAAGCCACAACCTCACACAAGGACAAGAGGCTGATTCAGACACATCCTATTCCAAAGCAATTAAGCAAAGAGCCACAGGTGATGCTCATTCTTTTCCATATGAAAACAGTTTTCATCAGGCTTCAAAAATGTGTGGCCTGAGGCAATGACCTTCCTGAAATTTAGGTTAATAGAAACCTAAGTAAGCAAATGGCCCAAAGCAGGGTTTCTCCACTGAGAATTTACTGGTCACACTGATATCTGAGTTTTCTGAGATGCTCCCATTCCTTCAGCTATCCAGTACATGGCCATGTCACAGAGCCTTCTGGTGATACATGAGCCTATTCTAGAGAGTGGCCAGAATTCATGAAGAAAACAGGAACTTAGGGAGATAGTAGGTTTTGCCCATCCATAAGGCAAGCTGCAGTCCATTCATCAAATGGGCAAGATGAATGCTGGGAAGCTTTCTACTAGAGACAACACATCCATTAATGCATTCTCTTTTCTAATGTCTGCAACCACGGATACAGTGGGATACACAGATATAGAAACACTCACCATGTCAAAAGACTTTCTAGAAACAGTCCACTCCAAACCAAACAAACCGCCTTTCCTACCTATTCTCAGAACATGAGAAAACACCACAAACTCACACCCACAACAGCAAAGGCACCTCCTTCCCCCAAGTAGGTCTGTGACGATCCGGAGTGTCTTCTGACTGGTGGACCATATAATGTTCCCCCGAAATGGCCTGTCCTGTCTCAGATTTGGTCTCCTTGGCCAACTCTGTGAAGTTGTCAGGTGCCAGCGGTGAGCCACTACCTGCTTTCTCAGGATAGGCCTCTCTTCAGAGCTCTGCTGGAATTTGTCCATCCTCACATCAGTAGGTACCAAGAAAGACTGACTCTGTCCTTGGGAAAAGCAAACAAGTTAGCCCACTGGCACTTGGACTGGGACTGGCTCTGGGTGCTTGGCTTCCTGGATCCCAAGTTCAGAGAATTCTATCACCAAGGAAGTGAGGTAAGGTCACTTCCTTCAGGAACTGAATGAGGTCACTGCTTTGGTAACCACTTTGTCCTAACAGTTGCATCCAAGGTTCCCATGAGATGGCGGCTGCCCCTACATACTGTAACATATTCAGAAGTTACAATTGTATATCAACCATAGGAACTTGGGAACTGCTATGCACACAGGCCTGGTTTGGTCTATCTTCTCTACAATAAAAAGAGAGAGGCTGATTCAGACACATCAATTCATCCTGAAAAGGTTGTTTGCCATGGAAGATGACTATTGCTCCCTCAGGTCCTACACAGCTGCCTACATCTCCAAGGATCATTTCTCCATGGATCTTTGAGGTTCTCATCAGGTGGAAGGTCACCTATATTCCTATATTGTAAGACCAACTCTCTCCCAGCTTTTCGGTATGTTATATTAAGGGTAGAGTTTATGGTTATGTGTAATAACAGCTTTGATTTGGGTTAGGAATCATTCTGCAGAATGAATAATGTTATTGGCAACCTGCGGTATTTACAAGAGTATATAGGTGACATCTAAGTATGAAATCAAAAATTTACGTAAGATTTGAAACCCAGAAAGGCATTGGGCCCTTTAGTGGGATACTTAGCTTTGAATTATGTGCTGCACATTTGTCTCAGATAAATCAATATACAAAGGCATAGGACCTTGTACCTTGGATGATTGAATGTTGAAGAGAACATCCAGTCAAAAAGAGATAGTAGAATTAAGAACGTAGTCGATAGGCTTAGAAAGAAGAGTGAGTATAGGATGTGGAACAAAAGTTCTTTAGCAATAGGGTTTTGGGTAGAGAGTGAATGTAAATGTGAGCACATGTGAAGAGTCAGTCAAAATGACGAACTGGGAATAACATGTAGGAAAGCAGATATCAATAGAGACATTAGGAAATCAAGCAAAGTATAAAGAGAGTGATAGGATTAGACATTTTCAACAGGCTTGAGGTTGAATATATAATCTTAAGAAGAAACAAATATGTAGTCATCAATTGGATTGACATTTGAGAGCATTAGGCAACCTGGACATGGATGTATTTAGTAATCCATGTTCACTTTCCATTTAGGCTTTGGTACAATCATGTGACCTTTGCTTTTTGTGTCCAGAATATTCTGTGATATAATGTATATGTGGATCAGGTGTCATGAGTATTTCTTCCACCATTTCTAGGAGCAATATTTTGAAGACGTATAAATTAGTATGGGGGTAGAAATAGGTGTACCTTGTATTTATGAATATAGAGTTAATGCATGAATAGACCATACTGTGAATAAATAGTATAACTGTATCCACTTTAAATAATTGATTGAAGTGATATCTGAAAATACATAAGAAATGTTATATTGATATAATATCATTCATTCCAACCAGTTATATATCTAATGTTCATCTTAGGGTTATGGTTTATCATGAAGGGTGTTTGAGTTTTGTTTCAAAAGTGATTATGGAAATCAAAAGTAATGTGTTTGGAAAGAAGTCTCATGAAAAGATCAGTCAAGAAACATAGAGAAATACATGAGTTCTGGAGAAGGAAGTGATTGAAAGTGAAACAAAGGCCTATAAATTTGCTAAATAGTGGATGAAATATATATCCTATGATGTGCATAAACTGAAGAAATAGTAATGTACCAGTGTTGAATAAAAATGAACGTCAAAATACACATCATGTCCCATAGGAATCTAGTTGCATTGATGTTAAACTAGGTCAGTTACTGCAGAAATATTAGAATTTGTATGCACCTTTCACTGAAGTTAGTTTTCAGTACTAGGAAACAAATATGTATTTCAGGTTGATGAATATTTCTGAGAATAATCTTGTAAAAAGTTGATTATTAATCCACATACATGAACATGAATGAATTTGGGGAGTGTATATAAGACTCATAAATTTCATATTTTGAAAAATCTGGAGAGTGTGTGTGTGTGTGTGTGTATATATATATATATATATATATATATATATATATATATATACACACAAACAAAGACAGATATTAAAAAGTAGCAATATATATGTCAATCGAAATTCACCATGAAATTTATATCATTCACAGATCCAAAAACATTCATTTTACTGAACATGGATATATGTATAATGTTGTTCAACTAGGAAGCTCACCCATAGCTTGAATTTTCAGTTCCAAAAGCGTTTAGGAGGAGTGATTTCTTCTCACCATTTGTATCTGCCAAGTCAGGCACCTCACAAAGATATACGCGTGTTATCAGGTAGGATTCTATATGTGCATATAAAAATACATGTGCTGAATAGGCTACAGAGAAAGCGAGAGAGCAATTCACATATTTATTAACTTTAAAAACACATGGAGAACTATTTCAATTAAAAGTTGACTAGATTTATAACACCTACCCATTATCTTGCAAAAGGCAAGTCCAATATACACCATGCCTCCTCTGAACTGCTTGTATTTCAATTCTGTTTGGGTTATTTTTCTCCATCGTATTAGTATTAGTAGTTAGAGTCTAGTAGGGTATGGGTTATTGTCAGGGATAAAGTATTTTGAATGGAAAATTGGAAAATGAATCCAATGTGTATGCAAATATGGGGTATTCAATAATCTTCCCACTCTCATCCAGAACAATGCCTTGACATTACCTTTGCCCCAAGGAAGACACAATTAGAGGACAAGAGTTAGAAATTCTGTGAATACATTTATGGAATGGAAAATGCTCAGGAGTTCACAACCTTGGAGGTGGTAGAGGAGTTTCCAAAAGTAAGGAACAGGGGTGATCACCCAACCTGATCTTTCGTTAATATTGGGAGCCATCTTGCCACAAAGCCATGGAAAGATAATTTTTGCTTTACTATAAATTACTGCAAATTCTGAACCTGCTTGGAATGCCTGCCCATGCCTTGAACTCACCCATGCCTAGAGTTCTGACCATATCGCAGCCCTCTCTGAAACTTTAGTGACACCTCATAAATATTGGCCTTCCCTGGCCAGACAACGACCCTCTCTGTGGCTCTAATGGTCTTTATAATTTCTGATGCTGGGGCAGCGAAAAAAAATGTGAACTACAATTAGTGTGATGCTTGTCAAAGTTCTGTTTTCTGAAACTTCCTTTTTGTGTAACTTTTTGGGCTATAAAGCTGGGGTGTAGGAAAGGTGGGGACGCTGTCTTTTTTCCACCGTTTTGAGAAGGAGAGTCAGCCTGGCTGGTTGAACTAATAAGCTTGCCTTAATTTGATTTTAATTGGGGTCAGTGGTTGTTTCTTGAGTCCTGGTCTAACATTTTGGAGTTCCTCAGCGAGATGACCCAACCAGATCACAAGACCAGACTGCTGGAAATTATGAAGCTGGCCTTTCCTCCAGGACTCAGATCTGGAAAGCCAAGTTCCAAGGCCTTGGAGTGAGCCTTTGGTCCGGGGAGCACTGCACTGAACCATCACACTAAAACTATTAGCAAGCACCTGGTGGAGGAAGCCTCCATAGGTAAGTGGTGCCATTATAACATCTGATATCCGGTTAAGTGAGATGTCTTCTGATGACAGAGAGGTGGCCTGGGGAAGCTCACATATACTCCTGTCCTGGACAGTAACAAGAATTGTCCTGTCCTCTGTTCTGTTCTGTAGGGAATTTCTCTGAAAGAGTAGAAAGGTGCATCCGGGCACGCAGGAGCTCCTACCTCGGAGCTTCAGCAAGACGTTGCATTGCTCCTCTGTTTTTCTGTATCTTCGCCAGGTTTGTGTTTCTTTGTGTTTTGTTCTGTGTTTTATATGTTTTTGTTTGTTTGTTTTTGTGCATCTTGTTGTGTGATTTCTGTGGTTAAAAACTTAAGGATATTGGAAGTAAAAATGGATAATAAAGCAAGTAAGCCTGACACCCCTTTGGACTGTGCTCTGAGGAACTGTGATGAAGTTTACACCCCTTTGTTAAGCAGGATAAGAGAAGCCCCTAGCTGGCTGCCTGGAGCCCACCCACTGCACAGGGCAATGCCTGCTGGTGACCTAAAAACAGAGTATCTCCCAGGTTAACAATGGAAACTTTTTTAAAACCCCTTGTCGCTCCAGATCAAGAGAGTCACAACTTTTGGGCAGAGTTCCCTGTGTTTATGCTTTGTTAGCAAAGCAGTAAACCTCCCTTTTTATTTTTCTCAAACCCTGTCCTCATTATTAAATAGGTATTAATTCGCTTCAAGGTCAGGAACCAAACTTTAAGTTACAAATTTTGATAAACACCCCCCCAACGCCCAGGAACTTTTTGAAAGCTGACTACTGAAATGTTAGGAGATGGAGCGTGCTTGGGGTGGAACCAAACCAGAGGAGCTAATCCTGTAAGTAAAAGGAGGGACTGAGGGACTCCCAGCAGCTGCCAAAGCCCTGTTGCTTCAGGGAATTCCCTCGTTACTTCCCTGCACTGTAAAAATTATGGCACCCCTGTCTTCTTAAAAAACAGAAAAAGTAAAAGGGACACTAAATGCAGTAAAGTCACCATGGAAACACTTGATATTACATTTCAGGTTGCCACTCTGTGAAAACATCTGATCCTCTTGTGGGGACATCTATCGTGCCACTGGTGTAGGAGATTTTTCTCTTATCTGCTCTGTTTTTAAGGATTCTGTCTGTCAGCCATAGTCTGGAGCTCCTTTCTGTCTGTCTTGTGTCTTTGTTTCTGGCCCTTTAAGACATGTGGAATAATGTGCTGATATTATAAATTGTTTCTTGGGAATGATCTTAGCTCAATGTGTGTTTTAATGATGATGTTTTATTGTAACAATCTGGTATCTGAATGGATTTTGAAGCATTGCTCAATCTTGCAGTTAAAAGTCGGGTTTAGGGAATTGTTTAGTTTATGATTTCAGATAATTCATGCCAGATAACTTAAATTCTTATGATGGAAAACTAAAGAACTCTACTTCCAAGTTGGCAAGTAACTTCCCAAACATTCAGTTTTATTTTTCACTAATTTTGAATTGGGTAGACTGGGAAAATGTCACAGTGTGTACCAGTGCATTCATTTGGACAAGGATAGTAAATCATAGTAAGGTATCTGTTGACAAAACAAGATGTAAAGATATAAAATTTTGTGAATTTTATCTTAAAATTGTATCAAATTTCAACATCTGAATCTGAAAATTATGGTTAAAATGCCTTAGGCCTGAGGTGTCTGCTCAGAATAGCAGTTTTTTCCTCCTCCTTCCAGACCTCAGCCAGGACTTATGTTGAAATTCAAATGAAAGAAGCCTGCAAGCTCAGTAGGAGACTGATCTGAGGCATAAGGGGGGAAAAAAGTTGAATTGTATGGTATTTACTAATTACTGGCCAGTCATTTTTTCCAGGACTCTAATTTTTTTCCTTAGATTCTGTATTTTTTTTGAGCTCATGATTTTGATCATACAGACCTAGGTTAATGTTTTTCTGATCATTTCTATCTTTGACCAACAGTGGAGTTTTTGAAACATTTCAGTGGAGATTTCACCTGCAAAAAGCTACAAGGCCTTTACTATTATTATGTGTGCACACATTTGTTATGTGTTGTATGTCTATATATACATATATCCGTATATCATATTGATGATATACAAATTAACATATATATGGAGCACTCATAAAAAAAGCACTCATAAAAACAAATTTTAAAAAGTGGATTCAAAGAACTTAAATTCACCTGATTTAATTGGTTCAATTTAAATTGGATAAACAGATAAAAATAAATGTCTTTAAATTTAAGCTTACAAGTTTTTCTAGGTGTTCAAAAATCTAATAAAATATCAATGCCGACAAAAGGTCTAATATGCCTTGGTTCTAGGACTTTTCCTTCAACAAAAAAATCGCTTACACTGTTCAATACATTTGTCTAATATTTTGAAAAATAAGTAATGTAAATTTGATATGGGATTACTCATTCAAGAGTACTTTTGTTAGATATCTGGTTGATTTACTAAGGTCTGTATAAGTTTGTCCTAAAGTCTGTATAAGATTGTAAAAATCAGTCATGTGTTAAAGAGACAAAAATTTCTTAAACATAAGTTTACCCATAACATTGTGTTTATTAAGTTTTATTTTTTCTAGAGCTAGCAACCATAAAAATTAAACAACTGATTAAATAAGAACTGTTATTTTAAAGCACTGTACTGCCATTTCTTTAAAAGCTAAACTTGGTTAATGTAGAAACATCAATGCAGTTGTGATGCTATTAATGTGCTTATATCTTCCAGGTATACAAGTCTGTAAGGTAGAAACTTTAAAACAGCATTACATCAAGCTGGTGTTCTGAAGTTGTATGGTAAAAAAATATATTGGGGATTTATTTACCTGAAATCAATAAGATATGTAAACTTTTATGTTACTTTTTACGTTGGGGAACAATTTATATGTATTTTTAAGTTAATGAGAGCCTAATCTGTGTAAAGGTTAAAAAGTTTCAGCCTTTCTTTAATTAATGTTTTAAATGTTATATCATATGGTGTTAACTAATGTTCATGTGACCTCAAAAAATTTATGTAAACTTTGTAAAATGATATTTTCAAAACAAAGATTAGCTTTAGAACTAAAACACTTAAGATTTATAATGAGCACTGCCTTACCTGAGATAAGGCTCTGTGTCCCATCTTACTATATGTGAGAATGACTATGAAAGCAGTAGGTCAGATGTTATTTCATTTAAAGTTATGTTCAAAAGTTTTTTGTTTTTTTTTTTTTTTTTTCGGTCAAGATCACTAGCATCTCAAAAAGGGGATGTAATCTATAACTCAGCCAAAAAATTCAGGGTAGCTATTACAAGAACTGAGTATGTTTACTCTTGTTAATTTTATTTTGTAATTTCCTTATAGGTGACATAAAGATTTCCTGTTAGTGTTTTACAGAAGTGTTGCTTTAAGAACACAGCATGGGTTAATTTAAGATAATAACCCATCACCTACAAGACAGACAGAATAATACAGATCCCAATTAATAAAAAGTTAAATAATTTTAAATTATAGACATGAAAGCCCAGTACTCTTAATATAAGGCTGATAAAATTTATTTGATGGATGTTTAAGATTAGGATTTAAAATTAAATTTAAATGAAAAGGGACAAGAAAACTAATATTTGGCTCTTGCCCTCTGAGTCAGTCTGTATCCAGAGAACAGCGGACTTCTCTAAAGAGCTTTGCAACTCTGAACCACATAACCTCTTGTTCAGGGAGATTAATAAGACCACTGGAGAACAGAAAGCCAATCAGTGCATTGCTACAAAGAGGATAGTCATCAGAGAAGGGAGATATCCCTGATGCTTTCAAGGGAAGCCATATGGTCAAGGAAGACCTGGACCCACCTAGCGCAAATGGCACTAGCAGAACTGAGAAGCTGCTCTCAATTTTCCCCAAGAATGACTCCCATAAAAGCTCAGCTGACTGTTCACAATATAGAGAAACAAAAGTCAGTTTGACTGCTTCATATTAAACACTTAGAATAGACAGTTAAAAACAAAATACAGCCATTCCTGGGCATTTTATATAATAATAGTAATAATAATATATTAAGGTATTCACTTCATGTTAGCCTCCCAAAATAAGTAAGACTGGAGGCTACAAAGAAGGATTCTCAGACAGGAATGCCTGATAACTATAAAATGAGACTATCAAAAGGATCTGCCAGAGGCAGAAGTTTTTAGTTTAAGGCCTACAGATATTCTTAAGCTAAACACATAGGCTTGGTATTTGTAAGTATGATTATCCAGCCCTGAGTAAGAGAATTAAAGGTGTCTCTATTAGACACAGAGGTCATACTAAAAGGATTTTGCAAGATCAGATGACATTAAATTATTAAACTGTATCTTATGGGGAGGGACAACTGTAACACTAAAAGTTAAATATTAAGTTAACAGTCCTGATAACTGGGGATATTAAAGGCTTGTGAGGGAACTTCTATACAGTGACATGTTCCAGCTGCTGCAACATTTATTCAGTACTCATGTTTTTTGTTTCTCTCATAGAAGAACCCATTCCCAGATGACTTTACAACCTGTTCTTCCACAACCAGACTTCAAACCGAACTGACTTCTAAACAGCATGGTACTGGTACCAAAACAGGCGGGTGGACCAATGGTACAGAATAGAGGACACAGAAACCAATCCACAAAACTACAACTATCTTATATTCAATAAAGGGGCTAAAACATGAAATGGAAGAAGGATAGCATCTTCAACAAATGGTGTTGGGAAAACTGGAAATCCATATGCAACAAAATGAAACTGAATCCCTTTCTCTCACCATGCACAAAAGTTAACTCAAAGTGGATCAAGGAACTTGAGATCAAATCAGAGACATGGCGTCTGATAGAAGAAAAAGTTGGCTATGATCTACATACTGTGGGGTCAGGCTCCAAATTCCTCAATAGGACACCCATAGCACAACAGTTAATAACTAGAATCAACAAATGGGACGTACTCAAACTAAAAAGTTTTTTCTCAGCAAAAGAAACAATAAGAGAGGTAAATAGGGAGCCTACATCCTGGGAACAAATCTTTAGTCCTCACACTTCTGATAGAGCCCTAATATCCAGAATATACAAAGAACTAAAAAAATTAAACAATGAGATAACAAATAACCCAATCAACAAATGGGCCAAGGACCTGAACAGACACTTCTCAGAGGAGGACATACAATCAATCAACAAGTATATGAAAAAATGCTCACCATCTCTAGCAGTCAGAGAAATGCAAATCAAAACCACCCTAAGATACCATCTCACTCCAGTAAGATTGGCAGCCATTAGGAAGTCAAACAGCAACAAGTGCTGGCGAGGATGTGGGGAAAAGGGTACTCTTGTACATGGCTGGTGGGACTGCAAATTGGTGTGGCCAGTTTGGAAAGCAGTATGGAGATTTCTTGGAAAGCTCGGAATGGAACCACCATTTGATCCAGCTATTCCCCTACTCGGTCTATTCCCTAAAGACCTAAAAAGAGCACACTATAGGGACACTGCTACATCCATGTTCATAGCAGCATAATTCACAATAGCAAGACTGTGGAACCAACCTAGATGCCCTTCAATAGACGAATGGATAAAAAAATGTGGCATTTATACACAATGGAGTATTACTCTGCATTAAGAAAAGACAAAATCTTAGAATTTGGAGAAAAATGGATGGCATTAGTGCAGATTATGCTAAGTGAAGCTAGCCAATCCCTTAAAAACAAATGCCAAATATCTTCTTTGATATAAGGAGAGTAACTAAGAACAGAGTAGGGACAAAGAGCATGATTAGAAGATTAACATTAAACAGGGATGAGAGGTGAAAGGGAAAGGGAGAGAGAAGGGAAATTGCATGTAAATGGAAGGAGACCCTCAGGGGTATAAAAAATTACATAGAAGAGGAAGTGAGGAAAAAGGAGAAAAAATATAAGGGGGAGAAATGAATTACAGTAGAGGGGGTAGAGAGAGAAGAGGGGAGGGGAGGGGGGAGGGGGGATAGTAGAGGGTAGGAAAGGCAGCAGAATACAACAGACACCAGAATGGCAATATGTAAAACAATGGTTCTGCAACAGTTGTGATTCTGCAATCTCTATATGGGGTAAAAATGGGAGCTCATATCCCACTTGAATCAAAGTGTGAAATATGATATATCAAGAACTATGTAATGTTTTGTACAACCTACAATAAAAATTAATTAAAAAAAAAGAAATACAAGGAGTTCAACTGGGACACAGTGCTGGAGTTAGTCCTGTCACTTGTGGTGGGTCAGGGTCTGCAGAAGAATGCACCAACCAGGCTTCTATCCCACATAGCTAACCCCCTTGATCATAGCAACCGGATTCTGAACATTGCCCTGAAACATCCCCATATAACAAGATGCCTTTAATGGAGTGGTTTCAGACATATTAGTGATTCCTGTCTGCATCATGTCAGCCACAATTCATTTGGAAGTCAATGGCAGATACACATGGCCCGACCACAGATGTTTCATCACAAACCTGCACACAACAGCTCTGGACCCACTACTCAGCAGGCCCCAACATACTGGCATCTCTGTTCTAAACCATTTTCATGAAACCCAGTCAATCAAGGCACTCTCTGGTATACTCATGATCAGCAACAGGACATCCAAATATTCTCCAGTTGCAGGTGGTCATGGGAATTTCAAAAATTTCAGAGTATTTATCTAGCAATTTCCTATGATGAAGTTGGAGAAACTGTGGGTTTCAATTCATTAAGGAACCATTAAATTTTGAGGAAGCACATTTCAAGGAATACTCTGGAGAACTCTCACAGGCAAGGCTTCCCAAAGAGTGGAAAAAAGGTCACATGAAGCCAGGCCAATTGAGGTCTACAATGTGAGGTCCATGTGTGTTTTGACTCTCAACTATGGCTGCCAAGTTTTTCAGAATAAAATCATGTGATATCCTGCTGAGATTCCC
Source organism: Callospermophilus lateralis (assembly GCF_048772815.1). Lineage (NCBI taxonomy): Eukaryota > Metazoa > Chordata > Mammalia > Rodentia > Sciuridae > Callospermophilus > Callospermophilus lateralis. Next base: position 678,429 of record NW_027514176.1, read on the forward strand.
AGTGTGCTGTGGAAAGCCACTCTGGGCTTAGATCTCAGTTTCCAAGGGCGACTCTCATGCGTGGCCTCGTTAAATTCCAACACAATTCATGGCAATACTTCTCTGACGTCAGTTCCATAACGCAGTCTCTAAGAGGAATCACACCAGAGTTCAAGCCCCGGTGGATTCAGCCATCTCTTACAACCACCACACAAATGACCACAATTAAAACTAAATCACTCCCACATGGCCCTCATCTTCTTCCACATAGACACTCATCATGAACTCTGGCTGGAGGTTTCCATGAAGGGCACAGACAAATACACTGTTCAAAATAAGCAGCCTTGCCCCTCATTTGCCTAAAGTCAGGGTGGCCTGGACACCCTTCCAGTGAACCAAGAGTGATCAAATAGGCCTGCTCTATATCTGCTCCACTTCTCAAATTTGAGGGCTAATGACTGTCTGGTATAGATTCTTTATGTGAATTGGTTTCATGAGAAAACCCAAGCACCTATCGGCTAGCCTCTGCAGGGCTTTGAAGAACTGACTTGACCCAAAGATCCCTATTCTCACTTGATTTAGCTCAGGAAGCTTACAGAGGAAAGCGAGAGACTTCATCCACAATGACTGCTCTTTTGGCCATTTTGGTTTTGGATGCACACTTGGAAACTTTCTTTAGGTCCATCAGATGCTGAGAATCTAAGCCACTGCTGTCACACCGGGCCAAGTGGCTGATTCAGACTCATCCCTTTCCAAAGCAATTAAGCAAAGAGCCACAGGTGATGCCCATTCATTTCCATTTGAAACCTGTTTTCTTCAGGCTTCACCAAGGGGTGGCCTGAGGCAAAGACCTTCCTGACATTCAGGGTAATAGAAACATAAGTAAGCAAATGGCCCAAAGCAGGGTTTCTCCACTGAGACTTTACTGGTCACACTGATAACTGAGTTTTCTGAGATGCTCCCATTCCCTTCAACTATCCAGTACATGGCCATGTCACAGAGCTTGGAGGTGGTACATATCTTGGACACCAAACCATAAGGCTACTCTGGAGAGTGGCAAGTATTCAGGAGGAAAAGAGGAACTTAGGAAGATAGTAGGTGTTCCCCATCCATAAGGCAAGCCGCTCTACATTCTTAAATTGGGCAGGATGAATGCTGGGAAGCTTTCTACTAGACAGGACACAACCATTGATGCATTTGCTTTTCAAATGTCTACAACACGGATACAGTGGGATACACAGACATAGAAACACTCGTGTTGTCAAACGACTTTCTAGAAACTTTCCAGTCCAAACCTACAAACTGCCTTTCCTACCTATTCTCAGAACATGAGATAAAACCACAAACTCACAACGACACCCACAACGGCACCTCCTTTCCCCAAGTATGTCTGTGACTATCCTGAGTGTCCTCTGACTGGTGGGCCATACTATGTTCCCCTGAAATGGCCTGTCTTGCCTCAGATCTGGTCTTCTTTGCCAACTCTTTGAAGTTGTCAGGAGCCATGGTTGAGCCACTACCTGCTTTCTCAGAAAAGTCCCTCTTCAGAGCTCTCCTGGAATTTGGCCATCATCACATAAGTAGGTACCAAGAAAGACTGATTCTGTCCTTCGTAAATCCAAACAATTGAGACCACTGGGACTAGGACTGGGACTTGCTCTTGGTGGCTGGCTTCCTGGTCCCAAGTTCAGAGAGTTCCATCACCAAGGAAGTGTGGTAGGTCACTTCCTTCAGCAACTGAATGAGGTCACTGCCTTGGAAAACCACTTTGTCCTAGCAGTTGCTTCCAATGGTCCCATGAGATGGAGGCTGCTCCTACTTCCTGTGACACTTTCACAAATTAGAATGGTATATCAACCATAGGCACCCAGGAAAAGCTCTGTATACAGGCCTGGTTTGGTCCATTTCATCTACATTAAGAAGAGAGAGGCTGATTCAGACACATTCCTTCATTCTGACCAGGTTGTTTGACATGGAAGTTGACATGGAGTTGACTTTTGCTCTCTCAGGTCCTTCTTAGGTGAAAAGGTCGGTCAAAAGTCGGAGGAAAAGACCATCAAGAGACTGTCTCATGTCACAGCAAAGGGTTTATTGGGAGTCCAGCATGCTGGGGCTCAGAGCTACCTTCAGAGGAGCAAAGAACAAAGAGCCCCAAGAACAACTTGAGCAGAGTTTATATACATTCTTTAGAGAGGGCAGGGACTTTACATACATCATATCCTCTTTTAGGAAATCAACACATAGCACGGGAAAATCAAATAACAACTCTAAAACATGATTAGTACATTCATTGGCGGGAAGAGGTCGGGTAGGGGGTGATTGGTTAGGCCTGAAAAGGGGTATACGTTTAAACTGATTGGTTGAATCCCTGAGATGTATATGTGGTGAGCTGCACGGTTTCTGGAAAGGGGTTGTTAAGTAACTAGGTGGTCAGGGAAGATTTCAACACACATCTAATTGGCAGTTCCGGGAATTTTCTTAACTGCCACAGGAATTTCAGGTTCTGAGTGCAGCTTGGAAACTTTAAAAAACCTGGTTCTATGTTTCAATTTCAATTTCTTTTATTCGTTCATTTCCCACTCCTTTTTCTTACTACTTTTAATCTTAAACGTAATAAATCATAATTATTGCGGGGTCTCACATTCTATTTCTGCCAGTGGACCGTATTTCTGTCTGATTACAATGAGTTTTTCCTGCCCAATTTGAGCCTGGAGAAAGGAAACTATGTGGTTAAGCAAACAAGGTCCTACAGTTAGCAACACCATAAGGATGATCAAGGGTCCAGCTAAGTCTGATAGGAGTGTAGTTAACCAGGGGGACTGGGTAAACCATAACTCAAACCACCCTAGTTGAATCTCCCTATCTTTCTGGTGCTCTTCAAGGCATTTTCTCAATTTACTCATGGATTCTTTTACAACTCCAGTATGGTCAGCATAAAAACAACATTTTTCTCTCAGTGAAGCACAGAGGCCCCCCTCACTCATGAAGAGGAGGTCTAATCCTCGCCTGTTCTTTAAAACAACTTCAGAGAGAGAAGTTAAGGATTCCTGCAAAGCTGTGATGGTGGTCTCTAACGTCTTCAAGTCTTTATCTATTGCTGTTTCTAATCGGGCCATTTGTTGTGACCCACATATAGTAGCAGCTGTTCCCATACCCACTCCTGCAGCAGCTCCTATCCCCAATAGGATGGCAGGAGTAAGGGACACTGGCTCCCCGCAAAATCGGGTTGTTTGTCCCCCTAGTAGACCTTCAAATGATTCTACATCATAATAGAGCACCCTGGGGAGTATCTGCACCATTACACAATAATTTACAGAGATGTCAAATGCCTGGGCTGAAATGCAAGGAGTTCTGACTGTTTGGAGTTCAGTACAATAAAGGTTCCTTTAATTAGTTCCCAGGGGGAGGAGTCAGCTGTACTCTGGACTGGGGAAGTAGGCAAAGACGGAAACCGGGAAGTATGAGATGGTAGAGGGGTTCTGGTAGATCTAGCCATGGGAGGTTTAGGAGGCTTAATTCCTGGGTTGAGGGGATTGGGCTCTATTGCTGTGATATTTTCTTCCTTTTTCAGCCGGATGGTGAACCAGTGACCAAAGTCATAACGAGGGCCATATATATAGAATCGCATTCCCCACGTATTTTCCATAGGCCATGCTGTTCCGAGGTAGCCCCTTCCTTTGGAATTGAAAGTTAAAATGAGGGGGTAACATAGACTATTCTTTCCACAATGAGTTTTTGACACCACTTGGCTAACAGCACATTTCTTGGGGTCAATCAAGGTGTCATTTCTTTCTTCCTGAATCGTACTGTCGGGGGAGTTTGGGTTCCACCATGCAGCTCCCGTTTGTTCACAACCCCAAGATCTACAATAAAAGTCACTGGGTCCTGTACAGGTTTGGGCCTGTTTGCGGCTTCGGAAATCAGCTGGGCACACATAAAAATCAAGATTGGCTAGTTTACACCTGAGCTGCGGAAGATGATATCCATAATTCATGGGGTAAGGTGGTCTATGTTGCCCTGGTTTGGGGTTGAGTGGGATCTCTGTGGGGGTCCTCTATGTCAGGGAGATCCCAGTCAGACAGGCCTATGGCAATCTGACAAATATCCGGGTGGAGAGATGGCCACCAAGTCCATATGGTGGCTGTATGTGAAATAGACCACACTACTTGCCCAGTAGGATTTATAACTTGCCATTGTTGCTGAACAAGCTGATGGGGATTAGGACTGCTGGTGGTCAGGGGAAGAATCCATAGCCCTACCCACATGACAGACACACAACTTGAGACGGTTACCAGTCTGTTCCAGTTTCCAGCCAGAGTCCGGACAGGGCGCAGGCTTGAGATGGGAGGCATGGATCCAGGAAGTGATCCCATCCACTTTCACCACTGTGGTTGTTATAAGCAGCACCTGGTATGGTGCTTTCCAGCGGGGTTCGAGGGATGACACCTAATGCCATCTCATGTAGATGAAGTCTCCCACTTGATATCGATGTGGGGTTCCCTCATCTCCAGGCTGATAAGCAGTGGCCCACTGTTTCCACAGGTATCGCTGGGTGCTGGGTTTGTTCAAGGGCTTTAAGTCTGTCAAGAAAGAGTGTGTGAAAGGAATCATTAAGTCTCAGAGTTGGGGTTAGGTCCCTTACTGGAGGAGGGGGACCATAGAGAATTTCATAAGGGGTGAGTTTACACAAAGAGGCAGAGGGCGTTTTTCTTGCACGAAACAGTGCTTAAGGCAGGAGCAGAGTTCAATTTTTTATGCCGGTCTCCAAGCTTTTTTCGTTAAGGTCTCTTTGATGGTTCTATTCATCCTTTCTACCTGTCCTGAGCTCTGGGTCTATAAGCACAATTTAACTTTCAATTAATCCCCAGGGTCCTGGCGAATCCCTGACTTACCTGGGCCACGAATGCCAGTCCATTATCAGACCCTATTCCCTTAGGCAGGCTGAACCTTGGAAAAATGTCTTATAGAATCTTTTTGACCACCCTCTGAGCCTTTTGTTTCTTCATGGGGAAGGCTTCAAACCATATTGAAAAAGTATCTACAAAGACTAGAAGGTATTTAAGTCCGTACCTTGCTGGCTTAATTTCAGTAACGTCCACTTCCCAGAATTGTCCTGTTCTGGTTCCTCGTAAGCGCTTTCCTGCAGGAAGCTTGGATGGGTAAGCATTAACTAACTGGCAGACTTGACAAGCTCTAGTCACCTGCTCAGCTATTTCTTTCCTCTGTGAGTCAGTCAATAATAAGTCCTTTCTCCGGTTCTTTAGAAGTGCCTATAACTTTTTTCAGCCTAAGTGGGTGAGTTGGTGTACGTCTTTGACATAAAGGTGGGCTGTTTGAAATAGTAAACTTGGCTCTGAAGGGTCCCAGAGTCCTGTATCTGTCTCCTCAGATGATAAGTTGCCTGAATGTTCCAGTGCGGCCAAATCTCCTGATTGTTGTTCCCCCCGGTGTGGAAAAAGTTACCAGAGTCACTACATTTAGGGCTGCCAATTAAGCTTCCTCATCTGCCCTTCTGTTTCCAACCGCCATGGGGTCGTTTCCCTTCTGGTGCCCTGGACAGTGCACTATACCTAGTTCCTTAGTGCTCTGCACTGCTGAGAGAAGGTGGAGGATCTCATCTTTGTTCTTTATTTCTTTCCCAGCAGAGGTTAATAGCCCCCTTTGCTGGTAAATAGCCCTGTGCACATTAGCATTGGCAAATGGATAGCGGCTATCAGTGTATATGGTGGCCCTTTTGCCTGTTGCTAGTTCCAATGCTTTCGGAAGGGCAATCAGTTCTGCCTTTTGGATTGATGTCTTTTCTGGGAGACCAGAGGATCAGATGACATTAGTTTTGCTAACTATTGCTGCTCCAGCCCGCCGCTTACCATCTTGGAGGAAGCTGCTCTCGTCTGTAAACCATACGACTTCTGGGTGAGGCAGTGGCTGGATCTTTCAAGTCTCATCCTATACTGGTTTCCTCTGCCAGTATGTGTTGACACTCATGAGTGATGGGTTCTGATGATTCTTCTGGCAGCAGTGTACCCAGGTTGAGTGGAGCAGGGGGTCCCAGAGTTATTCTGTCTTTGCTAATCCAGAGGCTCTGGTAGTGGTTTATTCTGGAGTTTGATAGCCACCTCTCTGGAGGCTGACAGATGATGCTCTCCAGGGCATGGGAGGCTATAATGGTTAGCTTCTGTCCCAACGTTCATTAATGAACATCTTTTTTTAGAAGGGCTGCCGCTGCTATCGCTCTTAAGCAATTTGGCCACCCGCTAGCCACTGGGTCCAATTTTTTTGATAAGAATGCTACCGGCCATTTTCAAGGTCCCAAAGTCTGAGTGAACACTCCCAGTTCTATTCCTTTCGTTTTCTCAATGTAGAGAGTGAAGGGTTTTTCTACTTCTGAGAGTGCTAAAGCTGGAGCAGATAGCAGTGCCTTTTTTTGACATTATCAAAAGCTTTTTGGTGCTCAGGGGTCCATTTGAAATGGGCATCCCCATTTATAAGCGGGTATAAAGGTGCAGCCAGAGATGCGAACCCAGGAATCCATAACCTGCAAAAGCCGGCAGTCCCAAGAAACTCTCTGAATAGTCTCTTATTAGATGTGGGCGGTATCTGCACAACGGTTTGTTTTCTGGGCTCACTGAGCCATCCTTTGCCACCCCTAAGAGAATAACCCTGGAAGATTACTTCTTGCTGACAAATTTGGTCCTTTTTGCAGAAGCCCTATATCCAAGCCGAACAAGCTCGGATAATAGTGCTTGGGTCCCAGACTCATAGTTCTTCTTGGTGTTGGCTGCCAGTAGCAGATCATCCACATATTGGAGAAGGGTGACTTCGGGGTGTGCAGTTCTGAGGCCTGTGGAGGGCTTCATCAAAGAGAGTGGGGGAGTTTTTGAACCCCTGTGAGAGTCTAGTACAGGTTAGTTGGCCATATGTTAAAGTTTCTGGGTCTATCCACTCAAAATCAAACAGAAACTGATTGTCCTTATGTAGGGGCAAGAAGAAGTAAGCATCTTTTAAGTCCAGCACAGTGTACCATTCCCGCTCCAGATTCAGAGTGCTAAGCAAATTATATGGATTGGGTATTGTTGGGTGAATGTCCTGCACTCTGTTGTTTATCTCTCTTAGGTCTTGAACTGGACAGTAGTCCCTAGTTCCTGCCTTTCTTACTGGTAGCAGGGGGGTATTCCAGGCTGATTGACAGGGCCTTAGGACCCCAAGGGCCAATTATTTCTGAATATGGGGACTTATCCCATCTTTAGCTTCTTTGCTTAGAGGATATTGTTTAACACTGATTGGAGAGGCAGAGGCTTTTAATTCTAGTTCTATTGGAGGTAGTTTTATTGCTAGACCTAACCCAGCAGTTTCTGCCCAGGCATTCGGATAATCTTTTATCCATTTCTGTGGTAGTTTGCCTCTTTGATCAGTCCTAGGGAGCGCGAAGAGTTGATTTTCATCTTCAACGGACATAGTCAATGCTGTGACTATGGGAGGTTTCACTGAAGGCTTTAGAACATCCACTTCGGGAACATCAGGGTTAAAAGTTATTCTAGCCCCGAGTTTGGTAAGCAGATCCCTGTGCATCAATGGGGCTGGGCACTCTGGGATTACTAGGAAAGAGTGTTGGACTTTTCCTTTTCCTACATCCATAATCCTCTTAGTTGTCCAAGCCCGATATGTACTGCCATTATCCCCTTGAACTAGGGACCATTTATTTGATAGCAGCCCAGTGGGGTCTTAAGGGCTGAGAATACTGCTCCTGTATCCTCTCCAAAGTTCACTGGAGTCCCCTCCACTTCAAATGTTACCCTGATCTCGGGGAGGAGATCCGAGCCCCAACATTCCTAGTCCTGTTCTAGAGTCAGCATGGCATGCTGGCGTGGTTGCTTCTTTTGGGTGCACTCTTTGGCTCAGTGTCCTTTTTCTTTACAGTAGGCACATTGATCTGAGGCCAGGGGCAGCCTTTGGCATGGGCCCAAGTATCCCTTCCTGACTCCAAGCTTTTTAACTTCTGGCATATTTGCTGCTGTGAACAAAACCTTAGCCAATGTTTTAGTCTGCCTTTTGCTCCTTTCATGCCCCTTTTGTTCCCTTTCCTTCTCTATCCTCTCTTCCCTCTCCTCCTCAGTTTCTCTCTTATAATATACTTTCTCAGCTTCTCTGACTAAATCTCTTAAGGTCGTATCTTGTAATCCATCTAGACATTGTAACTTTCTCTTAATATCTTGGGCAGCCTGCTCAATACAGGCCATTGTAACAGATGCATTTTGGTCCTCTGCCTGAGGATCAAAAGGAGTATATTCTTCCATAATTCTCTCCAGAAACATAGAGGGAGACTCATTAGGCCCTTGGATAATCTCTCTTACTTTGGCCAGATTGGTCAGCCCTCTGGCGGCCACTCGGAGACCCGCTATTAGAGCCCGGCGATAAGTGGACAGATGCTTCTTACCTTCAAAGGTGTTGGGGTCCCAGTTGGGTCGGTTCATGGGCCCATAGGGACGGAAAGAGAGTATCACAGGGGCTTCTGAGTTTTCTATTATCCGCCGCCGGTGGGTTCCTTTAGGTTGCCCAGCTTCCTCCAGGGGAGGAGGGGCTGCTGCTGCTGCAGAGAAGTCCCCTGGAGGGCTTGGGTCTGGCCCAATTGCCTATAGCAGTGGAGAGGCTGAGTCAGCGGTTGGAGGATCATCAGGAACTGTGTTGGGGGTTGGGGAGGGAGAGTAGACGATAAGGAGGGGGAGGAGTATCCAGTCTTGTGACTCAGGGAGAATGGAAGGAAGAGGGGGAGGAGTGGATGGTTTGAATGATAGGATCATGGGGGAAGGGGTATATGGCTCTTTATCTGGGTGGCCACGTGGCCAAAGCTGAAAGACAATATCTCTGACTTTTCGGATTAGAGGAAAGTGGAAGGATCCTTCTGGGGGCCATCCAACTTCGAGGATGGGCCATTCTGAAGCACAGAGAGTCTGCCAGGTACAGCGTTTTACTGGAAAATAAAGATTCTGGGCCCTTGAGCGGACATCAGTCCAATGATCAAGGGTCGGAGACAGAGAAGAGGATGTGCTTTGTCCCATAATGGGAATTACTCAAACAGGGACAGTGAAGACACAAACGCAACCCAGAAAAAGACAATCAGTAAATGTTTAACATGACTCCAAGAAAAAGATTAGAACTGAGTAACTGGTAAATCTTAATGGGTTAGGCAATAAAGACAGACAGTAAACTCAACATGAGTTCGGGACAATGAACCAAACTGAGTAGCCGGCAAAACCTGATGGGCTGGCAAACCGAATCCTGAAGCAAAATGTAACTGAGATGAGGAAACTACTATTCTTTGATTTCCCTAGTCTTCCGGAGTGTCCCCCAGAAACGTGACCTTGGGCTCTGTGACAGGTCTGTCACACCATAGGAGAGAGCTAATGCTCTTCACCAACAGCCACTTTGCCATGCCCTGACTTGAAATCCGAAACCAGAAATAGGCTCCTTACTAACCCCGAGAGGAGTCCCTTGAGGTCTTTCGTCCACCGGTGCCGGATATCTCACCTGGGGCCTCCAGATAAATAGGTGCGGCGAACGTCAGAGGAAAAGACAACAAAGAGGTTTTCTCATGCATCAGCAAAGGGTTTATTGGGGGTCCAGCATGCTGGGGCTCAGAGCTCACTTCAGAGGACCAAAAATCAAAGAACCCCGAGAACAACTTGAGCAGAGTATATATACATTCTTTAGAGAGAGCAGGGATTTACATACATCATTGCCTCCTTTAGGAAATCATCATGTACCACGGGAAAATCAAATAACAACTCTTAAACATGATTAGCACATTCATTGGCGGGAAAAGGTCAGGCAGGGAGTGATTGGTCAGCCCTGAGAAGGGGTATACGTTTAAATTTATTGGTTAAAGCCCTGAGATGTATACGTGGTGAGCTGCACGGTTTCTGGGAAGGGGTTGTTAAGTAACTAGGTGTTCAGGGAAGATTTCAACACACATCTAATGGGCAGTTTCAGGAATTGTCTTAACTGCCACAGGAATTTTAGGTTCTGAGTGCAGCTTGAAAACTTTACAAAACCTGGTTGTTTACGTTTCAATTTCAATTTGTTTTATTCTTTCAGAACCTTACAGTGGAAGGCGAGAGACTTCATCCACAATGACTGCTCTTTTGGCCATTTTGGTTTTGGATGCACACATGGGATCTTTTCTTAGATCCGTCTGTTGCTGATAATCTAAGCCACAGCCTCAAACAGGGCCAAGAGCCTGATTAAGACACATCCCTTTCCAAAGCAATTACATCTCTGAGGTCAGTTACAGAACTCAGTCTCTGAGAGGAATCACACCAGTGTTCAAGCCCAGGTGGACCCAGTCATTCTTCCAACCACCACACATATGACCACAATTAAATCCAAAACACTCCCACATGGCACTCATCTTCTTACATACATACACTCATGATAACCTTTGGCTAGAGGCTTCCATGAATGGCGCAGCCCACGAGAGTGTCCAAAATAAGCTCCCTTGCAACTCATTTGCCTAACCTCAGGGTGGCCTGAACACCCTTCCTGTGAACCAGGATTGATCACATAGTTCTTCCTGTAATACTGCTCTGCTTCTCCAATTTGAGGCCTACTGACTGTCAGGTATAGATTCTTTATGTGATTTGGAGTCATTAGGAAACCAAAGTAAATTTGCAAGGCTTGGAAAAACTCATTTGACCCAAAGGATACCTATTGTCACTTGGTGGAGGTCAGGAACCTTACAGAGGAAGGCGAGAGACTTCATCCACTATCACTGATCTTTTTGCCATTTTGGTTTTGGATGCACACATTGGATCTTTCTTTATATCCATCAGGCGCTGCTAATCTAAGCCACAGCCACACACAGGGCCACAAGGCTGATTCAGAACATCTTTTTTCAAAGCAATTAAGCAAAGAGCCACAGGTGATGCCCATTCATTTCCATTTGAAAACTGTTTTCTTCAAGATTCACAAAGGGGTGGCCTGAGGCAGAGACCTTCCTGACTTCAGAGCAACATAACAATAAGTAAGCAAATCCCAATGCAGGGTTTCTCCACTGAGACTATACTAGTCACAATGATATCTGAGTTTTCTGAGATGCTTGTCATTCCCTTCAACAATCCAGTACATGGCCATGTCACAGAGCTTGGAGGTGGTATATATATCTTGGACAAAAAACCATGAGCCTATTCTGGAGAGTGGCCAGAATTCAGAAAGAAAACAGGAACTTAGAAAGTTAGTAGGTGTTGCCCATCGAAAAGGCAACCAGCAGTCCTTTTTTAAAATGGGCAGGATGAATGCTGGAAAGCTTTCCACTAGTCAGGATACATCCATTGATGCATTCCTTTTTCTAATGTGTACAACCAAGAACACAGTGGGATACACAGACACAGAAACACTCACCTTGTCAAAGGACTTTCTAGAAACAGTCCACTCTAAACCAAACAAACCGCCTTTCCTACCTATTCTCAGAACATGAGACAAAACCACAAACTCACACCCACTCTCAAAAAGGCACCTCTTTCCCCAAGTAAGTCTGTGAGTATCCAGAGTGTCCTCTGACTTGTGGGCCATAGTATGTTCCCCCGAAATGGCCTGTCCTGTCTCAGATCTGGTCTCTTTGTCCATCTCTGTGAAGTTGTATGGAGCCTGTGCTGACCACTACCTGCTTTCTCAGGAAAGGCCCGTCTTCAGAGCTCTACTTGCATTTTGTCATCCTTAAACCATTAGGTACCAAGAGAGACAGACTCTCTCCTTGGTAAATGCAAACAAGTGAGCCCACTGGGAATGGGACTGGGCCTGCCTCTGGATGCCTGGCTTCCTGGATCTCAAGTTCAGAGAGTTTCATCACCAAAGAAGTAAGGTACGTCAATTCCTAAAGGAAGGGAATGAGGTCACTGCCTTGGCAACCACTTTGTCCTTACAGTTGCTTCCAAAGGTCCCTTGAGATGGAGGCTGCCCCTACTTCCTGTGAAACTTTCAGAAGTTAGAATGGTATATCAACCATAGACACCCAGGAGAAGCTCTCCACACAGGGTTGTTTTGGTCCATCTTTTTTATATCAATAGGAGAGAGGCTGATTCAGACACATACCTTCATCCTGACCAGCTTGTTTGCCATGGAAGATGACTTTTGCTCTCTCAGGTCCTTCATAGCTGCCTACATCTTCTCCAGGGTTCATTTCTGCATCAACCTTTGAGGTTCTCAGCAGGTGGAAGATTCCCTAAATTCCTGTATTGTAAGACCTACTCTGTCCCTGCTCTTTTGTAAAGTTAGATTGAGGGAACAGTGTATGGTTAGGGTTAATAATATATTTTATTTGGGTTAGGAAACATTCTGTGGGATAAATAATGGTATTAGGAACCTGCGATATTCACAAGAATATATAGGTGAAATATAAGTATAAAACCTGAAATCTAGGTACGATTTGAAGCCCAGAAGGGAATTGGGCCCTTTAGTGCGATACTTAGCTTTGAATTATGTTCTACACAGATGTCTCAGATAAATCGATATGCAATGGCAGAGGACCTTGTACCTTGGATGAATAAATGTCTTAGAGAACATCCAGTCAAAAAGGAATAGTCGGCAGGATTAGGAAGGTAGTCAGTAGGTTTTGAAAAAAGAGTGAGTATAGGATTTGGACAAAACGTTCATTAGCAATAGGGTTTCGGGTAGAGAGTGAACGTAAATATGAGCACATACGAAGAGTCAGTCACAATGATGAACTGGGAAAAATATGTTGGAAAGCAGATATCAATAGAGACATTAGGAAAACAGGCAAAGTATAATGTGAGTGATAGGGTTAGACATTTTCAACATGGTTGAGGATGAATATATAATCTTAGGTAGAAAGACATATGTAGTCATCAATAGGATTGATATTTTAGAGCATTAGGCAACCTGGGCATGGTTGTTTTTAATAATCCATGCTCACTTTCCATTTTGCTTTGGTGAAAGGTTAATAAAATAGTCACTTGTCACTTCCTGTTTTTCTGTATGCTTAACAAAACACTGTTGAAATCTTGAGAACTGTTTGCTATTTTGGTTCCCAGAATGTGCTATCCCCAACTGCCAAACTGCAGAATGTACTCCCTCACCCAGTTGCATGCAAACTGCACACTCGCCCTGACCCATAAATAAATTTCCCTCCCTGCCCTGTCCAAGGAAAGTATATAAGCTCTGTTAAAGCTGTTCTCAGGGCTCTCTGCTCTATTCAAGTGAGCTCTGAGCCCCAGCATGCTGGACCCCCAATAAACACTTTGCTGTGGCTGAGTGAAAATGGTATACTGTTCTGTACTTAAAAGATGCTTTCTTTTGCTTGGCTCTGCATAAAGATAGTCAGTTGCTGTTTGCTTTCGAGTGGGTAGACCCAGAAACAGGAACGTCTTGTCAACTAACTTGGACTAGACTCCCACAGGGGTTCAAAATCTCCCCCACTCTCTTTGATGAAGCCCTTCACAGAGATCTCAACAACTTCAGAACTACACACCCCGAAGTCACCCTGATTCAATATGTAGATGTCCTGCTCCTGGCAGCCAACACCAAGGAAAACTTTGAGTCTGTGACCCAAGCACTATTATCTGAGCTTGCTCAACTCAGGTATAGAGCTTTGGCCAAAAAGGCCCAAATTTGCCAGCAAGAAGTAATCTTCCTGGGGTATTTCCTTAGGCACTGTAAATGATGGCTCACTGACCCCAGGAAACAAAACGTTGTGCAGATACCTCCCCCATTTAACAGGAGACAACATAGAGAGTTTCTTGGAACTGCTGGCTTTTGCAGGTTATGGACCTGGGTTTGTGTTCATAGCTGCTCCTTTATACCCGCTGTTAAATGAGAATGCCCAATTCCAATGGACCCTTTGAGCACCAGCAAGCTTTTGATAACATCTAAGAACACTAACACTGAACACCTCAACTTCACTGAGCCCAGCCTGCAATTTCAGAAAGCCCTACACTATGTTAAAAATGTACATCAACTCAATCAACTTAGTTCAAAGAAACTGCAGCCATTCCTGTAGGATCAAGAACAGAGTTTTAGACTAACTCACTCATAGTGAATGGAAATAACTGAATGGGTAACAAAAGCCTGTCGGTTCTGTTAATTGGTTAATGCTTACCATTCCAAGCTTCCTGCAGGAAAGCACGTACCAGGAACCAGACCAGGACAATTCTGGGAAGTGGACTTTACCTAAATTAAGCCAGCGAGATATGGACTTAAATATCTCCTAGTCTTTGTAGATACATTTTCAGGATGGATTGAAGCCTTTCCCACAAAAAAAAAAAAAAAAAAACCGGCACAAATGGTGGTCAAGAAGATCCTGAAAGATATTTTTCAAAGACAGGGACTGCCTAATGTAATGTGGTCTGATAATTGAACGGCGTTCATGGGCCAGGTAAACCAGGGGTTAGCCAGGACCCTGGGGATTAATTGGAAGTTACATTGTGTTTATAGACCCCAAAGCTCAGGACACATGAAAAAATAAATAGAAGCATTAAAGAGACCTTAAATAAATTAAGCTTAGAGACCGTCATAAAAGGGTAGACTATGCTCCTGCCTTATGCACTGTTTCATGAAAGAAATACTTCCTTTGTTTCTTTGTGTAACATCACCCCCTATGAAATTCTCTATGGGGCCCCTCCTCTGGTAAGGGACCTAACCCCAACTCTAAGACCTAAGTATCCCTTCCACACACCCTTGCTTGACAGACTTAAATCTCTTGAAAGAACTCAGCTATACCTGTGGAAACAGCTGGCCACTGCCTTCCAACCTGGGGACGAGGGGACTCCACATCGATATCAAGTAAGAGAATTCCTCTACATAAGAGGACATCAGGTGTCATCCCTGGAACCCCGCTGGAAAGGACCATACCAGGTGCTACTTATAACACCTACAGCGGTAAAAGTAGACGGAATCACTTCCTGGATCCATGCCTCTCATCTCAAGCCTGCAACCTGTCCAGACTCTGGCTGGAAACTGGAAAAGACTGGTAACCCGTTCAAATTGTGTATTTGCCACGTAGATAAGGCTATAGACTTTCCCCTTGGCCACCAGTAGACCTAACACTCATTAGCCCGTTCAGCAGCAATGGCTGATCACAAATCCTACAAGACAAGAAGTATGGTCTATCTTGCATACAGCCCCCTTAGGAACCTGGTGGCCATCTCTCCACCCAGACATTTGTCAGCTGGATATAGGTCTTTCCTATTAGGATATCCTTGATGAAGAGGATCCCACTAAAATTCCATTAAATCATTTCCGTACCATAGATAATGGAAACAAACATTATGGTTGTATAGACAGGCAAGCCAGATGCAGGTTGGCTAGCCTATATTAGTATGTTTGCCCCGCAGACTATCAAAGCCACAAACCGCCATGGCTGAGTGTGGGAAAAGATGACTTCTTCTGTAAGTCATGGGGATTTGAGCATACAGGCGCTGCCTGGTGGAATGTAAAATCCTCATCAAATTCAGTACACAGCATTGGCCATATTACTACTTAGACATCTAAAACAGATGGCGCCAAGAGGAGTCTCTAGATCCTCAAATTCTGTGTGACCTTTTTACCTTCTGCAAGTGCTCAAAAGGGTGAAAGGAAATTCCCCTATGTGGAGGCCTTTTCCCTGTTTCCCTCACATCCTGAACTATGCTTCTCCAATAGTTCCTCACCCTCAGCTTTCTGCTCCAGACTCTCTGCTGTCAGTCCTACCTCAGCAACCTTATTTCTCCCCTCCAATTACTAGATCCAAAACCCAAACCTCCGCTGGTTCTCAGAGCATTGCCCCCTTGCTGAGTTAGCAGGTACTGAGGTACCCATCCACCCACTCACTCCTCTCTTCCTCTGTCAGTACCCGCACCGGGTCGCACCAGGTCCTCTTACCAGCTAACCTAAAGCTCAAACCAGCTTAGGAGATCCCTCAGACCCCTATTGAAGATGTAATGAAAATGACCTTTAAAGTTGCTTTGTGATCACTGAAAACAGGTTACTAAGAATTTAAAGTGCCTCACAGGCTTTTCGGGATAGTCACTCCCGTCTTCCCCTCTGCTCTACCTGTTATACTGCTCAAGTTTTTGTTTCTAGGAAAATCCCAAACCCCTTTCCCATTATTCTTTTATATCTCTCCTTCCTATTTCTCAGATCCACGGAATAGCTCTCACCCTCCGCCTTCCCCGTCTTCCCCCTCTGTACCAGGCCCACAGAAAAATCTTAACTGAACTTCTCCAGAAGTCTTCACCATGACTTTAGGATTTTCAGCAAAAGAGTCCCTATAAAAGAGTTCAGTGTAGATAAACTTCCTGTTTTTCTGTTGCCCTGCTCTACTTGGCTACTGGCTGCAAAAATCAGCACTCCTAAGCTTGACACCCCTTTAATAGTTTTTCACACAATATGTGAACAAGGCCTCTGGCCTTGAGCTGGGGCTTCATAGAGATGGCTATATTTTTAAGATATAAAATTACCAACTGGGCTTCATGGTAACACTGCAGGGGGATAAAAGAAAAGGAAGAAAAAGCTCTCCCCCTCCCAGGTGTCCTTGAAAGTTTAACTTGCCCACCAAAGAGGAAAAAACAGAAAAAATCTTCTTTTTGTGAAGTTCTGCAGACTGTGAACTTCTTAGTCCCTTCCCTTTCATGTTGGGTACAAAATTCTGAAACTACCTAAACTTGGGGTTCAGGGAATTAATTGATTACAACAGAAGCAATGCCCGCTGAATCCGGTTGCAACCAAATAGGACTGTTTCCCTGTCTTCTGTGCTATCTAAGGTGCCTTGCCTTGACTGCCCCTACAACAGTATAATTCTATATACTTAAACATTGTTTATGTTTTAATGAAATGGTCAACAGATGTGATTAATTGTGAAATGGTGAAGATGTTTCCCAGATTGCTCTATAATGACCCAGGTTCATTTGAAGTTCAAACAGGGGGGCATACAACCCAGTTCCACTGGGAACATATATCTCTTACTTTACCTATCATATTAGGAAGTGGAGTTGATGCAGGGGTAGTCACAGGAACCACTTGCCCTGGTCCATGGTACACAACAAATGACCCAAATAGAAGCAGCAAGAGACCAAAACTTAAAGATATTAGAAACCTCCATCACAGTTTTCAGGAATCTTTAACCTCTCTCTCTGAAGTTGTTTTACACAACAGTCGAGGGTTTGACCTCCTCTTCATGAGAGAAGGGGGCCTTTGTGCTGCATTGATGTAAGAATGCTGTTTTTATGCCGACCATAATGAAGTTGTAAAAAAACCTATGAGTAAAATAAAAGGATGCCTTGAAGAGTGTCAATGAGAGACAGAGGCCCCAAAAGGGTGGTTTGAGTCTTGGTTATCACAGTCCCCCTGTTTATCTACGCTTTTATCACCCCTGGCCTGTCCAATAATAATCTCCATATTATAGCTAACTATAAAACCCTGTTTGCTCAACCGTGTAATTTCTTTTTTCCAAGCTCAAATTGGACAAGTTAAACTTATGGTAATACCCCACTAGCAGACATAGAATGTGACACCCCCCAATAATCACTATTATGATTAAAATTAGCCAGAAGAAGAAGTGGGGAATGAAAGGTTAATAAAAAAGGAACTTGGAACTTCCTGTTTTTTTTGTATGCTTAACAAAACACTGTTGAAATATTGAGAACTGTTTGCTAACCTTGTTCCCAGATTGTGCTGTCCCCAACTTCGAAATTCCAGAATGTATTCCCTCATCCGGTTACACGCAAACCGCCCACTCGCTCTGACCCATCAATAAATTTCCGTCCCTACCCTTTTCAAGGAAAGTATATAAGCTCTGCTTAAGCTGTTCTCAGGGCTCTCTGCTCTATTCTTGTGAGCTCTGAGCCACAGCATGCTGGACCCCCAATAAACCTCTTGCTGTGGCATGAGACACTCTCCTGGTGGTCTCTTCCTCCGATGCTTGCACGAACATTACTTGGATGATTGAATGTAGAAGAGAAAATCCAGTCAAAAAGGGATAGTCGGTAGGATTAAGAAGATAGTCGGTAGGTTTAGGAAGAAGAGTGAGTATAGGATTTGGAACAAAATCTCTTTAGCAATAGGGGTTCGGTTAGAGAGTGAATGTAAATGTCAGCACATGTGAACAGTCACAATAATGAAATGGGAAAAGAACGTAGGAAAGCAGATATCAATAAAGACATTACGAAATCAGGCAAAGTATAAAGTGTGTGATACGATTAGACATTTTCAACAGGGTTGAGTTAGAATATATAATCTTAGGAAGAAACAAATATGTAGTCACCAATAGGATTGACATTTCAGAGCATTAGGCAACCTTGACATGGATGTTTTTTGTAATCCATGCTCACTTTCCATTTAGGTTTTGGTACAATCATAAGTGTGACGTTTGCATTTGTGTCCAGAATATTACTGTGATAATATGTATATGTAGATCTGATGACATGAGTGTTTATTCCACCATTTCTGGGAGCAATTTTTTGAAGACATATAAATGGGTATAGGGGGTACAAAGAGGTATACACTGTGTCAATGAATATAGAGATAATGTATGAATAGACCATAAGTGAATAAATAATATAACTGGTTCCACATTAAATAACGGATTGAATTGATATCTGAAAATGTATAAGAAATCTTATATTGATATACAATCATTCATTCCAACCATTTATACATCTAATATCAATATTAGGGTTATGGTTTATCATGAAGATATGTTATTTTTGCTACAAAAGTGATTATGGAAATCGAAAATAATGTGTTTGGAAAGAGTCAGTCACAATGCTGGCAATATGTGAACAAGGCCTCTGGCCTTGAGCTGGGGCTTGACAGAGATGGCTACAGTTCTAAGTTAAAGAAGTTACCAACTGGGCTCCATGGTAAAAGCTGGCAGGGAGAAAAAAAAAGAGAAGAAAAAAGCTCTGCCCCTCCCAGGTGTCCTTGAAATGTTAACTTGCACAGAACAGAAAAAAAAAAAAAAACAGAAACAAAAACTGCTTTTAATGAACTTCTGCAGACTGTGAACTTCTGAGTCCCTCCCTTACATTTTGGGTACAAAATTCTGAAACAATCTAAACTTGGAGTTCAGGGGATTAAATGATTACAATAGAAGCAATGCCCTCTAAATCCGGTTGCAACCAAATAGGACTGTTTCGCTGTGTTCGGTGCTATGTTAGTTGCCTTACCTTGCATTGTCCATCCCTTTTCTCATGAAAAGACCAGTCAAGAAACATGGAGGAATGCATGTGCTCTGAAGCAGAAAGTGATTGATAGTGAATCAAATGCCTATAAATTTCCTAACTTGTGGATGAAATACACATCCTATGATGTGCATAAATTAAAGAAATAGTAATCTACCAGTGTTGAATAAAAATGAATGTCAAAATACACATCATGTCCAATTGGAATCTACTTGCATTGATGTTAAACTGGGTCAGGTACTATAGAAATATTAGGATTTGTGTGCACCATTCACTGAAGTTCCTTTTCGGTACTAGGAAAGAAATATGTTTTTCAGGTAAATGAATATTTCTAAGAATAATCTTGTGAACAGTTGATTATAAATTCACATATATGAATATGAATGAATTTGGTGAGTGTAAAATAAAACACATATTTCATATTTTGAAAAATCTGGAGAGTCTATCTATCTATCTATATATATATATATGTGTGTGTGTGTGTGTGTGTGTGTGTGTGTGTGTGTACACACACACACACACAGACATTAAAAATAGCAATATATATGCCAATCAAGATTCAAAATGAAATATATATCATTGACAGATCCAAAAATATTTATTTAACTGAACATGGATTTATGAATAATATTGATCAAGTAGGAAGCTCACCCATAATTTGAATTTTCAGTTCCAACATCATTTAGGAGGAGTGATCCCTTACAATTTGTATCTGTCAAGTCAGCCACCTCACATGAATGGACGTGTGGTCCCAGGTAGGATTCTATGTTTGCATATAAAAATACAGGTGGTGAATAGGCTACAGAGAGGGGAGACAGGAATTCACATATTGGTTAACTTTAAAAAAAACATGGAGAACGACTTCAACAAAAAGTTGACTAGATTTATAACTCCCACAATATATAATGCAAAAGGCAAGTCCAACTATACACCATGCCTCCTCTGAAATGCTTGTATTTTTATTCTGTTTGAGTTATTTTTCTCCATCTTATTAGTATTAGTAGTCAGAGTGTAGTAGGGTAGGGGTTAGTGTCGGGGATTCAGTATTTCGAAAGAAAAATTGGAAAATGAATCCAATGTGTATGTAAATGTGTGCTCCACAAATATCCTCCCACTCTCATACAGAAAAATGCCTTGACAGTACCTTCGCTCCAACTAAAACACCATTAGAGGAGAAGAATTAGAAAATCAGTGAATACATATCTGGAATGGAATATGCTCACAGTTTTGAAAAATTGGAGGTGGTAGATGATTTTTGAAAAGAAAGGGACAGGGTAAACACTCCACAAACATGGAGTTCTGCTGGCCTAAAGACTTCTTGAGAAACTGCCTCTGAGATTGGGCCCTTGAACTATATGTGGTTGTCAGGAGCTTTAGCTTCCTTTGTACTGAGACCATCAATGCTGGGTCTGCATCTATGTGACATGGAGGAAATTGTTTCTTATTTTCCAATGAAAATGAGGCAGCAGTGCTGAATTCTCTCTTTGTAGGTAACCTGTGGCCACTGGGGGCTAAGTGTATCCCCGTGTGGACTGTGAAGCCATTTGGACATCCTCCAATTTTTGTGGTGTTTCTCGCTGCTGCACTGGGAGTTTGTTATTTGCTTCACAAAATACATGGAGTTCAACTGGGACACAGTGCTGGAGGGATTTCTGTCGGGAGTGGTGGGTCAGGGTCTGCAGGATAATGCACCAACCAGGCTTCTATCCCACATTGCTTTCCCCCTTGACAATAGCAACCTGATTCTGAACATTGCCCTGAAACCTCTCAATATAACAAGATGCCTTTACAAAGAAGGGTCTGCTGGCTGCACCATGTCAGTAACAACCATTTGGAAGCCAAGGGCAGATCCACATTGCCCCACTACATGTTTTATCACAAACCTTCCCACCACTGTTCTAGGCCCGCTAATCAGCAGGCTCCAAATTACTGGCATCTCTGTTCTACACCACTTTCATGAAACCCAGTCAATCAAGGCACTGTCTGGCACACTCAAGATCAGCAACAGCACATCCAAAGGTTCTCCAGTGCCACCAGGTCATGGGAATTTCAAAAATTTCACGGTATTTTTCTAGCCATTTTTCTAGGATGATGTTGCAAGCACTATGGGTTTCAATATATTCAGGAACCGTTAAATGGTGAAGAAGCACATTTCAATGAAAGCTCTGGAGAACTCTCAAAGGCAAGGCTTCCAAAATAGTGGCCAAAAGGTCACTTGAATCCAGTCCTATTGAGGTCTACAATATGAGGTCCATGTGTTTTTTGACACTGAACTATGGCTGCCATGTCTTTCAGAATACAATCAAGTGATATCCTGGCTGAGATTCCCAGTGCTTTGTGGAAAGCCACCCTGGGCCTAGATCTCAGTTTCCAAGGGCGACTTTCATTGCGTGGCTTCCTAAAATCCCAAAACAATTCATGGCAATACTTCTCTGAGGTAAGTTCTAGAACTCAGTCTCTAAGGGGAATCACACCAGAGTTCAAGCACAGGTAGACCCAGTCATTTCTTCCAACCACCACAGAAATGACCACAATTAAAACCAAAACACTCCACACGGCCCTAATCTTCTTCCATATAGACACTCATCATATCCTTTGGCTGGAGTTTTCCATAAGGGGTGCAGCCCAAGACAGTGTCCAAAATAAGCTCCCTTAACCCTCATTTGCCTAAAGTCAGGGTGGCCTGGACACCCTTACCGTAAACCAGGAGTGATCAAATAGGTCTGCTGTTGAGAGCCACAGCCGAAGGGGCTCCAGCAAACTTTCAGACTGCCAGCTGATGATTGGCTCACAGTGGCCCCAGCAACACCTAGCTGATTGGCTCCTCTGTGGAGATGCTCATTGAGCTGTATCCCTGCCCTTTCAGACTGCCAGCTGATGATTGGCTCACAGCGGCCCCAGCAACAACTAGCTGATTGGCTCCTCTGCGGTGATGCTCATTGGGCTGTTTCCCTGCCCTTTCAGACCACGGAGCTGCTCATTGGGGGACTTTTTTGGCTCCGCCCATGCGACCCAGCCAATCGGCCTCAAGAGCAGGAGGATTGTGGGAGGAAGAGGTTGTTGGGGTTGTGTGGCTTGTGGGAAGCCGGTGGTGGCAGTTGGGCTCTGAGGGTTTTTTCCTGAGGAGCTGTTTTGTTTATCTTGTGTGGTTCTAAAAAATAAAGTTAGTTTCTTTTGACAAGTGGCTCCTGAATTGTGCCCAGCCAGACTGCGGCAGTCTGCCATTAATACTTTTCCACTTCTTCAATTTTAGGCCTTTTAACTGTGGCATTTAGATTATTTATGTGAACTGTAGTCAAGAGAAAACCGAAGCACCTATGGGCTAGCCTCTCCATGGCTTTGAAGAATTCATTTGACCCAAAGGATCCTTATTCTCACTTGATGGAGGTCAGAAACCTTACAGAGAAAGGCGAGAGACTTCATCTACAATGACTGTAATTTTTGCCATTTTGATTTTGTATGCACACATGGGATTTTTCTTTACATCCATCAGGTGTAGGGAATCTAAGCCATAGACTCACACAGGGCCAAGAGACTGATTCAGACACATCCCTTTCCACAGCAGTTAAGTAAAGAGCCACAGGTAATGCCATTTATATCCATTTGAAAACTGGTTACTTCAGGTTTCACAAAGGGGTGGCCTGAGGCAAAGTCCTTCCTGACATTCAGGGCAAAAGAACAATAGGCAAGCAAAAGCCCCAAAGCAGAGTTTCTCCACTGAGACTTTACTGGTCACACTGATATCTGAGTTTTCTGAGATGCTCGCCATTCCCTTCAGCTATCCAGTACATGCCCATATCACAGAGCTTGGAGGTGGTAAATATCTTGGACAGACAACCATGAGCCTATTCTGGAGTGTAGCCAGAATTCAGGAAGGAAACAAGAACTTAGGAAGTTTGAAGGTGTTGCCCTTCGATAAGGCAAGCCACAGTCCATTTATATATTGGGCAAGATTGATGCTGGGAAGCTTTCTACTAGACAGGACACATCCATTGATGCATTCTCTTTTCTAATGTCTACAACCACAGACACACTGGGAAACACAGACATAGAAACACTTGCCTTGTCAAACGACTTACTAGAAACAGTTCACTCCAAACCAAACAAACCTACATTCCTACATTTTCTCAGAACATGAGACAAAACCACAAACACACAACTAAAACCACAAATGCATCTCCTTTCCCCAAGTAGGTCTGTGACTATTCAGAGTGTACTCTCACTGGTGAGCCTTACTATGTTCCTCTGAAATGGCCTGTCCTGTCTCAGATATGGTCTCCTTGGCCAACTCTGAAAATGTCAGGAGCCCACGGTGAGCCACTACTTGCTTTCTCTGGAAAGGCCAGTCTTCAAAGCTTTCCTGGCATTTGGCCATCCTCACATCAGTATATACCAAAAAAGACTGTCTCTGTCATTGGAATATCCAAACAAGTGAGCCCACTGGGACTGGGACTGGGACTGGCTCTGAGTGCCTGGCTTCCTATATTGCAAGTTCAGAGAGTTCCATCACCAAG
The DNA here is from genome assembly GCF_048772815.1 of Callospermophilus lateralis. Taxonomy (NCBI): domain Eukaryota; kingdom Metazoa; phylum Chordata; class Mammalia; order Rodentia; family Sciuridae; genus Callospermophilus; species Callospermophilus lateralis. Next base: position 702,088 of record NW_027514176.1, read on the forward strand.
GAATAGAGATGAGGTCACTTCCTTCAGGAACTGAATAAGTTCACTGCCTTTGCAACCACTTTGTCCTAACAGTTGCTTCCAAGGGTCCCATGAGATGGATGCTGCCCCTATTTCCCGTGACACTTTCACAAGTTAGAATGGTATATCACCCATAGGCACCCGTGAACAGCTCTCCACACAGGGCTGGATTTGTCCATCTTCTGTACATTAGGAACAGAGAGGCTGATTCAGACACAACCCCTCATTCAGACAAGGCTGTTTTCCATGGAAGAAGACTTTTGCACTCTCTGGTCCTTCATAGCTGCCTACATCTTCTCCAGGGATTATTTCTGCATGGAACTTTGAGGTTTTCAGCAGGTGTTTTATCCCCTACATTCCTTATTGTAAGACAAACACTGTCCCTGCTCTTCTATAAAGTTAGAATGTGGGAACAGTATATGGTTTTGGTTAATAACATGTTCAATTTGGGTTAGGAATCATTTTGCTGGATGAATAATGGTATTGAAAACCTGCGATATTTATAAGAATATAGAGATCAAATATATGTATGAAAACAGAAATCTAAGTAAGATTTGAAGCCCAGAAAGGGATTGGGCCCTTGATTGGGAGACTTAGCTTTGAATTATGTCCTGCACAGATGTCTCAGATGAATCAATACACAATGGCATCGGACCTTGTACCTTGGATGATTGAATGTTGAAGAGAAAATCCATTCTAAAAAGGATAGTCAGTAGGATTTGGGAGATAGTCGGTAGATTCAGAAAGAAGAGAGAGTATAGTATTTGGACCAAAAGTTGTTTAGCAATTGGGTTTCAGGTAGAGAGTGAATGTAAATGTCAGCACAAATGCACAGTCAAAATGATGAACTGGGAAATTATGAAGGAAAAGAGATATCAATAGAGACATTAGGATATCAGGCAAAGTTTAAAGTGAGTGATAGGATTAGACATTTTCAACAGGGTTGAGTTTGAATATATAATCTTAGAAAGAAACAAATATGTAGTCAACAATTACATTGACATTTGAGAGCATTAGGCAACCTGGTCATGGATGTTTTCAGAAATCCATGCTCACTTTAAATTTAGGCTTTGGTACAATTATAAGTGTGACCTTTGCTTTATTTTCCAGAATATTACTGTGATAAAATGTATATGTAGGTCAGGTGACATGAGTATTTCTTCCACCATTTCTGGGAGCAATATTTTGGAGACGTATAAATGAGTATTGGGAGTACAAAGAGGTGTACCATCTCTCTATGAATATAGAGATAATGCAAGAATAGACCATACTGAGAGTAAATAATATAATTGGTAAACGTTAAATAACGGATTGAATTGATATCTGAAAATATACAGGAAATCTTATATTGATATACAATCATTCATTCCAACCAGTTATACTTCTAATGGTAATATTAGGGTTATATTTTATCATGACGAGTGTGTGAGTTTTGCTTCAAAAGTGATTATGGAAATCAAAAATAATGTGTTTAGAAAGAAGTCTCATGAAAAGTCTTATCAAGAAACATGGAGGAATACATGTGTTCTGAAGAAGGAAGTTATTGAAAGTGAAACAAATGCCTATAAATTTGCTAACTTGTGTATGAAATATATATCTTATGATGGGCATAAACTGAAGAAATAGTAATGTACCAGTGTTGACTAAAAATGAACATCAAAATACATATCATGTTCCATAATAATCTACTTGCATTGATGTGACATTGGGTCAGTTACTGTAGAAATATTAGGATTCGTTTGCACCATTCACTGAAGTTAGTTTTCAGTTCTAGGAAACAAATATGTATTTCAGGTGGATGAATATTTCTGAGAATAATCTTTTGAAAATTTGATTATAAATCCACATACATGAATACGAATGAATTTAGGGAGTGTACAATAAGACACATATATTTCATATTTTGAAAAATTTGGAGAGTATATATATATATATATATATATATATATATATATATATATATACACACACACATACACACACATTAAAAAGTAGCAACATATATGCCAATCGAAATTCTTCATGAAATGTATATCATCCACTGGTCCAAAAATATTCATTATACTGAATATGATTTTATTTATCATGTTGTTCATCTAAGAAGCTCACCCATAGGTTTAATTTTCAGTTCTAACTGTGATTAGGAGGAGTGATCTCTTCTCCCAATTTGTATCTGCCAAGTCAGCCACCTCACAAGAATGTACATGTGATAACAGGTAGGATTCTATATGTGCATATGAAATTACATGTGCTGAATTGGCTACAGAGAAAGGCAGAGAGGAATTCACCTATTTGTTACCTTTAAAAACACATGGATCTTCTTCTATTTCTCTCTTTATGGTTCTGTAGTTTTCATTGTATAAGTCTTTCACCTCTTTTGTTAGGTTGATTCCCAAGTATTTTATTTTTTTTGAAAATATTGTGAATGGAGTGTTTTTCCTCATTTCCGATTCAGAAGTTTTGTTACTGATATACAAAAATGCCTTTGATTTGTGCGTGTTGATTTTTTATCCTTCCACTTTGCTGAATTTATTTATTAGTTCTAGTAGTTTTTTTGTAGACCCTTTTGGGTCTTCTAGGTATAGAATCATGTCATCCGCAAACAGTGATAATTTAAGTTCTTCTTTTCCTATTTTTATGCCTTTAATTTCTTTCATCTTTCTAATTGCTCTGGCCAGTGTTTTGAGAACTATATTGAATAGAAGTGGTGATAGAGGGCATCCCTGTCTTGTTCCTGATTTTAGAGGGAATGCTTACAATTTTTCTCCACTCAGAATGATGCTAGCCTGAGGCTTAGCATAGATAGCTTTCACAATTTCGAGGAAAGTTCCTGTTATCCCTAGTTTTTCTAATGTTTTGAATATAAAGGAATGCTGTACTTTGTCGAATGCTTTTTCTGCATCTATTGAGATGATCATATGGTTCCTATTTTAAGTCTATTTATGTGGTGAATAACATTTATTGATTTCCGTATATTGAACCATCCTTGCATCCCAGGGATTAATCCTACTTGATCATGGTGCACAATTTTTTTGATGTGCCTTTTTTTCTGATTCGCCAGAATTTTATTGAGGATTTTTGCATGTAGTTTTATCAGAGATATTGGTCTGTAGTTTTCTTTCTTTGAGGTGTCATTGTCTGGTTTCGGAATCAGGGTGATGTTGGCCTCATAGAATGAATTTGGCAAAGCTCCCTCTTTTTCCACTTCCTGAAATAAATTGAAAAGTATTGATATTAATTCTTCTTTAAAGGTTTTGTAAAACTCCGCTGTATACCCATCTGGTCCTGGGCTTTTCTTGGTTGGTAGTCTTTTGATTGCTTCTTCAATCTGATCCATTGATATTGGTCTCTTCAAATTGTGTGTATCCTCCAGACTCAGTCTGGGCAAATCATACGATTTAAAAAATTTATCGATGTCTTCACTCTCTTCTATTTTATTGGAATATAGGTTTTCAAAATAATTTTTAAAATGTGGCATTTATACACCATGGAGTATTACGCAGCACTAAAAAATGACAAAATCATGGGATTTGCAGGGAAATGGATGGTATTAGAGTAGATTATGCTTAGTGAAGCTAGACAATTCCTAAAATAACAAATTCCAAATGTCTTCTTTCATATAATGAGAGCAACTAAGAACAGAGCAGGAAGGAATAGCAGGAAGAAAAGGTCAACATTAATAAGAGACATGAGGTGGGAGGGAAAGGGAGAGAAAAGGGAAATTGCATGGAAATGGAGGGAGACCCTCAATGTTTTACAAAATTATATATAAGAAGTTGTGAGTGGAAGGGGAAAATAAACAAGTAGGAAAATGAATTACAGAAGATGGAGTAGAGAGAGAATATGGGAGGGGAGGGGAGGGGAGGGGGGATAGTAGAGGCTAGGAAAGGTAGCAGAATACAACAGATACTAATAGGGCATTATGTAAAAATGTGAATGTGTAACCGATGTGATTCTGCAATCTGTATTTGGAGTAAAAATGTGAGTTCATAATCCACTTGAATCTAATATATGTAATACAAGATGTCAAGAGTTTTGTAATATTTTGAACAACCAATAAAAAAAAAAAACACATGGAGAACTATTTCAACAAAAAATTGACTAGATTTATAACTCCTACCCTGTATAATGCAAAAGGCAAGTCCAACTATACACTATGCCTTGTCTGAACTGCTTGTATTTCTATTCTTTTTGGGTTATTTTTCTCCATCATATTAGAATTATTAGTCAGAGTCTAGTACGGTATGGGTTAGTTTCAGGGATTCAGTATTTTGAATGGAAAATAGGAAAATAAATCCAATGTGTATGTAAATATGTGCTACACAAAAATCTTCCCACTCTCATCCAGAATAATGCCTTGACATTACCTTCGCCCCAAGTAAAACACAATTAGAGGAGAAGAGTTAGAAAAACTGTGAATACATATCTGGAATGAAATATGCTCAAGAGTTCACAACCTTGAAGGTGGTAGAGGAGTTTCCAAAAGTTAGGAACAGGTAAATATTCGACAAAATTGGAGCTCTGCTGGACTAAAGACTTCTTGAGAAACTGCCTCTGAGTTTGGGCACTTGAAATATTTGTTGTTGTCAGGAGCTTTAGCTTCCTTTGTAGAGAGACCATCAAAGCTGGGTATGTATCTAAGTGACCTGGAGGACATGGTTTCTTATTTTCTAATGAACATGAGGCAGCAGTGCTGAATTCTCTCTTTGTAGGTAAACTGTGGGGACTGGGGGCTAACTCTTTCCGTGTGGACTCTAAAGCCATTCGGTCATCCTCCACTTGTCGTGGTGTTTCTTGCTGCTGCAATGCGAGCTTGGTATTTGCTTCACACAATACAAGGAATTCAACTGGGACACAGTGCTAAAGGGAGTTCTGTCACGTGCGGTGTTTCAGGGTCTGCAGGATAATGTACCACCCAGGCTTCAATCCCACATAGCTTGCATCCTTGACCATAGCAATTTGATTCTGAACATTGCCCTGAAATCTCTGCATATTAAAAGATGCCTTTACATAGAAGGGTATGCTGGCTGCACCATGTCAGTTACAAGCCATTTGGAAGCCAATGGCAGATCCACATGGCCCCACCACAGATATTTTCTCACACACCTGCACACAACTTCTCTAGGCCCACTTCTCATCAGGCCCCAACTTACTGGCATCTCTGTTCTTACACCATTTTCATGGTCATGGGAATTTCAAAAATTTCATGGTATTTATCTAGCCATTTTTCAAGATTGATGTTGGAGGCATTGTGGTTTAAATTCATTCAGGAATCATTCAATGGTGAGGAAGCTCATTTGAATGAAAGCTCTGGTGAAATCTCTGAGGCAAGGCTTCCCAAAGAGTGGCCAAAAGGTCACATAAACCCAGGCCTATTGCTGTCTACAATGTGAGGTCCATTTGTGTTTTGACTCTCAAATATGGCTGCCATGTCTTTCAGAATAAAACCATGTGATATCCTGGCTGAGATTCCCAGTGCTCTGTGGAAAGCAAACCTGGGCCTAGATCTCGGTTTCCAAGGGCGACTCTCATGCGTGGCCAACTAAAATCCCAACACATTTCATGATAATACTTCTCTAAGGTCAGTTCCAGAACCCAGTCTCTAAGGGGAATCACACCAGATTTCAGCCCAGGTGTACCCAGTCATATCTTCCAACTACCACACAAATGATGACAATTAAAATCAAAACACTCCCACATGGCCCTCATCTTCTTCCATATATTCACTCTCATTCTAAGCTCTGTCTGGAGGTTTCCATGAGCGGCGAAGTCCAAGAGAGTGTCCAAAATAAGCTCCCTTGCCCCTCATTGCCTAAAGTCATGGTGGCCTGGACACCCTTCCTGTGAACCAGGTGTGATCAAATAGGCCTGCCCTTAATACGCCTAGGCTTCTCCAATTTGAGGCATACTGACTGTCAGGTATAGATATTTTTATGTGAACTGGAGTCATGAGAAAACCCAAGAACCTATGTGCTAGACTCTCCAGGGCTTTGAAGAACTCATTTGACACAAAAAATCCCTATTCTCACTTGATGGAGGTCAGGAGCCTTACAGAGGAAGGTGAGAGACTTCATCCACAGGGACTGCTCTTTTGGCCATTTTGGTTATGGATTCACACACGGAATGATCCATCAGGTGATGAGAATGTAAGCCACAGCCTCACACAGATCAAAGAGGCTGATTCAGACACATCCCTTTCCAAAGCAATTTAGCAAATACCCACTGATGATGCCCATTCATTTCCATTTGAAAACTGTGTGCTTCAGGCTTCACAAAGGTGTGCCCTGAGACAAAGAGCTTCCTGACATTCTGGGCAAATTAACAATAGGTAAGCAAATGGGCCAAAGTAGAGTTTCTCTACTGAGACTTTACAAGACACACTGATGTCTGATTTTTCTAAAATGCTCCAATTCCCATATATTAAATTATGTAGAGACATTAATGAACAAGAGCAAGTCATGGCAGCTGCAGTAAAACAGGCTTTAGAACAAGGGCAAGTCGTGGCAGCTGCAGTAAAATAGGCTTTAGATGCCAGGACAAGAACATGCTACAATTGTGAACAAACAGGACATTTTAAAAGGAATTGCCCCATAAGAGGAGGGTTTAACAAAACTAGGTATCAAAGGAGTAGAATACGGGGTATTTGCCCAGGATGCCATAGAGGGAGACATTGGACTAATGAATGCCATTCTCAAACCACCATAGAGGGTAGTATATTATCAAAAAACAAACAAGGACCAGGTGTTTATCCATGATATCATGGAGAAAGGCATCAGGTTACGTTGCCAGAAAATGGACAGGGGGACCCAATGCTCTGGGGCCCCAAACCACAAATATACGGAGCACTGGAGGAACCCAGCAACCCCATCAGGGTAGTGCCAAAGACACATTGTCCATCAGAGCCCTCAACAGACAAACCAGAGCGAGTGCAGGGTTGGACATCTGCACCTCTGTCAGAGCAGTACTAACTCCAGAGATGGGAGTTCAAATCATTCTCTCAGGGGTAAAAAACCTCTTCCCCAAGGAGCAGTAGGCTTATTATTGGGACGCAGCTCTTCTACTCTAAAAGGACTTATGATAAGTCCTGGGGTAATTGACCCTAATTATGAAGGTGAAATAAAAATTATAGCCAGTTCTCCAAAAGGTATATCAGTAATTTCACCAAGAGACAGAATAGCACAGTTACTAATAATACCACGCTTACATGATTAATTTTCCAGTCATGTTGTAGAAAGAGGTTCCAAGGGATTAGGCTGCACAGATGTAGATTTGGCTATGTTTTCTCTAAAGTTAGATTCTTGCCCCATACTAAAACTAAATATTCAAAGACATGAATTAAATGGGCTACTGGATACAGATGCAGAACTTAGCATCATCTCTCGTCCAGAATGGCCAAAATATTGGCCATTACAACCATCCACTCAAACACTTCAAGGCCTAGAATTGGCGACTAATCCCCATCAAAGAGCAATGGTATTAGATTGGAAGGATCCTGAAGGATGTGAAGGAACTTTATAGCCATATGTATGGATCATCTTCCCGTAAATTTATGGGGATGAGATGTCCTAGATGAATTAGGTTTGAAATTAACAAAAAACATCAATTAAAATATACCCACAATTATGGTTAGACAAGGTTTTATGATAGGAAAAAGATTAGAAAAACAATATCAAGGTATAGCAGCTCCAATACTAATAGATCAAGGAACATACAGAAATGGGTTGGATTTTAAGAAAGGGACACTAAGACAATAAAAATTACTTGGAAATAAGAAGACCAGTATGGGTTCCTCAGTGGACCCTGACTAAAGAAAAGGTACCAGCAGCCCATGATCTGGTCAAACAACAATTAGCAGAAGACATATAAAACCATCTGTATCTCCCCATAATACTCCCAGTTTTGTCATCAAAAAGTAATCTGGTAAATGGAGATTATTGCAAGATTTAAGAGGCATTAATAATGAGATGGTTATTATGGGACATGCTGAATCAGGGATTCCACAATTATCTGCTTTGCCAAAACTTGGTATGATTTATGTATAGATATTAAAGATTTTTTTTTTCATTTCCAATTCAACCTTAGGATAGTCCCTGCACTGAATCATGAAGGTCCTGATCAGAGATACAAATGGAAAGTACTCCCTCAAAGGATGGCTAATAGCCCAACTATGTGTCAAATTTATGTTAACAAAGTAATCCAGCCACTTAGAAATCAAAATCCTGAACTACAAATATTTCACTATATGGATTATATATTATTAGCACACAAAGCTAAAAACACATTGCTAGAATGTTATGCCACACTTAAAAACATATTAAAAAATATAAACTAGAGATAACAATAGATAAAGTAGAATTAAATTTTCCAATTAATTATTTAGGAGTTCTATTATCCTCAACCATGATCTGTCCACCAAAAATTCAAGTACGAATAGATCAACTCAAATCACTTAATGACTTTCAAATGTTATTAGGAGACATAAATTGGATAAGGCCTTATCTAGGTATACGCACAATAGAGTTGGAACCTTTTTTGATATCCTAAAAGGTCCATCAGATCCAAATTCACCCCGCATGTTAACGCCTGAAACGAGAAAGGCATTAAAAATTATTGAAACATATATGGAAAATATGCATTTGGATAGAATTGATTTAAGTTTGTCTTTATTATTTATTGTACTACCAACAAAAAATATTACTACAGGAGTATTTTGGCAAGAAGGTCCATTATTATGGATGCATTTATCTTATTCCCCTAACAATATTCTTACTCGGTATACTGAGGCTGTAGGACAATTAATACTGAAAAGAACAAAAGCAGCAAAGGAAGTGTTTGGAATTTCTCCCAATAAAATAATTACTCCATATACTCTGACTCAAATTGATGAGTTAGCTAATGAGTTAAATACTTGGGCAATAATCATGTGCAAATCTAATATTTCATTTGATAATCACTTACCATCTAATCCTTTATTGTCTTTTTGATCATTTCATCCTGTAATTTTTCCAAAAATGACAAGAAAAACACCTATCATGAATGCTCCAAATATATTCACTGATGGGTCAAATAATGGTACAGCAGCAATAGTTACACCTGATCAAACTTTTAAATTTCTAGTACCCAAACAATCATCTCAAAAGGTAATGCTATAGTATCCCTTGAAGATGCTGGTAGGATTTCCCCTTCGTCTACTGTTTTCTCTTTGCTTTCCACTATACAAAGTCTAATCTTGGACAGAAAAGATCTGTTCTTTATAGGAAATATCAGAACACATACAGGATTGCCTGGAGCCCTTAGTTTGGACAATGATTTAGCAGATAAAACTACACATGACATACATATTTTCTCTATAGTAGAAGAAGCTACAAATTTTCATAAAAAGTTCTATGTCAATCCTAATAGTTTACAAAAGTGCTTTAAAATAACTAAGGAAAAATCTAGACAAATAATAAAACAATGTCAAAATTGTGTGACCTTTTTACCACACGTTAATCTTCGAGTCAATCCTAGAGGATTGATACCTAACCATATTTGGCAGATGAACGTCACAAACTTGCCAGAATTTGGAAAATTAAAATATTTGCATGTTACAGTTGATACTTCTTCTGGATTTTTGATGGGCTCCCTTCTTGTCAGAGAAAAAAACTAAAGATGTTATAGCTCATTGCTTACAAAACTTTGCCACTGTGGGTGTTCCAAAACAGTTAAAAACAGATAATGCCCCTGGTTATACTTCTACCTCTTTTAAACAATTTTGCTCATCATTTGGCATCACTCATATAACAGGAGTCCCATACAATCAGCAGGGACAAGGTATAGTTGAAAGAGCACATCAAACTATTAAAACGTACTTACTAAAGCAAAAAGAAGGAATTGGGAAGGGGTATATATTCCCCAAAGATAAACTTAAAATAACCCTTTTTACTCTAAACTTTTTAAATTTGGATTCAACAGGGCTTAGTGCTGCAGAAAGGCATATATGTCCAAAAAATGTACATAAGCCCAAGGTACTTTGGAAGGATATTCTAACAGGACAATGGAAAGGTCCTGACCCAGTAATTGTCTGGAGTCGGGGGCCTGTTTGTGTGTTTTCACAGGGAGAACAGGAGCCGATTTGGATTCCAGAGAGATTAACTAAAGAGATTTCTACAGACCCAAAAGAAGATGATTTGGCTCAAATCAATTACAGCTGATATCCAGAACTCCAGTTTGGCTTTTCTTACATCTGTGACAGAACCAGGATGTTTTTTTCAATATCTATTTTATTATTGCCCTTTCCCATATCATGAAGTTCTTTTTTGTTTTTTGAGCTCATACAGACCTAGATTAATGTTTTGCTGATCAGTTTTATTTTTGGACTATAGAGTTTTTAGACTTTGCAATGGAGATTTCACATGTAAAAAGTTATAAAGCCTTTACTATTATGTTATGTGTTGTATGTATTATATTATGTGTGCACACTTGTGTTTTGTGTTATATGTTTGAATGTACATAACCATATATCATATGTGATGAGCGCTCATGAAAAAATGGATCCAAATATATTTTTTTTTATTCACGTGATGTAAATACTTTAATTTAAATTGGGTAAACACCCGTTGAGGATTGTTTTAAAATGTGAACAAAAAGGGAGGTTAACAGATCTGTTTGCTTTCTTTCACCTTTCCTTTTCATTATATTTAATAAATCTCTTCAAGACAATGTAAATTGTTAAGAAAATTGTTTTCTTTTAGTGCCTTCTGGAATGTTACATAATTTTTCTTTAGGCATTGTTGCCAGAATTCCTATCTTCATCCCAGTGCCTGTGAAGACAAAGATAAAACCAATCTACAGCTTCTGCAAAAGCCATCACTGAACTGCTTGCAGAACTTGCCTGGACTATGTATCACTTGTATGCATTGTGAGCTCACCTGCATGCATTGTGATCAATATGTTGGTGCATCGACTTGTGGTAGTGTTGGGGTATTTTTGCTGATGATGTCATCGGTGGTACAATTTTTCCAAAAGGAGCCCTCAATTGGCTTGGTGTATCTTCCTCCCTTCTGCTTGTCATGGTTGTTCAGCTAAAATTTGGGGTCCAACAGAGATGAGACAAAGAACCTTACCCCCCCACTGGTACAAAGTTCTCTCCATAGGTGTGGCTGTATACTGGACCTGTAGTTAGTGACGGGTAAGATCCAGTTGCAGTGGTACCAACCTAAGACTGGAGGCTGACACCTTGAGGTCAGCTCATTCGATAATGGGTAAGGACCATATGTACTATTGGACAACCTAAGGCAGGCATGGTCCCTAAGCCACATGCTTGTTGTTTAAACAGAGAGGGGGAGATGTTGAGAGCCACAGCCCGAGGGGCCAAAGAAAACTTTCAGACTGCCAGCTGATGGTTTGCTCACAGCGGCCCCAGCAACATCTAGCTGATTGGCTACTCTGCGGTGATGCCCATTGGGCTGTTTCCCCACCCTTTCAAACTACCAAGCTGCTCATTGGGGGACTTTTTTGGCTCTGCCCAAATGACCCAGCCAATCGAACTCAAGAGCAGGAGGAGTGGAGAGGTTGAGAGCTTGTGGGAAGCTGGTGGTGGCAGTTGTGCTCTGAGGGTATTTCCCGAGGAGCTATTTTTTTGGCGTGTGTAGTTCTAAAAATAAAGCTAGTTTATTTGACAAGTGGCTCCTGAATTGTGCCCAGCCAGACTGTGGCAATCATAAATTGATGGAGAAAAACAACCAAAACAGAATAGAAATACAAGCAGTTCGGAGGAGGCATGGTGTATAGCTGGATTTACCTTTTGTATGACAAAGGGTAGGTGTTATTAATCTAGTCAATATTAAATTGAAATAATTCTCCGTGTGTTTTAAAGTTAACAAATATGTGAATACCTGTCTCCCTGTATCTGTAGCCTATTCAGCACATGTATTTTTGTATGCACATATAGAATCCTACCTGGTATCACATGTACATTATTGTGAGGTGGCTGACTTGGCAGATACGAATTGTGAAAAGAGATCACTACTCCTAAACGTTTTTGGAATTGAAAATTAGAACTGTGCGTGAGCTTCCTAGTTGAACAAGATAATACATAAATCCATGTTCAGTAAAATGAATATTTTTGGATCTGTGGATGATATATATTTCATGATGAATTTCGATTGGCATATATATTGCTACCATTTAATGTCTGTGCATTTGCGTGTGTGTGTGTGTGTGTGTGTGTGTGTATATATATATATATATATATATATATATATATATATATATACTCTCCAGATTTTTCAGCATATAAAATATATGTGTCTTATTATACAATCCCTAAATGCATTCATATTCATGCATGTGGATTTATAATCAAATGTTCACAAAATTATTCTCAGAAATATTCATCCACCTCAAATATATATTGTTTCCTAGTGCTGAAATCTAAATTCAGTGAATGGTGCATAGAAGTCATAATTTTTCTACAGTAACTGACCCACTTTAACATCAATGCAAGTAGATTACTATGGTACATGATGTGTATTTTGACGTTCATTTTTATTGAACACTGTTACATGACTATTTCTTCAGTTTATGCACATCATAGGATATATATTTCATTCACAAGTTTGCAAATTTATAGGCATTTGTTTCACTTTCTATCACTTCCTGCTTCAGTACACATGTATTCCTACATGTTTTTGACTGTTTTTTTCATGAGACTTCTTTTTATTTTAGGTTTCAATAATCACTTTTGAAGCAAAACTCACACACTCTTCATGACAAACCATAACCCTAATATTACCATTAGATGTATAAATGGTTGTAATAAATGTATGTATATAAATATAAGATTTCCTGTATATTTTCAGATATCAATTCAATCCATTATTTAATGTTGGAACCAGTTATATTATTTATTCACAGTATGGTCTATTCATTCATTTTATCTATTTTCGTAGACACAGGGTATACCTATTTGTACACCCAATACTAATTTATACAACTTCAAAATATTGCCCACAGAATTAGTGGAAGAAATACTCATGTCACCTGAACTACATATACACTTTATCACACTAATATTCTGGACACAAAATGCAAAGTTCACACTTATGATTGTACCAAAGCCTAAATGGAAAGTGAGCATGGATTACTAAAAACAACCAAGTCCAGATTGCCTAATGCTCTCAAATGTCAATCGTATTGGTGCTAAATATTTGTTTCTCCGTAAGATTGTGTATTCAACTTCTACCCTGTTGAAAATGTCTAATCCTATCACTCAATTTATACATTGCCTGATTTCTTAATGTCTCTATTCATATCTGCTTCCCTATATATTTTCCCCAGTTCATCATTGTGACTGACTCTTCACATGTGCTGACATTTATGTTCATTCTCTACCGGAAACCCTATTGTTAAAGAACTTTTGGTCCAAATCCTATACTCACTCTTCTTCCTAAACCTACTGACTATCTTTCTAATCCTACCGACTACCCTTTTTGAGTGGATGGTTTCTTCTACATTTAATCATCCAATTTACAAGGTCCTATGCCATTGTTTATCAATTTATCTGAGACATTTGTGCAGAAGGTATTTCAAAGCTAAGTATCCCAATCAAGGGCCCAATGCTCTTCTGGGCTTCAAATCTTACGCAGACTTCTGTATTTATACTTATATTTCACCTATATATTCTTGTAAATATCACAGGTTCCCAATACCATTATTCATCACACAGAATGATTCCTAACCCAAATTTAACCTGTTATTACCCTAACCATACACTGTTCCCTCAATCTAACTTTACAGAAAAGCAGGGACAGAGTTGGTCTTACATTACAGGAGTGTAGGGGATATTCCACATGCTGAGAACCTCAAAGGTCCATGCAGAAATGATCCCTGGAGAAGTTGTAAGCAGCTATGAAGGACCTGAGGGAGGAAAAGACAACTTCCATGGTAAACAACCTGGTCAGGATGAAAGGATGTGTCTGAATCAGCCTCTGTCATCTTAATGTAGAGAAGATGGACCAAACCAGGCTTGTGTGGAGAGCTGTTCCCGGGTGCCTATGGTGAAATACCATTCTAACTTGTGAAAATGTCACAGGAAGTAGGGGTACCCTGCACCTCTTGGGACCCTTGGAAGCAACTGTTAGGACAAAGTGGTTGCCAAGGCAGTGACTCCATTAACTTCCTGAAGGAAGTTACCTCACATGACTTCCTTGGTGATGGAACTCTCTAAATTTGGGATTCAGGAAGTCAGGCAACCACAGCCAGTCCCAGTCCCAGTCCCAGTGGTCTCACTTGTTTGGGTTAACCAAGGACAGAATCAGTCTTTCTTGGTACCTAGTGATGTGAGGATGGCCAAATGCCAGGAAAGCTAAGAAGAGGGGCCTTTCCTGAGAAAGAAGGTAGTGGCTCACCACTGGCTTCTGACAACTTCACAGATTTGGCCAAGGAGACCAGAACAGAGGCAGCACAGTCCACTTCGGGGAAATATAGTATGGCCCACCCGTCAGAGGACACTCCGGATAGTCACAGACCTACTTTGGGGAAGGAGGTGCCTTTTTGAGTGTGGGTGTGAGTTTGTGGTTTTCTCTCATGTTCTGAGAATAGGTAGCAAAGGCAATTTGTTTGGTTTGGAGAAGACTGTTTCTAGTATGTTCTCTGACAAGGTGAGTGTTTCTATTACTGTGTATCCCACTCTGTCCGTGGTTGTAGTATTAGAAAAAGAATGCATCAATGGGTGTGTTCTGTCTAGTAGAAAGCTTCCCTGCATTCATACTGCCAATTTATGAATGGACTGCGGCTAGCCTTATCAATGGGCAAAACCTACTATCTTCCTAAATTCCTGTTTTCTTCCTGAATTCTGGACACTCTCCAGAATAGGCTCATGGTTTTGTGTCCAAGATATGTACCACCTCCAAGCTCTGTCACATGGCCATGTACTGGATAGCTGAAGGGAATGGTGAGCATCTCAGAAAACTCAGATATCCGGGTGACCAGGAAAGTCTCAGTGGGGAAACCCTGCTTTGGGCCTTTTGCTTACCTATTTTTCTGTTGCCCTGAATGCAAGGAAAGTCTTTGGCTCAGGCCACCCTTTTGTGAAGCCTGAAGAAAACAGTATTCAAATGGAAATGAATGGGGATCACCTGTGGCTCTTTGCTTAATTGGAAAGAGATGTGTCTGAATAAGCCTCTTGGCCCTGTGTGAAGCTGAGGCTTAGATTGTCAGCACCTGATGGATCTAAAGAAAGATCCCATCTTTGCATCCATAACCAAAATTCAAAAAATCAGTCATTGTGGATGAAGTCTCTCACCTTCCTCTGTTAGGTTCCTGACCTCCATCAAGTGTGAATATGGACCCTTGGGTCAAATGAGTTCTTCAAAGCCCTGCAGATGTGCTAGTGTTCTCTCATGAATACAAACCACATAAAGAATCTATACCTGACAGTCAGTAGGCCTCAAATAGTAGAAGCAGAGCAGTAATAATGGCAGGCCTATTTGATCACTCCTGGTTCACAGGAAGGGTGCCCAGGCCACACTGACTTTAGGCAAATGAGGGGCAAGGGAGCTTATATTGGACACTGTCCTGAGCTGCATCACTCATGGAAACCTCTAGCCAGAAGTTATGATCAGTGTCTATATGGAAGAAAATGAGGGCCATGTGGGAATGTTTTGGCTATAATTGTGGTCATTTTTGTGGCAGTTGGAAGAGATGAGTGGGTCCGCCAGGGCTGGAACTGACCTCAGAGAAGTATTGCCATGAATTGTGTTGGGATTTTAGGAGGCCACGCATGAGATTCACCCTTGGATTCGGAAATCTAGTCCCAGGTTGGTTTTCCACAGAGCACTGGGAATCTCAGGCAGGATATCACTTGATTTTATTATGAAAAACTTGGCAGCCATAGTGGAGAGCCAAAACACAAATGGACCTCACATTGTAGAGTTCAATGTGCCTGGCTTCATGTGACCTTTTGGCCACTCTTTGGGAAGACTTGCCTGTGAGCGTTCTCCAGAGATTTCATTGAAATGAGCTTCCTCACCATTTAATTGTTTCTGAATGAATTGAAACCCACAGTGCCTCCAACTTCATCCTTGAAAAATGGCTATCTCATGCAACAGCAAAGGGTTTATTGGGGGTCCAGCATGTGGGGGATCAGAGATAACTTGAATAGAGCAGAGTGCCCTGAGAAGAGCTTAAGCAGAGCTTATATACTTTCCTTGGGGAGGGCAGGGAGCGAAGTTTTTTGATGGGTAAGGGCGAGTGGGCGGTTTGCGTTCAACCGGGTGAAGGAGTACATTCTGCAGTTTAGCAGTTGGGGACAGAACATTCTGGAAACAAGATTAGCAAACAGTTCTCAAGATTTCAAGAGTGTTTTGTTAAGCATACAGAAAAAAAGTGACAAGTACCTATTTTATTAACCTTTCATTCCTCACTTCTTCTTCTATCTACTTTTAATCATAAAAGTGATCATTGGGGGGTGTCACATTCAATGTCTTCTAGTGGAGTATTACCATAAGTTTAACTTGTCCAATTTGAGCTTGGAGAAAAGAAATTACACGGTTGAGCAAAGAGGGTTTTATAGTTAGCAATATTATGGAGATTATTTTGGACAGGCCAGGGTTGTTAAAAAGTTGTCAAACAGGGGGACTATGTGAACCAAGACTCAAACCACCCTTTTTTGTCCTCTCACTCTCTCATTGACGCTCTTCAGGGTGTCTTTTTAATTTAATCATAATTTTTTTACAACTCCATTATGCTCGGAATAAACACAACATTCTTCCCAGGAAATGACAAGTACCTATTTTATTAACCTTTCACTACCGAATAACCCTTTTTGACTGGATGTTCCCTTCGACATTCAATCATCCAAGGTACAAGGTCCAATGCCATTGTATATTGATTAATCTGACACAACTGTGCAGAACCTAATTCAAAGCTAAGTATCCCAATCAAGGGCCCAATGCTCTTCTGGGCTTCAAATCTTACGTAGATTTCTGTTTTCATACATATATTTCACCTATATATTCTCATACATATCGCAGGTTCCCAATACCATTATTCATCCAGCAGAATGATTCCTACCCCAAATCAAACATGTTATTAACCCTAACCATACACTGTTCCCTCAATCTAACATTGCAGAACAGCAGGGACAGAGTTGGTCCTACAATACAGAAATGTAGTGGATCTTCCACCTGCTGAAAACCTCAAAGGTCCATGCAGAAATGATCCCTGGAGAACATGTAGGCAGCTATGAAGGACCTGGGAGAGTAAAAGTCATCTTCCATGGCAAACTACCTGGTCAGGATGAAGAACTGTGTCTCATTCAGGCTCTCTCTTCTTAATGTAGACAAGATGGACCAAACAAGGCCTGTGTGGAGAGCTGTTCCTGGGTTCCTATGGTTGATATACCGATCTAACTTGTGAAAGTGTCAGAGGAAGTATGGAAGCAACTATTAGGACAAAGTGGTTGCTAAGGTAGTGACCTCATTCACTTCCTGAAGGAAGTGACCTCACCTCACTTCCTTGGTGATGGAACTCTCTTAACTTGGGATCCAAGAAGCCAGGCATCCAGAACCAGTCCCAGTCCCAGTCACAGTGGGATCACTTGTTTAGTTTTACCAAGGACAGAGTCACTCTTTCTGGGTACCTACTGATGTGAGGATGGTCAAATGCCAGGAAAGCTCTGAGAGGGGCCTTTCCTGAGAAAGCAGGTAGTGGCTCACTGCTGGCTTCTGACTACTTCACAAAGTTGGCCAAGGAGACCAGATCTGAGAAAGGACAGGCCATTTGGGTGGAACATAGTATGGCCTAGCAGTCAGAGGACACTCCGGATAGCCACAGACCTACTTGGGGAAAGGAGATGCCATTGTGGGTGTGGGTGTGGGTTTGTGGTTTTGTCTCATGTTCTGAGAATAGGTAGCAGTGGCAGTTTGTTTGGTTTGCAGTGAACTATTTCTACTAAGTCGTTTCACAAGGCATGTGATTCTATATCTGTGTACCTCACTGTGTCCGTGGTTGTAGACATTAGAAAAAAGAATGCATCAATGGATGTGTCCTGCCTACTAGAATGCTTCCCAGCATTTATCCTGATGAATTAATGAATGGACCAGGGCTTGCCTTATCAATGGCCAACATCTGCTATCTTCCTAAGTTCCTGTTTTCTTCTGGAATTCTGGCCACTCTCCAGAATAGGCTCATGGTTTTGTGTCCAAGATATGTACCACCTCCAAGCTCTGTCACATGGTTATGTACTGAATAGCTGAAGGGAATGGTGAGCATCTCAGAAAACGTAGATATCAGTGTGACTACTAACCTCTCAGTGGAGAAACCCTGCTTTGGGCCTTTTGCTTATAAAATCTTCTTTTGCCCTGAAAGTCAGTAAGGTCTTTGCCTCATGCCAACCCTTTGTGAAGCCTGAAGAAAACAGTTTTCAAATGGAAATGAATGGGCATCACCTGTGGCTCTTTGCTTAATTGCTTTGGAAAGGGATGTGTCTGAATCAGGCTCTTGGCCCTGTGTGAGTCTGTGACTTAGATTGTCAGCACCTGATGGATGTAAAGAAAGATCCCATGTGTGCATCCAAAACCAAAATGGCCAAAAGAGCAGTCATTGTGGATGAAGTCTCTCGCCTTTCTCTGTAAGGTTCCTGATCTCCATCAAGTTAGAATAGGGATCCATTGGATCAAATGAGTTCTTCAAAGCTCTGCAGAGGCTAGCCCATTGCGGCTTGCTTTTTCTCATGACTCAAATACACATAAAGAATCTAAACCCCACAATCAGTAGGCCTCAAATTGGAGAAGCGGAGCAGTATCAAATGCAGGCCTATTGGATCACTCCTGGTTCACAGGAAGGGTGTCAGGACACTCGAACATTAGGCAAATGAGGGGCAAAAGAGCTTATTTTGGACACTGTCTTGGACTGTGCCCCTCATGGAAACCTCTAGCAAGAGTTATGATGAGTGTCTATATGGAAGAAAATGAGGGCCATGTGGGAGTGTTTTGGTTTCAATTGTGTTCATTTGTGTGGCGGTTGGAAGAGATGACTTGGTTCACCTTGGCTTGAACTCTGGTGTGATTCCCCATAGAGACTGAGTTCTGAAACTCACCTCAGAGAAGTATTGCCATTAATTGTGTTGGGATTTTAGGAGGCCACGCATGAGAGTCGCCCTTGGAAACTGAGATATAGGCCCAAGGTGCCTTTCCACAGAGCACTGGCAATCTCAGCCAGGATAATACATGATTATATTCTTAAAAACATGGCAGCCATAGTTGAGAATCAAAACAAACATGGACCTCACAGTGTAGAACTCGATAAGCCTGGCTTCATGTGACCTTTTTGCCACTCTTTGGAAAGCCTTGCCTGTTAGTGTTCTCCAAAGATTTCATTGAATTGAGCTTCCTCACCATTTAATGGTTCCAGAATGAATTGAAACCGACAGTGCTTCCAACTTCAATCTTGAAAAATGCCCAGATAAATACCATGAAATTTTTGAATTTCCCATGACCAGGTCGCACTGGGGAACCTGTGGATGTCCTACGTCTGATCATGAGTGTATCAGGCAGTGCCTTGATTGACAGGGATTCATAAAAATGATGTAGAACAGCGATACCAGTAAGTTGAACCCTGCTGAGTCGAGGGCCTAGAGCAGAGGTGGGAAGGTGTATGATAAAACATCTGTGTGGGCCAATGTGAATCTGCCATTGGCTTCCAAATGGCTTGTGACTGACATGGTGCAACCAGCAGAATGTTCTATGTAAAAGCATATTTTTATATGGAGAGGTTTCAGGGCAATGTTCAGAACCAGGTTGCTATTGACAAGAGGGCAAGCTATGGGGGATAGAAGCCTGGTTGGTGCATTCTCCTGAGAACCCTGACCCACCGCACATGACAAAACTCCCTCCAGCACTGTGTCCCAGTTGAACTCCTTGTATATCATGAAGCAAATACCAAACTCCCAGTGCAGCAACAAGAAACACCTTGAAAATTGGAGGATGACCAAATGGCTTCACAGTCCACATGGGGAGACACTTAGCCCACATTGGCCACAATTGACCTACAAAGAGAGAAATCAGCACTGCTGCCTCATGTTCATTGGAAAATAAGAAACCATGTTCTCCAGGTCACATAGATGCAGACCCAGCTTTGATGGGCTCACTAGAGAGAAAGCAAAAGCTCCTTACAAAAACATATATTTCAAGTGCCCAACCTCATAGGCAGTTTCTCAAGAAGTCTTTAGGGCACCAGAGCTCCATGTTTTTGGAAAGTTTACCCTGTCCCTTACTTTGGGTAACTCCTCTAACACCTCCAAAGTTGTGAACTCCTGAGCATATTCCATTCCAGATATGTATTCACAGATTTTCTACCTCTTCTCTTCTCATTATGTACTACTTGGGGTGGAGGTAATGACAATGCATTGTTCTGGATGAGAGTAAGAAGATTTTTGTGTACCACATATTTGCATACACTTTGGATTAATTTTCCAATTTTCCATTCGACATACTGAATCCCTGACACTAAACCATACCCTACTAGACTCTGACTGCTTATCCTAAAATGATTGAGAAAAATAACTCAAACAGAATAGAAATAAAAGAAGTTCAGAGGAGGGGTGGTGTATAGTTGGGCTTGCCTTTTGCAATATATAGGGTAGGAGTTATAAATCTAGTCAATTTTTAATTGAAGTAGTTCTCAGTGTGTTTTTAAAGTTAACAAATAGGTGAATCCCTGTCTCCGTTTATCTGTAGCCTATTCAGCACATGCTTTTGTATATGCACATATAGAATCCTACCTGGTATCACACGTATACACTTGTGAGGTTGCCAGCTTGGCAGATACAAATTGTGAGAAAAGATCACTCCTCCTAATCGCTGTTGGAACTGAAAATTCAACCTATGGGGGAGCTTCCTAGTTAAACAGCATTATACATAAATCCATGTTCAGTAATATAAATATTTTTTGGATCTTTGGACGATATATATATATCATGATGAATTTTGATTGTCATATATATTGCTACTTTTTAATGTCTCTGTGTGGGTTTTGTGTGTGTGTGTGTGTGTATATATATATATATATATATATATATATATATATATATATATACGCTCTAGATTTTTCAAAACCTGAAATATATGCGTCTTATTATGCACTGCCTAAATTCATTCATGTTCATCTATGTGGATTTCTAATCAACTTTTCACAAGATTATTCTCAGAAATATTCATCCACCTGAAATACATATTTGTTTCCTAGTACTGAAAACTAAATTCAGTTAATGTTGCACACAAATTCTAATATTTCTACAGTAACTTACCCAGCTTAACATCAATGCAAGTACATTCCTATGTTCCATGATGTCTATTATGACGTTCATTTTTATTTAACACTGGTACATTACTTTTTCTTCATTTTATGCACATCATAGGATATATATTTCTTGCACAAGTTATCAAATTTATAGGCATTTGTTTCACTTTCAATCACTTCCTGCTTCAGAACACATGTATTCCTCCAGGTTTCTTGATAGTTTTTTTCATGAGACATCTTTCCAAACACATTATTTTCGATTTCCATAATCACTTTTGAAGCAAACTCACACACCCATCATGATACACCGTAAGCCTATTATTACCATTTGATGTATAACTTGTTGGAATGAATGATTGTATATGAACATAAAATTTCTTATATATTTTCATATATCAATTCAATCTATTATTAAAAGTGGAACCAGTTATATTATTTATTCACAGTATGGTCTATTAAGGCATCATCTCTATATTCATACATACAGGGTACACCTAAATGTATCCCCAATACTAATTTATAATTCTTTAAAATATTGCTTTCAGAAATGGTGGAAGAAATACTATAGTCACCTGATATACGTATACATTTCATCACAGTAATATTCCTGACACAAAAGGCAAGGGTCACACTTATGATTGTACCAAAGCCTAAATTGAATTTGAGCATGTATTACTAACAACATCCATGTCCTGGTTCCCTAATACTCTCAAATATCATTCCTATTGGTGACGACATATCTGTTTCTTCCTAAGATTATATATTGAACCATAACTCTGTTAAAAATGTCTTATCCTACAACTCACGTTGTACTTTGCCTAATTTTCTAATGTCTCCATTGATATCTGCTTTCAAACACCTTTTCTCCAGTTCATCATTGGGAATGTCCCTTCAAATGTGCTGACATTTACATTCACTCTCTCACCAAAACCGTATTGCTAAAGAACATTTGGTCCAACTACTAGACTCACTCAAATGTGTTCTTCAAAGCCCTGCAGAGGGCAGCCCAGAGGTGCTTGGGTTGTCTCATGACTCCAATTCACATAAAGAATCTAAACCCTACAGTCAGTAGGCCTCAAATTGGAGAAGCAGAGCAGTATTAATTGAAGGCCTATTTGATCACTCCTGGTTCACAGGAAGGGTGTCCAGGCCACCCTGACTTTAGGCAAATGAGGTGCAAGGGAGCTTATTGTGGACACTGTCTTGCGCTGCGCCCCTCATGGAAACCTCCAGCCAGAGGTTATGATGAGTGTCTATATGGAAGAAGATGAGGGCCATGTGGGAGTGTTTTGGTTTTAAATGTGGTCATTTGTGCGGTGGTTGAAAGAGATGACTGGGTCCACCTGGGCTTGAACTCTGGTGTGATTCCCCTTAGAAATGGAGTTTTGGAAATGACGTTAGAGATGTATTGCCATGAATTGTGTTGGGATTTTAGGAGGAGAAGCATGAGATTCGACCACGCATGACAGTAGGCCTCAAATTGGGAACGCAGAACATTTTGTCCAAATCCTTTATTCACTCTTCTTTTTAATCGTATCGTCTAACTTCCTAATTCTAGATAAATACCACGGTATATTTGAAATTCCAATGACCAGGTGGCACTGGAGAATATTTGGATGTCCTGTTGCTGATCATGAGTGTACCAGACAGTGCCTTGATTGACTGGGTTTCATGAAAATGGTGTAGAACAGAGATGCCAGTAAGTTGGAGTCTGCTGAGTAGTTGGCCTAGAGCAGTGGTGTGCAGGTGTGTCATAAAACATCTGTGATGGGGTCATGTGGATCTTCCATTGACTTCCAAATGGCTTGTGGCTGACATAGTGTAGCCAACAGACCCTTATATGTAAAGGCATCTTGTTATATCGAGAGGTTTAAGGGAAATTTTAGGAATAAGGTTGCTATGGTCAAGGGCACAAGCTACGTAAAATAGAAGACATTTTGGTGCATTTTCCTGCAGACCCTGACCCACCACACCTGACAGAACTCCCTCTAGCACTTTGTCCCAGTTGAACTCATTGTATTTTGTGAAGTAAATACCATACTCCCAGTGAAGCAGCAAGAAACACCACAGAAAGTGGAGGATGACCAAATGGCTTCACAGTCCACACAGGGAGACACTTAGCCCCCAGTGGTCACAGTTTACCTACAAAGAGAGAATTCAGCAACTGCTCCCTCATGTTCATTATAAAATAAGAAACCATGTCCTCCAGGTCACATAGATGCAGACCCAGCTTTGATGGTCTCACTACAAAGAGAGAAGAACATATATTTCAAGGGCCAAATCTCAGAGGCAGTCTCTCAAGAAGTCTTTAGACAAGAAGAGCTCCATGTTTGTGGAGTGTTTACCCTGATCCTTACTTTGGAAACTCCTCTACCAACTCCAAGGTTGTGAACTCCTGAGCATCTTCCATTCCAGTTATGTATTCATAGATTTTCTAACTCTCCTCCTATAACTGTGTCTTATTGGGGCGAAGGTAATGTCATGGCATTGTTCTGGATGAGAGTTGGAATATTATTCTGTGGCACATATTTGCATACACATTGAATTCATTTTCCTATTTTCCAATCAAAATACCGAAATCATGACACTAACCTGTACCCTACTAGACTCTCACTACTAATCCTAATATGATGGAGAAAAAAAACCCAAATACAAGCATTTTAGTGGACGCATGGTATATATTTGGACTTGCCTTTTGCATGATAAAGGGTAGGTGTTATAAATCTAGTAAATTTTTGTTTAAAACAATTTTTCATGTGTTTTTAAATTAACAAATATGTGAATTCCTGTCTCCCTTTCTGTATATACTATTTAGCACATGTATTTTTTCATGCACATATAAAATCCTACCTGGTATCACAGGTTAATTTTTGTGTGTTGTCTGACTTGGCAGATTCAAATTGTGAGAAGAGATCACTCCTCCTACCCTACTAGACTCTGACTACTAATCCTAATATGATGGAGAAAAATAACCGAAACAGAATGGAAATACAAGCAGTTCAGTGGAGGCATGGTGGATATTTGGACTTGCCTTTTGCATGATAAAGGGTTGGTGTTATAAATCTAGTCAATTTTTGCTTAAAATAGTTCTCCATGTGTTTTTAAAATTATCAAATATGTGAATTACTGTCTCCCTTTCGCTATAGACTACTAAGCACATGTGTATTTATATGCACATATAGAATCCTACCTGGTATCACAGGTTAATTTTTTGTGTTGTCTGACTTGGCAGATACAACTTGTGAGAAGAGATCACTCCTACTAACCACTGTTGAAACTGAAAATTCAACTTATGGGTGAGCTTCCTAGTTGAAAACATTATTCATAAATGCATGTTCAGTAAAATAAATATTTTTGCATATTTGAATGATATATATTTCATGATGAATATCGATTAGCATATGTATTGCTACTTTTTAATGTCTGTGTGTGTGTTTTGTATATATATATATATATATATATATATATATATATATATATATATATATATACACTCTCCAGATTTTTCGAAATATGAAATATATGTGTCTTATATACACTCCATAAATTCATCCATGTTCATGTATTTAGATTTATAATCAATTTTTCACAAGATTATTCTCAGAAATATTTATACACCTGAAATATATATTTGTTTCCAAGTACTGAAAACTAACTTCAGTGAAAGGTACATACGAATCCTAATATTTCTAGAGTAACTGACCCAGTTTAACATCAATGCAAGTAGACTCCTATGGGACATGATGTGTATTTTGACATTCATTTTTTTCAACACTGGTACATTACTATTTCTTCAGTTTATGCACATCATAGAATATATATATATATCATCCACAAGTTCACAAATTTGTAGGCATTTGTTTCACTGTCAATCACTTCCTGCTTCAGAACACATGTATTCTTCCATGTTTCTTGACTGGTCTTTTCATGAGACTTCTTTCCAAAAATAATATTTTTTAGTTCCATTGTAAGATTAAAGCAAAACTCACACACCCTTCAGGATAAACCATAATCCTAGTATTAACATTAGATGTATGACTGGTTGGAATGAATGTATGTATATCAATATAAGATTTCCTGAATATTTTCAGATATCAACTCAATACATTACTTAAAGTTGGAAGAAGTCGCATTATTTATTCACAGTATGGCCTATTCATGCATTATCTCTATATTTATAGACACAGGGTACATCTATTTTTGCCCACAATACTAATTTATACATATTCAAAATATTGCTCCAAGAAATGGTGGAAGAAATACTCATGTAAGCTGATCTACATATACATTTTATCACAGTAATATTCTGGTCAGAAAATGCAAATATCACACTTATGATTGTACCAAAGCCTAAATGGAAAATGAACATGGCTTACTAAAAACATCCATGTGCAGGTTGCCTAATGCTCCCACTTGTCAATCTTGTTGGGGACTACATATTTGTTTCTTTCTAAGATTATATATTCAAACTCAATCCTATTGAAAATGTCTTATCCTATCTCTCACTTTACACTTTGCCTGATTTCCTAATGTCTCTATCGATATTAGCTTTCTAACATATTTTCCCCTGTTCATAATTGTGACTGACTCTTCACACGTGCTGACATTTACATTCACTGTCTACCCGAAAACCTATTGCTAAAGAAATTTTGGTCCAAATCTTATACTCACTCTTCTTTCTAAACTTACCAACTGTCTTTCTAATACTACCGACTATTCCTTTTTGCCTGGATGTTCTCTTCGACATTCAATCATCCAAGGTACAAGGTCCTATAACATTGTATATCGATTAATCTGAGACATCTGTGCAGAACATAATTCAAAGCTAAGTATCCCAAATGAAGGGCCTAATGCCCTTCTGGGCTTCAAATCTAAATAGATTTCTGTTTTCATACTTATATTTTACCTATATATTTTTGTAAATATTGTAGGTTCCCAATGCCATTATTAATCCAGCAGAATGACTCCTCACCCAAATTGAACCTGTTATTAACCCTAACCATACACTGTTCCCTCAATCTACGTTTACAGAAGACCAGGGACAGAGTTGGTTTTACAATACAGGAATGTAGAGCATCTTTAACCTGCTGAGAACCTCAATGGTCCAAGCAGAAATGATCCCTGGAGAACTTGTAGGCAGCTTTTTAGGACCTGAGAGAGCAAAAGTCATCTTCCATTGCAGACAACCTGGTCAGGATGAAGAAATGTGTCTGAATAAGCCTCTCTCTTTTTAATGTAGAGAATATGGACCAAACCTGGACTCTGGGGAGAGCTGTTCCTTGTTTCCTATGGTTGATATTCCATTCTAACTTATGAAAGTGTCACAGAAAGTAGGGGCATCTTCTATCTCATGGGACCCTTGGAAGCAACTGTTAGGACAAAGTGGTTGCCAAGGTAGTGACTTCATTCAATTCTTGAAGGAAGTGACCTACCTCACTTCCTTGGTGATGGAACTCTCTGAATTTGGGATCCAGGAAGCCAGGCACACAGAACCAGTCTCAGTCTCAATTCCAGTGGACTCACATGTTTGGATTTACCAATGACAGAGTCAGTCTCTCTTGATACCTACTGATGTGAGGATGGCCAAATGCCAGGAGAGCTCTCAAGAGGGGACGTTCCTGAGAAAGCAGTTAGTGACTCACCACTGGCTCCTGACAACTTCACAGATTTGAACAAAGAGATCAGATCTGAGACAGGACAGGCCATTTCATGGGTACATAGAATGGCCAACAAGTCAGAGGACACTCCGGAGATCAGATCTGAGACAGGACAGGTCATTTCATGGGTACATAGAATGGCCAACAAGTCAGAGGACACTCCGGATTGTCACAGACCTACTTGGGGGAAGGATGTGCCTTTGTGGATGTGGGTGAAAGTTTGTGGTTTTGTCTCATGTTCTGAGAATAGGTAGGGAAGGCAGTTTGTTTGGTATTCAGTGGAGAGTTTCTAGTAAGTCGTTTGACATGGTGAGTGTTTCTATGTCTGTGTATACCACTGTGTCCGTGGTTGTAGACATTAGAAAAGAGAATGCATTAATGGATGTGTCCTCTCTAGTGGAAAGCTTCTCAGGATTAATCTTTCCCAATTTATGAATGGACTGCGGCTTGACTTGTGGATGGGCAACACCTACAATCTTCCTAAGTTCCTGATTTCTTCCTGAATTCTGGCCACTCTCCAGAATAGGCTCATGGTTTTGTGTCCAAGATATGTACCACCTCCAAGCTCTGTGACATGTCCATGTACTGGTGAGCTGAAGAGAATGGGGAGCATCTCAGAAAACTCAGATATCAGTGTGACCAGGAAAGTCTCAGTGGAGAAACCCTGCTTTGGGCCTTTTGCTTCCCTATTGTTCTGTAGCACTGAATGTCAGAATGGTCTTTGCCTCAGGGCACCCCTTTGTGAAACCTGAAGAAAACAGTTTTCAAATGGACATTAATGTGCATCACCTGTGGCTCTTTGCTTAATGCTTTGGAAAAGGGTGTGTCTGAATTAGCCTCTTGGCCTTGTGTGTGGCTGTGACTTAGATTCTCAGCGCCTGATGGATCTAAAGAAAAATCCCATGTGTGCATACAAAACCAAAATGGCAAAAAAGATCAGTCATTGTGGATAAAGACTCTTTCCTTCCTCTGTTAGGTTCCTGACCTCTTCCAAGTGAGAATAGGGATTCTTTAGGGTCAAATGAGTTCTTCAAAGCCCTGCAGATGTGCTTGGGTTTTCTCATGAATCCAAATCACATAAAAAGTCTATACCTGACAGTCAGTAGTCCTCAAATTGGAGAAACAGAGCAGTATAAAAATCAGGCTCATTTAATAACTCCTGGTTCACAGGAAGGGTGTTTAGGCCACCCTGATTTTAGGCAAATGAGGGGCCAAGGAGCTTATTGTGGATACTTTTTTTGGCTGTGTCCCTTATGGAAACCTCCAGCCAGAGGTTTTGATAAGTGTCTATATGGAAGAAGATGAGGGCCATGTGGGAGTGTTTTGGTTTTAATTGTAGTCATTTGTGTTGTGGTTGGAAGAGATGACTGGGTCCACCTGGGCTTGAACTCTGGTGTGATTCCCCATAGACAGTGAGTTCTGGAACTGACCTCAGAGAAGTATTGCCATGAATTGTGTTGGGATTTTAGGAGGCCACGCATGAGTGTCGCCTTTGGATACTGAGATATAGTCCCAGGGTGGCTAAGTTGATATCAAAACACTCATGGACCTCAATTGTAGACCTCAATGGGCCGGGTTTCATTTGACCTTTTGGACTCTCTTTGGGAAGCCTTGCCTATGAGAGTTCTGCAGAGTTTTTATTGAAATGAGCTTCCTCACCATTTAGTGGTTCCTGAATGAATAGAAACCCACAGTGCATCCAACTTCATTATTGAAAAATGGCTAGAAAATACCATTAAATTTTTGAAATTCACATGACCAGGTGGCTTGCAGATCTTTTGGATGTCCTATTGCTGATCATGAGTGTACCAGACAGTGCCTTGATTCATTGGGTTTCATGAAAATGGTGTAGAACAGAGATGCCAGTAAGATGGAGCCCGCTGAGTAGCGGGCCTAGAGCAGTGGTGGGCAGGTGTGTGATAAAACATCTGTGGTGGGGCCATGTGGATCTGCCATTGGATTTCAAATGTCTTGAGATGGACATAGTGCAGGCAGGAGACCATTATAAGTAAAGTCATCTTGTTATATGGAGAGGTTTCAGGGTAATATACAGAATCAGGTTGCTATGGTCAAGGGGGCAAGCTATGCGGTATATAGGCCAGTTTGGTGCATGCTCATGCATACCCTGACACACCACAAGTGACAGAACTCCCTCCAGCACTGTGTCCCAGTTGAACTCGTTGTATTTTGTGAAGCAAATATCAAATTCTCAGTACAGGAGCAAGGAACACCAGGAAAAGTGGAGGATGACCAAATGGTTTCACAGTCTACACAGGGAGACACTAGGCCCCCAGTGGCCACAGTTTAAAATACTGAATCCCTGACACTACAACCTACCCTATTAGACTCTGACTACTATTCCTAATAAGATGGAGAAAAAGTACCCAAAAAAGTATAGAAATACTAGCAGTTCAGAGGAGGCATGTTGTATAGTTGGACGGGCCTTTTGCATTATATAGGGTAGGAGTTATAAATCAAGTCAATTTTTTGTTGAAATAGTTCTCCATGTGAATTTAAAGTTAACAAATATGTGAATTCCTGTCTCCCTTTCTATGTAGCCTATTCAGCACATGTATTTTTATATGCACATATAGAATCCTACCTGGTCCCACACGTACATTCTTGGGAGGTGGCTGAATTTTCAGACACAAATTGTGAGAAGAGATCACTCCTCCTAAATGCTGTTGGAAATGAAAATTCAACATATGTGTGAGCTTCCTTTTTAAACTAAATTATGTATAACTTTTTGTAATGAATGTATGAACGTATATATCAATATTAGATATCCTATATTTTTTCAGATATCAATTCAATCCACTATTTAAAGTTGGAACTAGTTATATTATTTATTCACTGAATGGTCTATTCATACAATATCTCTATATTCATAGACACAGGGTACACCTATTTGTGCCCCCAATACTAATTTATATATGTTCAAAATATTGCTCCCAGAAATGGTGGAAGAAATACTCATGTCACATGATATACATATACATTTTATCACAGTAATATTCTGGACACAAAAAGCAAATATCACACTAATGATTGTACCAATGTAAAGGTCATTTGAGCGTCAGAGGAAGAGACCACCAAAAGATTGTCTCATGCAACAGCAAAGGGTTTATTGGGGGTCCAGCATGCTGGGGCTCAGAGCTCAGTTGTATAGAGAAGAGAGCCCTGAGAACAGCTTAAGCAGAGCTTATTTACTTTCCTTGGAGAGGTCAGGGAGGGAAGTTTATTGATGGTTCAGGGCGAGTGGCCGGTTTGCGTGCAACCGGGTGAGGGAGAACAATCTGCAGTTTAGCAGTTGGGGACTGCACATTCTGGGAATAAGATTAGCAAATAGCTCTCAAGATTTCAACAGTGTTTTGTTAAGCATACAGAAAAACAGGAAGTGACAAATACCTTTTTTATTAACCTTTCATTCCCCACTTCTTCTCGTTACTTTTAATCATAAATGTGATCATTGGACGGTGTCATATTTTATGCCTGCTAGTGGCGTATATTTTTGTCTGATTACCAAAAGTTTAACTTGTCCAATTTGAGCTTGAAGAAATGAAACTACATGGTGGAGCAAGCAAGTTCCTACAGTTAGCAAATAATGAGGATTATTAATGGACCAGCCAGGGCTGATAAAAGCGTAGTTAACCCGGGGGACTATGTTAACGAAGACTCAAACCACCCTTTTTGGGCCTCTCTCTTTCGTTGACGCTCTTCAAGGCGTCTTCTTAATTTACTCATATATTCTTTTACAACCAGTATGGTCGGCATAAAAAAACATTGTTCCCTCAATGTAGCATAAATGCCCCCTTTTCTCATGAAAAGGAGTTCCAACCCTCGCCTGTTCTGTTATACAACTTTAGAGAGAGAGGTTCAAGATTCCTGTAAAGCTGTGATGGAGGTTTTTACTATCTTTAAGATTTTGTATACTGCTGCTTCTAATTGGGTCATTTCTTGTGTCCCATGAACTAGAGCAGTGGTTCCTGTGCCCACCCCTGCAGCAATTCCTATTCCCAAAAGGATCGCTAAAGTGAGGAAAACAGGTTCCTGGCAGAACCGGGTTGTATGCCCCAC
Source organism: Callospermophilus lateralis (assembly GCF_048772815.1). Taxonomy (NCBI): domain Eukaryota; kingdom Metazoa; phylum Chordata; class Mammalia; order Rodentia; family Sciuridae; genus Callospermophilus; species Callospermophilus lateralis. Next base: position 733,122 of record NW_027514176.1, read on the forward strand.
TATTTGAACTTTAAATGATACTGTGTCATGATAGAGCACTCTGGGAAACATTTGCTCAACTACACAATTAATCATATCTGTTGACCACTTTCATGAAAACATAAACAATGTTTAAGTATATAGAATTATACTGTTTTAGGTATGGAAAAGGCAAGGCACCTAAGATAGATCTAAAGACAGGGAAACAGTTTTTATTTTGTTGCAACCATGATTTCAGAGGCATTAGCTTCTGTTGTAATCAATGAAATCCCCTGAATCCTCAAGTTTAGTTAGTTTCATAATTTTGTACCCCAACATATAAGGGAAGGGGCTCAGAAGTTCACAGTCTGAAGAAGTTCACAAAGAAGCATTTGGTCTTCTTTTTTTTTCCTCTGTTCTGGGAAAGTTAACCTTCAGGACACCTAAGCTTTTATCCCTTTTTTTTTTTTCCCTTGCCAAGCTGTTACCATGGAGCCCAGTTGGTAACTTCTTTATCTTAGAAATGTAGCCATCTATGTGAAGCCCCAGCTCAAGGCCAAGGGCCTTGTTCACATATTTTGTTAAAAATTAGTATGGGGGTGTCTAGCTTAGGGTGTTGCAATTTTTAGCCAGGGCCAAGTAGAATAGGCAACATGAAAAGTGGAATTTTATCTAATTGAACTCTTTTATAGGGTCTCTTTTGCTGAAAGTCCTAAAGTTAGCCATGGTGAAAACTTCTGGAGAATTCAGTTCAGACTTTTCTGTGGGCCTGGTACAGAGGGGGAAGATGGGAAATGCGGGGGGTAAGACCCGGTTGGTGGATCTGAGTATGAGGAAGGAGAGATATAAAAGAATAATAGGAAAGGGGTTTGTGATTTTCCTAGCAACAACAACTTGAGCAGTAGAACAGATAGTGCCAAGGGGAAGACCGAAGTGAGTATCCCAAAAAGCCTGTGAGGGCTTTTCATTTCTTAGTAAACTGTTTTCAGTGATGACAAAGCAACTTTAAAGGCCATTTTCATTACATCTTGGATAGGGGTCTGAGGGTTCTCCTCAGCTGGTTTGAGCTTTGGGTTAGCTGGTAAGAGGACCTGGTGGGACGGGGTGCAGGCACTGACAGGAGAAGAGAGGAGGGAGTGGGTGGAGGGGTGCCTCAGTGCCTGCTACCTCAGCAAGGGGGCAATGGTCTGAGAACCGGCGGAGGTTTGGGTTTTGGATCTAGTAATTGGAGGGGAGAAATCAGGTTGCTGAGGTGGGAGTGACAGCAGAAAGTCTGTAGCAGAAGGCTGAGGGTAAGAATCTATTGGAGAAGAATAGTTCAGGATGTGAGCAAAGGAGGGAAAAGGCTTCCACATAGGGGAATCTCCTTTCACTCTTTTGAGCACTTGCAGAAGTTAAAAAGGTCACACAGAATTTGAGGACCTAGAGGCCCCTCTGTGGGCCATCAGTTTTCTTTCTCTATTTGTTAATATGGTCAATGCTGTGTACTTAATTTGATGAGCAGTTGTTTTCCACCAGGCACCCCCTGTATGCTCACATCCCCATGACTTACAGAAGAAGTCAGCTTTTCCCCCACACAGCTATGGCTGTTTGTGGCTTTGATACTCTGCCTGGCAAACATAGTAATCTAGGCTAGCCAACCTGCATCTGGCTAGCGTGTCCCTATATCCATAATATTTGTTTCCATTATCTATGGTACAGAAGGTATTTAATGGAATTTTAGTGGGATCCTCTTCATCAGGAATATCTCAATAGGAAAGACCTATAGCCAGCTGACAAATGTCTGGATGGAGAGAAGACCACCAGGTACCTAAGTGGGCTGTATGCAAGATAGACCATACTTTTTGTCTAGTAGAATTTGTGATCAGCAATTGCTGCTGAACAGGCTGATGAGGGTTAGGACTACTGGTGGCCAAGGGGAGAGTCTATAGCCATATCTGTATGGCGAATACAAAATTTGAAAGGGTTACCAGTCTTTTCCAGTTTCCAGCCAGAGTCTGGACAGGGCACAGGCTTGAGACTTGAGGCATGGATCCAGGAAGTGATTCCGTCTACTTTTACCGCTGTAGGTGTTATAAGTAGCACCTGGTATGGTTCTTTCCAGCAGGGTTCCAGGGATGACACCTGATGTCATCTTATGTAGATGAAGTCTCTTGATATTGATGTGGAGTCCCCTCGTCTGCAGGTTGGTAGGCAGTGGCTAGGTGTTTCAACAGGTATCGCTGAGTTCTTTCGAGAACTTTTAGTCTGTCAAGCAAGGGGGTGTGGAAGGGATCGTTCGGTCTTAGAGTTGGGGTTAGGTCCCTTACTGGAGGAGGGACACCATTGAGAATTTCATAGGGGGTGAGGTTACACAAAGAAACAGAGGGAGAATTTCTTGCATGAAACAGTGCATAAGGCTGGAGCATAGTCCAATCTTTTATGCTGGTCTCTAAGCTTAATTTCTTTAAGGTCTCTTTAATGGTTCTATTTATTTTTTACCTGTACTGCGCTCTGGGGTCTACAAGCACAATGTAACTTCCAATTAATTTCTAGGGTCCTGGCTAACCCCTGACTTACCTGGGCCATGAACTCCGGTCCATTATCAGAACCTATTACTTTAGGCCGGCCGTATCTTGGAAAATATCTTTCAGGATATTCTTGACCATCATTTGCGCTGTTAATTTTTATTTTGTGGGAAAGGCTTAAATCCATTGTGAAAATGTATCTACAAAGACTAAGAGATATTTAAGTCCATACCATGCTGGCTTAATTTCAGTAAAGTCCACTTCTAAGAATTGTCCTGGTCTGGTTCCTCATAGGTACTTTCCTGCAGGAAGCTTGGAATGGTAAGCATTAACCAATTGACATATCTGACAGGCTTTTGTTACCAGTTCAGATATTTCCTTTTGCTGTGAGTTGGTTAATTGAAAACTCTGTTCTTGATCCTTCAGGAATGCCTGCAGTTTCTTTTAACCAAGGTGAGTGAGTTGATGTACATTTTTAAAGTAGTGTAGGGCTTTCTGTAATTGAAAGCTGGGCTCAGTGAAGTTGAGGAATTCATTGTCAGTGTCCTTAGATGTTATCAAAAGCTTGCTGGTGCTCAAAGGGTCCATTGGAATTGGGCATCCTCATTTAACAGCGGGTATAAAGGAGAAGCTAAGAACACAAACCCAGGTATCCATACCTGCAAAAGCCAGCAGTCCCAAGAAACTCTCTTGAGTTGTCTCTTGTTAGATGGGGGTGGTATCTGCACAATGTTTGTTTTCTCGGCAGAGAGCCCTGAGAACAGCTTAATCAGACCTTATATACTTTTCTTGGAGTGGGCAGGGAGGGAAACTTATCGATGGGTCAGAGCAAGTGGGAGGTTTGGTACAAGCGGGTGAGGGACTACAATCCTCAGTTTGGCAGTTGGGGACAGCACATTCTGGGAACAAAATTAGCAAACAGTTCTCCAGATTTCAACAGTGTTTTGTTAAGCATACAGAAAAACAGGAAGTGACAAGTGCCTATTTTATTAACCTTTCACCAAAGCGAAATAGAACGTGAGCTTGGATTACAAAAACAACCATGTCCAGGTTGCCTAATGCTCTCAAATGTCAATCCTATTGGTGACTACATATTTCTTTCTTCCAAAGATTATATATTCAACATCAACCATGTTGAAAATGTCTAATCCTATCACTCACTTTATACTTTGCCTGATTTCATGTCTCTATTGATATCTGCATTCTTGCATGTTTTCCCCCATTCATCATTGTGACTGACTCTTCACATGTGCTGATATTTTGTTCACTCTCTACCCAAACTTGATTGCTAAAGAACTTTTGGTCTAAATCCTATACTCACTCTTTTTCCTGAACCTACCGACTATCTTCCTAATCCTACCGACTATCCCTTTTAGACAGGAAGTTCTCTTCTACCTTCAATCATCCAAGGTACAAGGTCCTATGCCATTGTATATTGATTTATCTCGGACATCTGTGCAGAACCTAATTCAATGCTAAGTATCCCAATCAAGGGCCCTTCTGGACTTCAAATCTTACCTTGATTTCTGTTTTCATAATTACTTTGAAAATTTAATAAAATAGTGTTTGCCAAGGAACTGACTTCATTCAGTTCCTGAAGGAATTGACCTACCTCACTTCTTTGGTGATGGAACTCTCTTAACTTGGGTTCCAGGAAGACAGGAACACACAGCCAGTCCCAGTCCCAGTACCAGTGGGCTAACTTGTTTGGATTTACCAAGGACAGAGTGTGTCTTTTTTGGTACCTACTGATGTGAGGATGGTCAGATGCGAGGAGAGCCTTCCCTGAGAAAGCATGTAGTGGTCAGCGCAGGCTCCTGACAACTTCACAGAGTTTGACAAAAATACCAGATCTGAGACAGAACAGGCCACCTTGGGGGAACATAGTATGGCCCACCAGTCAGAGGAGACTCTGGATAGTCACAGACTTACATGGAGGAAGGAGGTGCCTTTTTGAGTGTGGGTGTGAGTTTGTGGTTTTGTCTCATGTTCTGAGAATAGGTAGAAAAGGCGGTTTGCTTGGTTTGGAGTGGACTGTTTTTAGAAAGTCCTTTGACAAGGCGAGTGTTTCTGTGTCTGTGTATCCCACTGTGTCCGTGGTTGTAGACATTAGAAAAGAGAATGCATCAATGGATGTTTCCTGTCTAGTAGAAAGCTTCCCAGCATTCATCCTACCCATTATAGGAATGGACTGCCTTTTGTCTTATCGATGGGCAACACCTACTATCTTCCTAAGTTCCTGTTTTCTTCCTGAATTCTGGCCACTCGCCAGAATAGGCTCATGGTTTTGTTTCCAAAATATGTACCACTTCTAAATTCTGCGACATGGCCATGTAATGGATAGCTGAAGGGAATGGCAAGCATCTCAGAAAACTCAGATATCAGTGTGACCAGAAAAGTCTCAGTGGAGAAACCCTGCTTTGGGCCTTTTGCTTACATATTGTTCTGTTGCCCTGAATGTCAGGAAGGTCTTTGCCCCAGGCCACCACTTTGTGAAGCCTGAAAAAAACAGTTTTCAAATGGAAATGAATGGGCCTCACCAGTGGCCACGTGGCCACCCAGATCAATAAATTTGCTTAATTGCTTTGGAAAGGGATGTGTCTGAATCAGCCTCCTGGCCCTGTGTGAGGCAGTGGCTTAGATTCTCAGCACCTGATGAATCTAAAGAAAGATCCAATGTGTGCATCCAAAACCAAAATGGCAAAAAGATTAGTCATTGTGGATGAAGTCTCTTGCCTTCCTCTATTAGATTCCTGACCTCCATCAAGGGAGTATAGGGATTTTTTGGGTCAAATGAGTTCTTCCAATCCCTGCAGAGGTGCTTGTGTTTAATCATGACTCCAAATCAAATAAGGAATCAATACCTGACAGTCAGTAGGCCTCAAATTGTAGAAGAAGAGCAGTATTAATGGCAGAACTATGTGATCAATCCTGGTTCACTTCAAGGGTGTCCAGGCCACCCTGAGTTTAGGCAAATGAAGGGCAAGGGAGCTTATTTTGGATACTCTCTTGGGCTGTGCCATTTAAGGAAATCTCCAGGCAGAGGTTATGATGAGTGACTACATGGAAGAAGATGAGGACCATGTGGGATTGTTTGGTTCTAATTGTGGTCACTTGTGTGGCTGTTGGAAGAGATGACTGGGTTCATCTGCGCTAGAACACTGGTTTGATTCTCCTCAGAGACTGAGCTCTGTAACTGACCTCAGAGTAGTAATTGCTTTGAAAATGAATATGACTTAATCAGCCTCTTGGCCCTGTTTGAGGCTGTGGCTTAGATTATCAGCACTAGATGGATCTAAAAAAAGATCCCATGTGTGCATCCAAAACCAAAATGGCCAAAATAGCAGTCATTGTGGATGAAGTCTCTCGCCTTTCTCTGTAAGGTTCTGAAAGAATAAAAGAAATTGAAATTGAAATGTAAAGAACCAGGTTTCCTAAAGTTTCCAAGCTGCACTCAGCACCTGAAATTCCGGTGGCAGTTAAGACAATTTCCAGATCTGCACATTAGGTGTGTGTTGAAATCTTCCCTGACCACCTAGGTACTTAACAACCCCTTCCCAGAAACCGTGCAGCTCACCACGTATACATCTCAGGGCTTCAACCAATCAGTTTAAATGTATACCCCTTCTTAGGGCTGATCAATCACCCCCTGCCCGACCTGTTCCCGCCAATGAATGTTCTAATCATGTTTTAGAGTAGTTATTTGATTTTCTCTTGGTATATGATGATTTGCTAAAGGAGGCTATGATGTATGTAAAGTCCCTGCCCTCTCTAATGAATGTATATAAACTGTGCTCAAGTTGTTCTCGGGGCTCTTTGTTCTTTGCTCCTCTGAAGTGAGTCCTGAGCTCCAGCATGCTGGACCCCCAATAAACCCTTAAGAGTTGCATGAGAAAGCCTGTTGATGGTCTTTTCCTCCGATGTTCACCCCACCTATTCATCTGGAGGCCCCAGGTGAGATATTTGGCGTGGCGGATGAAAGACCCCAAGGGACTTCTCTCAGGGTAAGTAAGGCGCCTCTTTCTGGTTTCGGGTTTCAGGTTAGGGCTTGGCAAAGTGGCTGTCGGTGAAGAGCATTAGCTCTCTCTGATAGTGGCTGACAGACGTGTCACAGAGCTGCAGGCCACGTCCCTGTGGGACACTCCAGGGGACGAGGGAAATCAAGGAATAGTAGTTTCCTCAACTCGGTTATATTTTGCTTCAGAATTCGGTTTGCCAGCCCATCAGGTTTTGCCGGCTACTCAATTTTGTTCATTGTCCTGAACTCATGTTGAGTTTATTGTCTGTCTTTATTGTCTAACACATCAGGTTTTGCCAGTTACTCAGTTCTAATCTTTGTCTTGGACACACGTTAAACGTTTACTGTTTGTCTTTGTCTGTGTTGCGATTGTGTCTTCACTGTCTCTCTTTGAGTAACTCCCATTATGGGACAAATCACTTCCACGGTTCTGTCCCTGACCGTTGATCATTGGACTGATGTCCGCTCAAGGGCCCAGAATCTTTATTTTTCAGTAAAATGCCGGACCTGGCAGACTCTCTGTGCTTCAGAATGGCCCATTCTCAAAGTCGGGTGGCCCCCAGAAGGATCCTTCTGCTTCCCTCTAATACGAAAATCAGAGATATTGTCTTTCAGCCGGGACCACGTGGCCACCCAGATCAATAGCCATATACCCCTTCCCCAGGATCCTATCATTCAAACCTTCCGCTCCCCCCGCTTCCCTCCATTCTCCCTGAGTCACAAGACTGGACACTCCTTCCCCTCCTTATCCTCTACCCTGGCTCCCCAACACCGAACACGTTCCAGATGATCCTCCTGCCGCTGACACAGCCTCTCCGCCACTAGAGGCAATTGGGCCAGTCCCAAGCCCTCCAGGGGACTTCGCAGCAGCAGCAGCAGCAGCCCCTCCTCCTCTGGTGGAAGCTGGGCCATCTAAAGGAACCCGCCAGTGACAGATAATAAAAAACTCAGAAACCCCTGTGATGCTCCCTCTCCATCGCTATGGGCCGATGAACCGACCAAACTGGGACCCCAACACCATTGAAGTTAGGTAGCATCTGTCCACTTATCACCGGCCTCTAATAGCGGGTCTCTGAGTGGCCGCCAGAAGGCCGACTAATTTGGCCATGGTAAGAGAGATTATCCAAAGGCCTAATGAGTCTCCCTCTATGATTTTGGAGAGAATTATGGAAGCATTTAGAAAATATACTCCTTTTGATTCTCAGACAGAGTATGAAAAGACGTCTGTTGCAATGGCCTTTATCCAGCAGGCTGCCCTAGATATTAAGAAAAAGTTGCAACGTCTAGATGGATTACAAGATATGACCTTAAGAGATTTAGTCAGAGAAGCTGAGAAAATATATTATAAGAAAGAAACTGAGGAGGAATGGGAACAGAGGAGACAGAAGGAAAGGGAACAAAAGGAGGATGAAAGGAGCAAAAGGCAGACTAAAGCACTGGCTAAGGTTCTGGTCAGAGCAGTAAATAGGCCAGAAGTTAAAAAGCACGGAGATAGGAAGGGATACATGGGCCCATGCCAAAGGCTGTCCCTGGCCTCAGGTCAATGTGCCTACTGTAAAGAAAAAGGACACTGGGCCAAAGAGTGCCCCCAAAAAAAGCAGAGATGCCAGACCGCCGTGCTGACTCTAGAACAGGACTAGGGAAGTCGGGACTCGGATCTCCTCCGCAAGCTCAGGGTAACATTTTAAGTGGAGTAAACCCCATTGAACTTTGAAGTGAAAACAGGACCAGTATACTCAACCTTTAAGACCCCACTGGGCCCCCTATCAAATAAATGGTCGCTTGTTCAAGGGGCTAATGACAGTAGATAATGAGCTTGGACAACTAAGAGGACAATGGACCTAGGAAATGGAAAAGTCCACCACCCTTTTCTAGTAATCCCAGAATGCCAGGCCCCGTTGATGGGCAGGGATTTGCTTACAAAACTCGGGGCTAGAATAACCTTTAACCCTGATGGTCCCCAAGTGGTGTTCTAAACGCTTCAGTAAAAACTCCCATTGTCACGGCTTTGACTATGTCCGTAGAAGATGAACATCAACTCTTCGCGCGCCCTAGAACTGATCAAACAGGAAAACTATCCCAGAAATTGATAAAAGATTATCCTAATGCCTGGGCAGAAACTGCTGGGTTAGGTCTAGCCATAAAAAAACCTCCAATAGTAGTAGAATTAAAAGCCTCTACCTCTCCAATCAGTGTTAAACAATATCCTCTAATCAAAGAAGCTAAGGATGGGATAAGGAACAATATTCAGAAATACCTGGCTCTTGGGGTCCTAAGGCCCTGTCAATCGGCCTAGAATACCCCCCTGCTACCAGTAAGAAAGCCAGTAACTGGGGACTACCATCCTGTTCAAGACCTAAAAGAGATCAAAAACAGACTGCAGGACATTCACCCACGGTACCCAATCCACATAATTTGCTTAGCACTCTGAATCCGGAGAGGTAATGGTACACTATGCTGGACTTAAAAGATGCTTACTTCTGCTTGCCACTACATAAGGACAGTCAGTTGCTGTTTGCTTTCGAGTGGATAGACCCAGAAACAGGAACATCTGGCCAACAAACCTGGATTAGACTCCCACAGGGGTTCAAAAACTTCCCCACTTGAACTCTGGTGTGATTTCCCTTAGAAAATGAGTTCTGGTAATGAACTCAGAGAAGTATTGCCATAAATTTTGTTGGGATTTTAGGAGGCCATGCATGAGAGTCGCCCTTGGAAACTGAGATCTAGGCCCAGTGTGGCTTTCCACAGAGCACTGGGTATCTCAGCCAGAATATCACATGATTTTATTCTGAAAGACTTGGCAGCCATAGTTGAGATTCAAAACACACATAGACTTCACATTGTAGACCTCAATGGACCTAGCTTCATGTGACCTTTTGGGCACTCTTTGGGACGCCTTGCCTGTGAGAGTTATCCACAGCTTTCATTGAAATGAGCTTCCTCAAAATTTAATGGTGTGGTGGGTCAGGGTCTGCAGGAGAATACATCAACCAGGCTTCTATCTCACATAGCTTGCCCCCTTGACCATTGCAACCTGATTCTGAACATTGCCCTGAAACCTCTCCATATAACAAGATGCTTTTATATGAAGAGATCAAACATATAAGGGATTACGGGCTGCAGCACGTCAGTCACAAGCCATTTGGAAGCAATGGCAGATCCACATGGCCCCACCACAAATGTTTTATCACAAACCTGCACACCACAGCTCGTGCCCTCAATTGAGCAGTCTACAACTTACTGGCATCTCTGTTCTACACCATTTTCATGAAACCCAGTAAATCAAGGCATTATCTGGTACACTCATGATCAGCAACAGGGCATACAAAGGTTCTCCAGTGCCACCTGGTCATTAGAATTTCAAAAATTTCATGGTATTTATCTATCCATTTTTCAAGGTTGAAGTTGGAAGCACTGTATGTTTCAATTTATTCAGGAACCATTAAATGGTGAGGAACCTCATTTCAGTGAAATCTCTGGAGGACACTCACATGAATGTCTTCCCAAAGAGTAGCCAAAAGGTCACATGAAGCCAGGCCCATTGAGGTCTACAATGTGAGGTCTATGTGTCTTTTGACTCTCAACTATGGCTGCCAAGTCTTTCAGAATAAAATCATGTGATATCCTAGCTGAGATACCTAGTGCTCTGTGGAAAGCCACCCTGGGCCTAGATCTCAGTTTCCAAGGGCGACTCTCATGCGTGGCCTCCTTAAAATCATAACACAGTTCATGGCAATACTTCTCTGAGGTCAGTTCCAGAACTCAGTCTCTAAGGGGAAACACACCAGAGTTCCAGCCCAGGTTTACCTACACCTCTCTTCCAACCCTCACACAAATGACCACAATTAAAACCAAAACACTCCCACAACACCCTCATCTTATTCCATATAGACACTCATCTTAACTTCAAGCTGTAGGTTTCCATGAGGGATGCAGCCCAAAACAGTGTCCACAATAAGCTCCCTTGCCCTTCATTGGCCTAAGTCAGGGTGGCCTGGACACCCTTCATGTGAACCAGGAGTGATCAAACAGGTGTGCCGTTAATACTGCTCTGCTTCTCCAATTTGATGCCTTCTGACTGTGAGGTTTAGATTCTTAATGTGAATTGGAGCCCAGAGAAAACACAAGCACCTCTAGGCTAGCCTCTGAAGGGCATTGAAGAACTCATTTGACCCAAAGGATACGGATTCTCACTTGATGGAGGTAAGGAACCTTACAGTGGAAGGTGAGAGAGTTCATCCACAATAACTGCTTTTTTGGCCATTTTGGTTTTGGATGCACACATGGGATCTTTCTTTACATCCATCAGGTGCTGACAATGTAAGCCACAGCCTCACATAGGGCCAAGAGGCTGATTAAGACACACCCCTTTCCAAAGCAATTAAGCAGAGAGCCACAGGTGAGGCCTATTCATTTCCATTTGAAAAATATTTTCTTCAGGCTTCACAGAGGTGTTGCCTGAGGCATCAACCTTCCTGACTTACTGGGGAACAGAACAAAAGGTAAGCAAAAGGCCTAAAGCACGGTTTCTCCACTGAGACTTTACTGGTCACACTGATATCTGAGTTTTATAAGATGCTCGCCATTTCCTTCAGCTATCCAGTACATGTCCATGTCACAGAGCTTGGAGGTGGTACATATCTTGGACACCAAACCATGAGCCTATTCTTGAGAGTGGCCAGAATTTAGGAAGAAAACCGGAAGTATGGTCTATCTTGCATACATCCCCCTTAAGGACCTGATGACCATCTCTCCACCCAGACATTTCTCAGCTGGCTATAAGTCTTATCTATTGGGATATCCCTGATGAAGAGGATTACACTAAAATTCCATTAAATCCCTTCCATACATAGATAATGGAAACAAACATTATGTTTGTAGGGACACGTGAGCCACATGCAGGTTGGTTAGCCTAGATTACTATGTTTGCCTGGCGGACTGTGAAAGCCATAAACAGTCACAGCTGTGTGGGGGAAAGCCGACTTCTTCTGTAAGTCATGGGGATGTCAGCATACAGGGACTTCCAGATGGAACCCAAACTCCTCATCAAATTTTGTACACAATATTGGCATTATTACCAATTAGATAACCAAACCTGATGGCCCACAGAGGGGTCTCTAGATCCTCAAATTATGTGTGACCTTTTTAACTTCTACAAGTGCTCAAAAGGGTGAAAGGAGATTCCCCTATGTGGAGGCTTTTTCCCTCCTTTGCTCACATCCTGAACTATGCTTCTCCAATAGATGCTCACCCTCAGCCTTCTACTCCAGACTCTCTGCTGTCACTCCCACATCAGCAACTTGATTTCTCCCCTACAATTAATAGATCAAAAACCCAAACCTCCGCTGGATCTCAGACCACTGCCCCCTTCCTGAGGTAGCAGCTACTGAGGTACCCATCCACTCACTCACTCCTCTCTTTTCTTGTCAGTGGCCGCACTGGGTCCCAACAGGTCCTCTTACCAGCTAAACAAAATCTCAAACCAGCTGAGGAGAACCCACATACCAGTATCCAAGATGTAATGAAAATGGCCTTTAATGTTGCTTTGTCATCACTGAAAACGGTTACTAAAAATTTAAAGTCCCTCACAGGCTTTTTGGTATACTCACTCCCGTTTCCCCCTCTGTTCTACATGTTCTACTGCTCATGTTTCTGTTGCTAGGAAAATCCCAAAACCATTGCCCATTATTCTTTTACATCTCTCCTTCCTCATTCTCAGATCCAAGGAGCTGTTCTCAGCCCTGCTTCCCTGTCTTCCTCCTCTGTACCAGGCCCATCTAAAAGTCGAGCAGTATTAACGGCAGGCCTATTTGATCACTCTTGGTTCACAGGAATGGTGTCCAGGCCACACTGACTTTAGGCGAATGAGGGGGAAGGGAGCTTATTTTGGACACCAACTTGGGCTGCACCCTTCATGGTAACCTCCAGTCAGAGGTTATGATATGGAAGAAGATTTGGGCCATGTGGCAGTATTTTGGTTTTAATTTTGGTCATTTGTGTGGTGGTTGGAAGAGATGACTGGGTCCACCTGGGCTTGTTCTCTGGTGTGATTCCCCTTAGAGTCTGAGTTCTGGAACTGACCTCAGAGAAGTATTGCCAAGAATTGTGTTGGGATTTTAAGAGGCCACACATGAGAGTCGCCTTGGAAACTGAGATCTACGCCCAGGGTGGATTTGCACAGAGCACTGGGAATCTCAGCCAGTATATCATATGATTTTATTCTTAAGGACTTGGCAGCCATAGGTGAGAGTCAATACACACATGGAGCTCACATTGTAGACCTCAATGGGCCTGGATTCATGTGACCATTTGGGCACTCTTTGGGAAGCCTTGCGTGTGATAGTTCTGCAGAATTTTCATTGAAACGAGCTTCCTCACCATTTAATGGTTCCTGAATTAATTGAAACCCACAGAGCCTCCAACTGTATTATTGAAAAATGGCTAGATAAATACCACGGAATTTTTGAATTTCCCATGACCAGGTGGCACTGGAGAACCTGTGGATGTCCTGTTGCTAATCAAGAGTATACCAGACAGTGCCTTGACTGACTGGGTTTCATGAAAATGGTGTAGAACAGAGATTCCAGTAACTTGGAACCTGCTGAGTAGTGGGCCTAGAGCAGTGGTGTGCAGGTGTGTAATAAAACATCTGTGGCGGGGCCATGTGGATCTTCCATTGGCTTCTGAATGGCTTGTGACTGACATGGTGCAGCCAGGAGTCCCTTATATGTAAAGACATCTTGTTATATGGAGAAGTTTCAGGACAATGTCCAGAATCAGGTGGCTATGGTCAAGGGGGCAATGTCTGTGGGATAGAAGCCTGTTGGTGCATTCTCATGCAGACCCTGACCCACCACACGTGACAGAACTCCCTCCAGCACCGTGTCCCAGTTGAACTCCTTGTATTTTGTTAAACAAATAACAAACTCCCTATGCAGCAGCAAGAAAGACAATGAAAATTGGAGGATGACCAAAGGGCTTCACAGTCCACACGGGGAGACACTTTTCCCCAATGGCCATAGTTTAACTACAAAAATAGAACTCATCACTGATGCACCATGTTCATTGGAAAATAAGAAAACATGTCCTCCAGGTCACATAGATGCAGATCCGGCTCTGATGGTCTCACTACAAAGGAAGCTAAAGCTCCTGACAACAACATATATTTCAAGGACCCATCCTCAGAGGCAGTTACTCAAGAAGTCTTTAGGCCAGCAGAGCTCCATGTTTGTGGAGAGTTTACCCTGTCCCTTACTTTTTGAAACTCATCTACCACCTCCAAGTTTGTGAATTTCTGAGCATTTTCCATTCCAGATATGTATTCACAGATTTTCTAACACTTCCCCTCTCATTGTGTCTTACTTGGGCCCAAGGTAATGTTAAGGCTTTGTTCTGGATGAAAGTGAGAAGATGTTTGTGTAGCACATATTTGCATACTCATAGATTCATTTTCCTATTTTCCATTGAAATACAGAATCCCTGACATGAACATATACCCTACTAGACTCTGACTAATAATCCTAAAATGATGTAGAAAAATAACCCAAGCAGAATAGAAATACAAGCATTTCAGAGGATGCATGCTGTATAGTTGGACTTGCCTTTTGCATGATAAACGGTAGGTGTTAAATATGTAGACAATTTTTAATTGAAATAGTTCTCCATGTGTTTTTAAAGTAAACAAATATGTGAATTCCTGTCTCCCTTGCTTTGTAGCCAATTTAACACATGTATTTTTATATGCACATTTAGATTCCTACATGGTATCACATGCACAATTTGTGAGGTGGCTGATGGAAGATACAACTTATGAGAAGAGATCACTCCTCCTAAACGCAGTTGGAACTGAAAATACAACCTATGGGTGAGCTTCCTAGTATTACAATATTATACATAAATCCATGTTCAGTAAAATGAATATTTTTGCATCTGTGGATGATATATATTTCATAATGAATTTCGATTTGCATGTATTTCTACCTTTTAATATCTGTGGGGTTCTTTTGTATATATATGTGTGTGTGTGTGTGTGTGTGTGTGTGTGTATATATATATATATATATATATATATATATATATATATATATATTCCAGATTTTTCAAAATATGAAATATATATGTCTTATTTTACACTCCCTAAATTCACTCATATTCATGTATGTGGATTTATAATCAACTTTTCACAAGATTATTCTCAGAATTATTCATCCACCTGAAATACATATTTATTTTCTAGTACTGAAAACTAACTTCAGTGAATGGTGCATACAAATCCTAATTATTCTACAGTAACTGACCCTGTTTAACATCAATCCAAGTAGATTACTATGGGACATGATGTATGTTTTGACGTTCATTTTCATTCAAACCTGGTACATTACTATTTCTTCAGGTTATGTATATCATCGGATATGTATTTCATTCACAAGTTAGCAAAATTATTTGCATTTGTTTCACTTTCAATCACTTCCTATTCAGAACACATGAATTCCTCTATGTTTGTTGACTGGTATTTTTATGAGACTTCTTTCCAAACACAATATTTTCCAAATCCATAATCAGTTTTGAAGCAAAACTCACACACCCTTCATGAGAAAACATAACTCTAATATTACCATTAGATGTATAACTCGTTGGAATGAATGATTGTATATCAATATAAGATTTCTTATATATTTTAAGATATCAATTCAATCCATTATTTAAAGTGGAACTAGTTATATTATTTATTCACTGTATGGTGTATTCATACATTATCTCTATATTCATAGACAATGTGTACACCTCTTTGTACCCCCAATACTAATTTATTCATCTTCAAAATATGGCCCTCAGAAAAGGTGGAAGAAATACTCATGTCACCTGATCTACATATACATTTTATCAGAGTAATATTCTGGACACAAAATACAAAGGTCACACTTATGATTGTACCAAAGCCTAAATGGAAAGTGAGAAAGGATTACTACAATCATCCATGTGATGTTGCCTAATGCTCTCAAATGTCAGTCCTATTGGTGAGTACATATTTGTTTCTTCCTAAGATTGTGTATTCAAACTCAACCCTGTTGAAAATGTCTAATCCTCTCACTGACTTTATACTTAGCCTGATTTCATAATGTCTCTATTGATATCTGCTTTCCTACATATTTTCCCCTGTTCATTATTGTGACTGACTCTTAACTTGTGTTGACATTTACATTCACTGTCTAACCAAAACCGTATTGCTAAAGAACTTTTTTTCCAAATTCTATATTCACTCTTCTTCCTAATCCTTCCGACTATCAGTTTTTGAATGGATGTTCTCTTCTATATTCAATCATCCAAGTAAAGGTCGTGCGAGCATCGGAGGAAGAGACTACCAAGAGAATACATCATGCAACAGCAAAGGGTTTATTTGGGGTCCAACATGCTGGGGCTCAGAGCTCACTTAATTAGAGCAGAGAGCCCTGAGAAGAGCTTATGGAGAGTTTATATACTTTTCTTGGAGAGGGCAGAAAGGGAAGTTTATTGATGGTTCAGGGTGAGTGGGTGGTTTGCATTCAACCGGGTGAGGGAGTACATTCTGCAGTTTGGCCGTTGGGGACAGCACATTCTGTGACAAGATTAGAAAACATTTCTCAACATTTCAACAGTGTTTTGTTAAGTGTACAGAAAAACAGGAAGTGACAAGTATATATTTTATTGACCTTTCATTCCCCACTTCTTCTGGCAACTTTTAATCATAAAAATGATCATTGGGGGATGTCACATTCTATGTTTTCTAGTGGGGTATTACCATAAGTTTAACTTGTCCAATTTGAGCTTGGAGAAAATAAATTACATGGTTGAGGAAACAGGGTTTTATAGTTAGCAATAATATGAGGATTATTATTGGACGGGCCAGAGTTGATAAAAACGTAGTTAACCAGGGGGACTGTGTAAACCAAGACTCAAACCACCATTTTTGGGACTCTCTCTCTCCTTGACTCTCTTCAAGGCATCTTTTTAATTTACTCATAGATTATTTTACAACTCCATTATGGTCGACATTAAAAAAACATTCTTCCCTCAATGCAGCACAAAGGCCCCCTTCTCTAGTGAAAAAGAGATCCAACCCTCTACTGTTCTGTAAAACAACTTCAGAGAGAAAGGTTAAAGATTCCTGCAAAGCTGTGATGGAGGTTACTAATATCTTTAAGTTTTTATATATTCCTGCTCCTAATTGGGTCATTCGTTGTGTCCCATGGACCACGGCAGTGGTTCCTCTGCCCAACCCTGAATCAACTCCTATTTGCAATGGAATGGCTAAGGTGAGGGATATATGTTTTCAGAGCAACCGGATTGTATGCCCCCCTATTTGAACTTCAAATGAATCTGTGTCATGATAGAGCACTCTGGGAAACATCTGCACCATTACACATTTAATCACATCTGTTGACAATTTCATTAAAACACAAACAATGTTTAAGTATATAGAATTAAACTGTTGTAGGGACGGACAAGGCAAGGCACCAAAGATAGCACCAAAGACAGGGAAACAGTCTTATTTGGTTGCAACCAGATTCAGAGGGCATTGCTTCTGTTGTAATCAATTGATCCCATGAAACGTAAGTTTATGTAGTTTCAGAATTTTGTACCCAACATGAAAGGGAAGGGGCTCAGAAGTTCATAGTCTTCAGAAGTTCACAAAAGGCAGTTTTTGTTTCTGTTTTTTCCTTAGGTCTGGGCAAGTTAAATTTTCAAGAACACCTGGGAGGGGGAGAGCTTTTTCTTCCCTTTCTTTTTTCCCCCTGCCAGCTTTTTCCATGGAGCCCAGTTTGTAACTTCTTTATCTTAGAAATGTAGCAATGTCTGTGAAGCCCCAGCTCAAGGCCAGGAGCCTTGTTCACATATTTTGTGAAAAACTAGTGAGGGTGTGTCTAGCTCAGGAGTGCTGATTTTTTAGCCAGTTGCCAAGTAGACCAGGTCAACACAAAAAGAGAAAGTTTATGTACACTGAAGTCTTTTATAGCGACTCTTTTCCTGAAAGTCCCATAGGCAGCCATGGTGAAGACTTCTGGAGAAGGTCAGACTGTGAGGTGGAGATTCTTTATGTGAATTGGAGTCATGAGAATACCCAAGCATAAATGGGCTAGCCTCTTCCGGGATTTGAAGAACCCATTTGACCCAAAGGATCCCTATTCTCACTTGATGGAGGTCAGGAATTTTTCTGAAGAAGGCAAAGACTTCATCCACAATGACAGCAATTTTGGCCATTTTGGTTTTGGATGCACACTTTGGATCTTTCTTCAGATCCATCAAGTGCTGAGAATCTAAGCCACAGCCTCACACAGGGCCATGAGGCTGATTCAGACACATCCCTTTCCAAAGCAATTAAGCATAGAGACAAAGGTGATGCCAACTCATTTCCATTTGAAAAGTGTTTCTTCATGGTTCACAAAGGGTGTGCCTGAGGCAAGAGACTTTCCTGACATTCAGGTCAACATATCAGTAGGTAAGCAAAAGGCCCAAAGCAGGGTTTCTCCCTGAGACTTGTGTGGTCACACTGATATCTGAGTTTTCTGACATGCTGGCCATTCCCTTCAGCTATCCAGTACATGGCCATGTCACAGAGCTTGGAGGTGGTACACATCTTGGACACAATACCATGAGCCTATTTTGGAGAGTGGCTAGAATTTATGAAGAAAACCAGAACATAGAAAGATAGCAGGTGTTGCCCAAAGATAAGGCAAGCTGCAGTCCATTGATAAATTACGCAGGATGAATGCTGGGAAGTGTTCTACAAGACAGGACACATTCATTGAAGCATTTCCTTTTCTAATATCTACAACCACAGACACAGTGGGATATTCAGACATAGAAAGACTCGCCTTGCCAAAGGACTTACTAGAAACAGTTGACTCTAAACCAAACAAACCGCCTTTCCTATCCTCAGAACATGAGACAAAACCACAAAACCACATCCACACCCACAAAGGCACCTCCTTTCCCCAAGTAGGTCTGTGACTAGGCGCAGTGTCCTCAGACTGGTGGGCCATACTATGTTCCCCTGAAATGGACTGTCCTGTCTCAGTCCTGGTCTCCTTGGCCAACTGTGTGAAGTTGTCAGGAGCCAGTATTGAGCCACTAACTGCTTTCTCAGGAAATCCCCTCTTCTGAGCTATCCTGGCATTTGGCCATTCTCACATCGGTAGGTGCCAAGAAAGACTGACTCTGTTCTTGGTAAATCCAAACAAGTGAGAACACTGGTACTGGGACTGGGACTGTCTCTGTGTTCCTGGCTTCCTGGATTCCACGTTCAGAGATTTCTATCACCAAGGGAGTGAGGTGAAGTCACTTCCTTCAGAAACTGAATGAGGACACACTGCCTTGGCAACCAATTTGTCCTAACAGTTGCTTCCAGAGTCCCATGGAGGCTGCCCATATTTCCTGTGACACTTTCACAAGTTAGAATAATATATTAACCATAGGCACCCAAATAGAGCTCTCCACAAAGGCCTGATTTGGCCCATCTTCTTTACATTAAGAAGAGAGAGGCAGATTCAGACACAACTCTTCATCCTGACCAAGTTGTTTGCCATGGAAGAAGACTTTTGCTCACTCAGGTCCTTCATCGCTGACTATATCTTGTGCAGAGATCATTTCTGCATGGACTTTTGAGGTTCTCAGCAAGTCAAAGATCCCATACATTCCTGTATTGTAAGACCAACCCTGTTCATGCTCTTCTGTAAAGTTAGGTTGAGGGAACAGTGTATGGTTTGGATTAATAACATTTTCAATTTGGGTTAGGAATCATTCTACTGGATGAAAAATGGTATTGGGAACTGCGATATGTATAAGACTATAGAGGTGAAATATATGTATGAAAACATAAATCCAAGTATTATTTGATGCCCAGAGGGCATTGGGCCCTTGATTGGGATACTTAGCTTTGAATTATGTTCTGCACAGATGTCTCAGATAATTCCATATACAATGGCATAGGACCATGTACCATGGTCCTATATACAAATAGGTCCATATATACACTCATCATAAACTCTGGCTGGAGTTTTCGATGAGGGGCGCAGCCCTAGACAGTATACAAAATAAGCTACCTTGCCCCTCATTTGCCTGATGTCAGGGTGGAATGGGCACCCTTCCTGTGAACCAGGAGTGATCAAATAGGCCTACCGTTAATAATACTCTGCTTCTTCAATTTGAGGCGTTCGGATTGTGGTGTTTAGATTCTTTATGTGAATTGGAGTGATGATAAAAGCCAAGCACCTATGGGCTAGCCTCTGCAGGGCTTTGAAAAACTCATTTGACCCAATGTATCCCTATTCTCTCTTGATGGAGGTCAGGAACCTTACTGAAGAAGGCTAGAGACTTCATCCACAATGACAGCAATTTTGGCCATTTTGGTTTTGGATGCACACATGGGATCTTTCTTTAGATCCATCAGGTGCTGAGAATCTAACCCACTGCCTCACACAGGACCAAGAGGCTGATTCAGACACATCCCTTTCCAAAGCAATTAAGCAAAGAGCCACAGGTGATGCCCATTTATTTCCATTTGAAAACTGTTTTCTTTAGGCTTCAAAAAAGTTTGGCCTGAAGAAAAGACCTTCCTGACATTCAGGGAAACGGAACTATATGTAAGCAAAAGGCCCAAAGCAGGGTTTCTCAACTGAGTCATTTCTGGTCACACTGATATCTGAGTTTTCTGACATGCTGGCCATTCCCTTCAGCTATCCAGAACATGGCCATGTCACTGAGCTTGGAGGTGGTACAAAACCATGAGCCTATTCTGGAGATTGGCCAGAATTCAGGAAGAAAACAGGAACTTAGGAACATATTAGGTGTTGCTCATCCCTAAGGCAAGCCACAGTCCATTCATAAATTGGGCAGGATGAATGCTGGGAAGCATTCTACTAAACAGGGCACATCCATTGATGCATTCTCTTTTCTACTGTCTACATCAATGGACACAATGGGATACACAGACATGGAAAAACTCACATTTTCAAATGACTTACTAGATCAGCCCACTCCAAAACAAACAAACCTCCTTTTCTAATTATTCTCAGAACATGAGAAAAAACTACAAACTCACACCCACACCCACAAAGGCATCTCCTTTCCCAAAGTAGGTCTGTGACTGTCCGGAATGTCCTCTGACTGGTGAGCCATACAATGTTACCCCAAAATGGCCTGTCCTGTCTCAGATCTGATCTCGTTGGCCAACTCTGTCAGGATCCAGCAGTGAGCCACATCCTGCTTTCTCAGGAAAGGTCCCTTTTCAGAGCTCTCCTGGCTTTTAGCCATCCTCACATCAGTAGGTACCAAGAAAGACTGACTCTGTCGTTGGTAAATCCAAATAAGTGAGCCCACGTGGACTGGGACTGGGACTTGCTCTGTTTGCTTGGCTTCCAGGATCCCATGTTCAGAGAGTTCCATCACCAAGGAAGTTAGGTAGGTTACTTCCATCAGGAACTGTATTAGGTCACTGCCTTGGCAACCACTTTGCCCTAACAGTTGCTTCCAAGGTTCGCATGAAATGGAGGCTGCCCCTACTTCCTGTGACACTTTCACAAGTTAGAATGGTATATCAACCATTGTCCCCCAGGAACAGCTCTCTACACAGACCTGGTTTAGTCCATCTTCTCTACAATAAAAAGATAGATGTTGATTCAGACATATCCCTTCATCCTGACCAGGTTGTTTGCCTTGAAAGATGACTTTTTCTCTCTCGGGTCCTTCCCAGCAGCCTACATCTTCTACAGGGATAAATTCTGCATGGAACTTTGAGGTTCTCAGTAGATGGAATATGCCCTCCATTCCTGTATTATAAGACCAACTCTGTACCTCCTCTTCTGTAAAGTTAGATTGAGGAAAGAGTGTATGGTTAGGGTTAATAACATGTACAATTTGGGTTAGGAATCATTCTTCGGGATGAATAATGTTATTCTGACCTGTGATATTTATTAGAATATATAGGTGAAATATAAGTAGGTAAACAGAAATCTAGGTAAGCTTTGGAGACCAGAAGGGCATGGGGCCCTTGATTGGGATACTTAGCTTTGAATTATGTTCTGCAAAAATGTCTCCAATAAATCGATATACAATGGCATAGGTCCTTGTACCTTGGATGATTGAATGTAGAAGAGAACATCCAGTAAAAAAGAGATAGTCAATATGATTAGGAAGATACTCAATAGGTTTAGAAAGAAGAATGAGGATAGAATTTGTACCAAAAGTTCTTTAGCAATAGGGTTTCAGTTAGAGAGTGAATGTAAATGTTAGCACATGTGAAGAATCTGTCACAATGTTGAACTGGGGAAAATATGTAGGAAAGCAGATATCAATAGAGATTTTAGGATATCAGGCCAATTATAAAGTGAGTGATAGGATTAGACATTTTCAACAGCCTTGAGGTTGAATATATAATCTTAGGAAGAAAGAAATATGTAGTCACCAATAGGATTGACATTTGAGAGCAATAGATGTTTTTCATAATCCATGCTCACTTTCCATTTAGGCTTTGGTAAAAATATAAGTTTGATCTTTGTAGCTTTGTCCAGAATATTACTGTGATAAAATGTATATGTAGATCAGGTGACATGAGTATTTCTTCCACCATTTCTGGGTGCAATATTTTGAAGACATATAAATTAGTATTGGAGATACAAAGAGGTGTACGTTTGTCTATCAATATAGAGATAATGCATGAATAGACCATACTGTGAATAAATAATATAAGTACTTCCAACTTTAAATAAAGGATTGAATTGATATCTGAAAATATACAGGAAATCTTATATTGATATACAATCATTCATTCCAACCCGTTATACATCTAATGGTAATATTAGGGTAATGGTTTATCATGAAGAGTGTGTGAGTTTTGCTTCAAAATGATTAGAGAAATCGAAAATAATGTCTTTGGAAAGAAGTCTCATGAAAAGTCCAGCCAGGAAACCTGGAGGAATACATGTGTTCTGAAGCAGGAAGTGATTGATAGAGAGACAAATGCCTATAAATTTGTGAACTTGTGGATAAATATATATCCTATTATGTGCATAAACTGAAGAAATAGTAATGTACCAGTGTTGAATAAAAATGAACGTCAAAATAAACATTTTGTATCATAGGAATCTACTTACATTGATGTTAAACTGGGTAAGTTACTGTAGAAATATTAGGATTTGTATGCACCATTCACCGAAGTTAGTTTTCAGTACTAGGAAAAAAATATGTATTTCACGTGGATGCATATTTCTGATAATAATCATGTAAAAGTTGATTGTAAATCCAAATACATGAACATGAATGAATTTAGGGAGTGTATAATAAGACACATATATTTCATATTTTGAAATATCTGGAGATTATATATATATATATATATATATATATATATATATATATATATATACAAAACACCCACACAGACATTAAAAAGTAGCAATATATATGCCAATTGAAATTCATCATTAAATATATATCATCCACAGACCCAAGCTATTTATTTTACTAAACATAGATTTATTTATAATTTTGTTAAACTAGGAACCTCACCCATAGATTGAATTTTCAGTTCCAACTGTGTTTAGGAGGAGTGATCTCTTCTCACAATTTGTATCTGGCAAGTCAGCTACCTCACAAGAATGTACGTGTGATAATAGGTAGGATTCTGTATGTGCATGCAAAAATACATGTGCTGAATAGGCTACAGAGAAAGCAAGACAGGAATTCACATATTTGTTAACTTTAAAAACACATGGTGAACTATTTCAATTAAAAATTGACTAGATTTATAACACCAACCCTTTATCATGCAAAATGAAAGTCCAACTATACACCATGCCTCCTCTGAACTGCTTGTATTTCTATTCTGTTTGGGTTATGTTTCTCCATCATATTAGGATTAGTAGTCAGAGTCTAGTAGGGTATGGGTTAGTGTCAGGGTTTCAGTATTTTGAATGGAAAATTAGATAAGGAATCCAATGTGTATGCAAATATGTGCTATACAAAAATCTTCCCACTCTCATCCAGAACGATGACTTGACATTGCCTTCCCCCCAAGTAAGACACAATTAGAGGAGAAGAGTTAGAAAATCTGTGAATACATATCTGGAAAATCCTCAGGAGTTTACAAACTTGGAGGTGGAAGAGGAGTTTCCAAAAGTAAGGGACAGGGTTGATAGACCCAACCTGATCTTTCATTAAAATTGGGAGCCATCTTGCCACAAAGCGATGAAAAGCTAATTTTGGGTTTACTATAAATTACTGCAATTTCTGAACCCATTTGGAATGTCTGCCCGTGCCTTTAACTCACCCATGCCTATCTCTCTGACCTGATAGCAACCCTCTCTGAAAGTTTAGTGACACATCATAATTTTTGGCCTTCCCTGGCCAGACAACGACTCTCTCTGAGGTCTAATGGTCATCATTATTTCTGATGGTGGGGCCAGCAAAAAAAAAAAGAAAAGTAAACTACATTTAGTGTGATGCTTGTCAAAGTTCTGTTATCTGTAATCCCCCTTTTGTGTAACTTTCTGGGCTATATAGCTGGGCTGTGGGAAAGGTGGGGTTGCTGTCTTGTTCCCGCCGTTTTGTGAGGGAGAGGCAGGCCGCCGGCCGGTTGAAATAATAAATTTGCCTTAATTTGATTTTAATTGGAGTCAGTGGTCTTTACTTTCATCCTGGTCTAACATTTTGCAGTTCCGCAGCAAGATGACCCTGCCAGTACAGATCACAAGACCAGACTGTTGGAAATTTTGAAGCTGGCCTTCCCTCCAGGGCCCCCGGCTACAGAGCCACTCTAGGGGATGCGCAACTTGAGATGTTTCAACGACTTGGAGTGAGACTTTGGTCCAGGGAGCACTGCAATGAACCACTGGACTATAACTATTAGCAAGCACCTGGTGGAGGAGGCCTCCATAGGTAAGTGGCACCTTTATAACATCTGATATCTGGTTAAGGGAGATCCCTTCTGATGACAGAGAGGAGGCCTGGGGAGGCTCACATATACTCCTGTCCGGGACTGTAACGAGAATCATGCTGTCCTTTGTTCTGTTATGTAGGGAATTCTTCTGGATGGGTAGAGAGGTGTGGATGGGCATGCACGCGGTCCTACCCAGGAGCTTTAGCAAGACATTGCAATGCTCCTCTGCTTTTTTTTTTTTTTTTTGGTGCCTGGTTTCTTGTTTTTTTTTTTTCTGTTTTTTTCTGTGTTCTATATGTTTTTTGTTTGTTTGTTTTTGTGCGTTTTGTTGTGTGATTTCTGTGGTAAAAACTTAAAGATATTGGACGTGAAAATGGGTAATAAAGCAAGTAAGCGTGACACCTTTTTGGACTGTGTTTTAAGGAACTGCGATGAACTTTACCTCCCTTTGTTAAGCAGGATAAGAGAAGCCCCTAGCTGGCTGCCTGGAGCACACCCACTGCACAAGGCAATGCCTGCTGCAGAGCTAAAAACTGAGTATCTCACAGGTTAAGAAGTGAAACTCCTTTAAAACCACTTGTACCTCCAGATCAAAAGAGTCACAACCTTAGGGCAGAGTCCCCTGTGTTTCTCCTTTGTTAGCAAAGCAATAAACCTCCCTTTTTCTTTTTTTCAAAAACCCTGTCCTCATTATTAAATTGGCATTAATTGGCTTCAAGGTCAGGAACTGAACTTTAAGTTTCAAATTTTGATAAACCACACCACACCCGCCCCGGAACTTTTTGAGAGCTGACTACTGATATGTTAGGAGATGGAGCATGGTTGGGGTGGAACCGAACCAGAGCAGCTGATCCTGTAAGTTAAAGGAGGGACCGAGGGACTTCCAGCAGCTGCCGAAGCCCTGTTACTTCAGGGAATTCCCTCCTTCCTTCCCTGCACTGTAAGCATTATGTAACGTCTGTCTTCTTAAAAAAGAGAAAAAGAAAAAGGGGATACTAAATTTAGTAAAGTCACCATGGAGACCCTTGATTTTACATTTCAGGTTGCCCCTCTGTAAAAACATGTGGTCCCCTTGTGGGGACTTCTATGGTGCCACTGGTGTAGGAGATTTTTCTCTTATCTGCTCTGTTTTAAAGGCTTCTGTCTGTCGGCCATAGTCTGGAGCTCCCTTCTGTCTGTCTTGTGTCTTTGTTTCTGGCCCTTTAAGACATGTGCAATAATGTGTTGATAATTTAAATTGTTTCTTGGGAATGATCTTAGCTGAATGTGTGTCTAAATGATGATGTTTTATTGTAACAATCTGGTATCTGAATGGGTTTTTGAAGCATTGCACAATCTTGCAGGTAAAAGTCGGGTTTAGGTAATTGTTTAGTTTATGATTTCAGATAATTTATGCCAGAGAACTTAAATACTTAGGATGGAAAACTAAAGAACTCTCCTTCCAAGTTGGCAAGTAACTTCCCAATCATTCAGTCTTTTATTTCACCTATTTTGAATTGGGTAGCCTGGGAAAATGTCACTGTGCGTACCAGTGCATTAATTTGGACAAAGATAGTAAATCATTTTATGGTATCTGTTGACAAAACAAGATGTAAAGATATAAAATTTTGTGAATTGTATCTTAAACTTGTTTCATAATTTTCAACATCCTAACCTGAAAATTATGGTTAAAATGCCTTAGGCCTGTTGTGTCTGCTCTGAATAGCAGTTTTTTCCTGCTCCTTCCTGACCTCAGCCAGGACTTATTTTGAAATGCAAATAAAAGAATCCTGCAAGCTCAGTAGGAGACTGATCTGAGGCCTAAGCAGAAAAAAAAGGCAAATTGTATGGTTTTTACTAATTACTGTCCAGTCGTTTTTTCTAGGACTCTTATTTTTTTCCTTAGATACTTTATTTAGTTTTTTTAGCTCATGATTTTGATCCTACAGACCTAAGTTAATGTTTTTCTGATCAGTTCTATCTTTGACCAACTGTGGAGTTTTTGAAACATTGCAATGCAGATTTCATCTGCGAAAAGCTATAAGGCCTTTACTATTTTTATGTGTGCACAACTTCTGTTATGTGTTGTATGTCTATATATACATTTATCCATATATCAAACATATGATACAAAAATTTACATATATAAAGAACGCTCATAAAAAAACGCTCATAAAAACAAATTTAAAAAAGTGGATCCAAGAATCCTTAATTCACGTTATTTAAATGGTTCAGTTAAAATTGGATAAACAGATAAAAATAAATGTCTTTAAATTTCAGCTTACAAGTTTTTCTAGGTGTTCAGATATCTAATAAAATATTAATGTCTACAAAATATCTAATATGACTTGGTTGTAGGACTTTTCCTTCAACAAAAAAAATGGTTTACAATCTTCAATACATTTGTCTAATATTTTGATAAATAAGTAAATTAAATTTCATATGAGATTACTCATTCATGAGTACTTTTGTTAGATATCTGATTGATTAACTAAGGTCTGTACAAGTTTGTACTAAATTCTGTATAAGATTGTAAAAATCAGTCACGTGTTAAAGAGACAAAAATTTCTTAAAACATAAGTTTACCCATAACATTTTGTTTATTAAGTTTTATTTTTTCTAGAGCTAGCAACCATAAAAATTAAACAACTGATTAAATAAGAACTGTTATTTTAGAGAGCTGTACTGCCATTACTTTAAAAGCTAAACTTGGTTAATGTGGAAACATCAATGTAATTATGATGCTATTAATGTGCTCATATCTTACATGTACAAGTCTGTAAGGTAGAAACTTAAAAGAGCATTATATCATGCTGGCGTTCTTAAGTTGTATGGTAAAAATATATATTGGGAATTTATTTATCTGTTATCATAAAGATAAGTAAAGTTTTATGTTACTTTTTACATTTGGGAACAATTTAAATGTATTTTTAAGTTAATGAGAGCCTAATCTATGTAAAGGTTAAAAACTTTCAGCCTTTCTTTAATTCATGTTTTAAATGTGATATCATACGGTGTTAGCTAATGTTCATGTGACCTAAAAAAATTTATGTAAACTTTGTAAAATGATATTTTAAAAAAAAGATCAGCTTTAGAACTAAAACCCTTAAGATTTATAAAGAGACCTGCCTTACCTGAGATAAGGCTCTGTGTCCCATCTTACTACATGTGAGAATGACTATGAAAACAGTAGGTTAGATTATGTTTCATTTAAAGTTTTGTTCAAAAGTTGTTTTTTTTTTTCTGTCAAGATTACTAGGATCTGTAACAGGGGATATAATTTATAACTAAGCAAAAAATTCAGGGTAGCTATTATGCAAACTAAGTATATGTACTCTTGTTAAAAAATTTTATTTTATAATTTCCTTATAAGTGATCTAAAGATTCTCTGTTAGTGTTTTACAGAATTGTTGCTTTAAGAACACAACATGGGTTAATTTAAGATAATAAGTCATCACCTACAAGACAAACAGAATAACACAGATCCCAATTAATAAAAAGATAAATAATTATAAAGTTATAGACATTAAAGCCCAGTACTCTTAACATAAGGCAGTTAAAATTTATTTGCTGGATATTTAAGATTAGGATTTAAAATTAAAGTTAAATGAAAAGGGACAAGAAAACTAATATTTGGCTCTTGCCCTCTGAGTCAGTCTGAATCCAGGGAACAGGGGACTTCTCTAAAGAGCTTTTCAACTCTGGGCCATATAACCTCCCCATCAGGGGGATTAATGAGACCACTGGAGAACAGAAAGCCAATCAGTGCATTTGCTAAGAAGAGGAGAGTCATCAGAGAAGGGAGACATCCCTGATGCTGCCGAGGGAAACCACATGGTCAAGGAAGACCTGGACCCACCTAGCCAAAAAGGCACTAGTAGAACTGAGAAGCTGCTCTCAAGTCTCCCCAGGAATGGCAACCATAAAAGCTCAGCTGACTGTTACCAATAGATAGAAACAAAAGTCAGTTTGACTGCTTCATCTTAAACACTTAGCAAAGACAGTTGAAAGCAGAATACAGCCATTCCTGGACATTTTAAATAATAATAATAATAATAATAATAATAATAATAATAATAATATTTTAATGTATACACTTTATATTAGCCTCCCAAAATAAGTAAGACTGGAGGTTACAAAGAAGGATTCTCAGACAGGAATGCCTGATAACTATAAAAAGACACTATCAAGAGGAGCTGCCAGAGGCAGAAGTTTTTAGTTTAAGGCCTCAGATATTTCTAACCTACACGGTTAGGCTTGGTGTTGGCTAGTATGATTATCCAGCACTGAGTAACAGAATTAAAGGTTTTTCTATTAGACACAGAGGTCATTCTAGTAAACTGATTTTGCAAGATCAGATGACATTAAATTATTAAACTGTATCTTATTGGGAGGGACAACTGTAACACTAAATGTTAAGTATTAAGTTGACAGTCCTGATAACTGGGGATATTAAAGACTGGTGAGGGAACTTCTGTACAGTGACATTTTCTAGCTGCTGCAACATTTATTCAGTACTCATGTTTTTTGTTTCTCTCATAGAAGAACCCATCCCCAGATGACTTTACAACCTGTTCTTCCCCAATGAGACTTCAAACCGAACTGACCTCTAAAAGGCAACTCATGTCCCTCATGCTGTTCCCCCTCACGTCACCCTCTCTCAGCTCAGAAGAAGCCAAAATGAGTAATGCCTCTCCTCTTACAACAGTGGAGCCAAAAGTAAATAGACTATCAATATACGTAATTAATTAAGTCAGGTAAAATCACTGAGACCGGTTTTGGGTGATTTGAAAAAATAGGGAGACTGTTGCATCAGAGAATAAAATTCCCTCAGTGCTCTTCACCTACCGTATGAAAGATATGAAAGGGACACATTAGAAAAGGGGGGAATGATAGACCCAACCTGATCTTTTATTAAAGTTTGGAGCCATCTTGCCACAAAGCCAAGAAAGGATAATTTTTCTTAACTATTAATTACAGCAAATTTCGAACCTGTTTGGAATGCCTGCCCGTGCCTTGAACTCACCCATGGCTGGCTCTCTGACCAGATAACAGCCCTCTCTGAAACTTTGTTGACACCTCATAAATATTGGCCTTCCCTGGTCAGATGACACTCTCTGAGGCTCTAATGGTCCCCATAAATTCTGATGTTTGTGTCAGCAAAAAAAAAAAAAAAAGTAAACTACCATTAGTGTGATGCTTGTCAGACTTCTGTTATCCGTAACCCCCCTTTTGTGTAACTTTCTGGGCTATAAAGCTGGGCTGTAAGAAAGGTGGGGTTTCTCTCTTGTTTCCGCCATTTTGGGAAGGAGAGGCACCAGGGTGGTGGAAATAATAAGCTTGTTTTAATTTGATTTTAATTGGAGACAGTGGTGATTTCTTGCATCCTGGTCTAAAAGGTAAACACTCCACAAACATGGAGCTCTGCTGGCCTAAAGACTTTTTGAGAAACTGCCTCTGAGGATGGGCACTTGACATATATGTTGTTGTCAGGAGCTTTTGCTTCCATTCTAATGAAACCATCAAAGCTGGGTCTGCATCTATGTGACCTAGAGGACATTGTTTCTTATTTTCCAAAGAACATGAGGCAGAAGTGCTGACTTCTCTCTTTGTAAGTAAACTGTGGCCACTGAAAGCTAATTGTCTCCGCATGTGGATTGTGAAGCCATTAGGTCATCCTCCACTTTTCATGGACTTTCTTGCTGCTGCACTGGGAGTTTGGTATTTGCTTCACGAAATGCAAGGAATTCAACTGGGACACAGTGCTGGAGGGAGTCCTCTCACGTGTGGTGGGTAAGGGTCTGCAGGACAATGCACCAACTAAGCTTCTATCCCACATAGATTGCCCCGTTGACCATAGCAACTTGATACTGAACATTGCCCTGAAACATCTCCATATAACAAGATGCCATTTATGGAGAGGTTTCAGACATATAAGTGATTCCTGTCTCCACCATGTCAGCCACCAGCCATTTGGAAGTCAATGGCAGATCCACATGGCCCGACCACAGATATTTTACCACACACCTACACACCACAGCTCTGGGCCCACTACTCAGCAGGCTCCAACATACTGGCATCTCTGTTCTACACCATTTTCATGAAACCCAGTCAATCAAGGCACTCTCTGGTATACTCATGATCAACAACAGGACATCCAAAGATTCTCCAGTGCCACCTGGTCATGGGAATTTTAAAAATTTCATGGTATTTATCTAGCCATTTTTCAAGGATGAAGTTGGAGAAACTGTGGGTTTCAATTCATTCAGGAACCATTAAATTTTGAGGTAGCACATTTCAAGAAATGCTCTGGAGAACTCGCAGAGGCAAAGCTTCCCAAAGAGTGGCCAAAATGACACATGAAGCCAGGCCCATGAGGTCTACAATGTTAGGTCCATGTGTGATTTGACTCTCAACTATGGCTGCCAAGTCTATAAGAATAAAATCATGTCATATGCTGGCTGAAATTCCCAATGCTCTTACGAAAGCCACCATTGGCTTAGATCTCAGTTTCCAAGGGCGACTCTCATGCATGGCCTCCTAAAATCCCAACAAAATTCATGGCAATACTTCTCTGAAGTGAGTTACATAACTCAGTCTCTAAGGGGAATGACACTAGAGTTCATGTTCAGGTGGACCCAGGCATCTCTTCTAACTACCACACAAATGACTGCTGGGAGCCATCAGCCAAGTAGGTATGACAATTTCCTTGCCAGCGTACCCCCATGTTTCCTTAGTGGAAGGACTCATGGAAATAGGACATTTTGCAGGACATTGCATGTAAGGTGACCTTGCTGAAGGACCAGGGCGGATCCATGTTTAGGGTGTTCCTGGTTTGGCATAATAGGAGATTAGGGTGTTCCCCCTTTAGAATAGGGCGGTTTAGCATAATAGGAGATTAGGGTGTTCCCCTTTAGAATAGGGTGTATCCTGCTGCTGAGTTCCTCTTGATTCTTAGGATCAGACAGTATATTTGGGAGACAGAATCCCAGGAGTAGTGGATTTGGGCAGAGAGTGGATTTGGGCAGGAACGTGGATTTCCCCAGAACGTGTTTGTAGACGGCCGGTGTGAGTTCGGGAATAAAGAATTGCTGTTTGAATCTACAAGCTGTGTGGAGACTCGTGATTTGTGCCCAGCAAGAGACTGCGGCATTTGATGGCTCGTACGTGGAACGCCTGAAGCTTGGGGGTAAGTGAAATTGCTCGCCCCTGAGGGAAGGCGAGAGAATGGGTGACCATTTCAAAAAACAATGTGTTCTTCTTTTGATTTATTTTGTTTTTCTTTCAAGATGCCTATCTCTAGAAATTTCTCAGGCAAACTGGTTGACTAAAGGTTTGATGTTTGTCGGCCCTGAGGAAGAGAAAATTGATACAACGATTTTTTATTCCGTTTTTGTTTCATTCAGATTCGGTTTTGTTTTGTGTTATCTTATTGGGTTGCGTTATCTTTATAGTAGATTAAAACAAACTGAAAATATGTTAAGCAAATTGTTAGAGGTTCAGAACATGGAGAAAGACATTTTAGATCAAGCAAAAGAGAAGGTCTCTCGAGCTAGTCAGACAGAGGAAGAAAATTTAAAGGATAAGGGGTTGTTAGGAAAAAGGCCACAACAGGAGGCTGTTACTAACTCCGTTTTATCACAAGAGGGTTTAATTCAACCAACAGGCCCACCGATAGAGACAGCTGAGTGGCCCTCAAACCCCGTAGTTGATAATTGGGATTCTGAGACAGGACCTCAAAGATTAGCATGCCCTGTACTTGAGCAGGCAGGAGGGCAGTGAATTCACCATGCTTTAGATTTTAAAACAGTGAAGCAGTTAAAGGAGGCTGTAACAACCTATGGTCCCCAAGCTCCCTTCACGGTAAGCATGGTCGAGTCCATTACTAACTTGGACATGACGCCAGCAGATTGGGCTAGCATGTGTAAATCTGTGCTAAATGGAGGACAATATTTGTTATGGAAGGTTGCCAATGAGGAATTATGCACAGAGACAGCTAGGCGAAATGCAGCAGCCGGTTACCCTCAAAGAAATCTAGAAATGTTGCTAGAGAAAGGACCTTATGAGGGTCAGCGGCAACAAATTGAATATGATCCTGCTATATATGCACAAATTGCTGCAGATGCAGTTAGGGCATGGAAGACTTTACAAGGACATGGAGATTTACAAGGCCAGCTATCTAAGGTAATACAGAGTGGTAATGAACCTTACGCTGACTTTGTAGACAGGCTAATTCAAATGGCTGCCAAAATTTTGGGGGATACAGAACAAGCAATGCCATTAATAAAACAACTGGCTTATGACCAAGCAAATCGTTGCTGCAGAGAGGTTATTAGACCATGGAGACATGAAGATTTAAACACATATATTAAATTATGTAGAGATATTAATGAACAAGAGCAAGTCTTGGCAGCTGCAGTACAACAGGCTTTTGATGCCAGGCCAAAAACATGCTATGATTGTGAAAAAACAGTACATTTTAAAAGGAGTTGCCTCATAGGAGGAGGATTTACCAAAACTAGTTATCAAAGAAATAGAATACCAGGTATTTGCCCACGATGCTGTAGAGGGAGACATTGGGCTAATGAATGCCGTTCTCAAACTACCATAGAGGGTACTCCCTTAACAAAAAACGGACAAGGACCAGGTATTTACCCATGATATCGTGGAGAAAGGCATCAGACTCCATTGCCAAAAAACGGACCAAGGGGCCCAATGCTCCGGGGCCCACAACCACAAATATACGGGGCAGTGGAGGAACCCAGCAACACCATTAGAGTAGTGCCCAGGACACATTGTCCATTAAATCCCTCATCAGACAAACCCGAGGGAGCGCAGGGTTGGACATCTGCGCCTCTGCCAGAGCAGTACTAACTCCAGAGATGGGAGTTCAAATCATTCCTTCAGGAATAAAAGGATCTCTTCCCCAAGGGACAGTAGGCTTATTATTGGGACGTAGTTCACCTACATTAAAAGGACTTAAGATAAGTCCTGGGGTAATTGATCTTGATTATGTAGGTGAAATAAAAATTATAGCTAGTTCTCCAAGAGGTATATCAGTAATTTCACCTGGAGATAGAATAGCACAGTTGTTAATAATACCCATCCTACATAATAAATTTCCTAGTCATAGTGTAAAAATAGGTTCCAGGGGATTAGGCTCCACAGGTGTAGATTGGGCTATGTTGTCTTTAAATTTAGATTCTCGCCCAATGTTAAAACTAAATATTCAAGGACACGACTTTAATGGGCTACGGGACACAGGTGCAGACCTTAGCATCATATCTAGTCAGGAATGGCCAAAACATTGGCCATTACAACAAGCCACTCAAACGCTTCGAGGCCTAGGAGTGGCTGCTAATCCCCATAGAAGAACAATGTTATTATATTGGAAGGATCCTGAAGGTTGTGAGGGAACTATACAGCCATATGTATTGGATCATCTTCCTATAAATTTATGGGGACGAGATGACCTAGATCAATTAGGTTTGAAGTTAACAAATAACATCAATCCTAATGCGCCCACTACTAGGGCTAGACAAGGTTTTAGGAAAGAAAAAAGATTAGGAAAACAAGGACAAGATATAGCAGCACCAATTCAAATAGATCAAGGAACAGAAAGACATGGGTTGGATTTTCAGAAAGGGCCACTGAGACAATAAAAATTACTTGGAAATCAAAAAGACCAGTGTGGGTTCCTCAGTGGCCCCTGACTAAAGAAAAGATACAAGTAGCCCATGATCTGGTCAAACAACAATTAGTGGAAGGACATATACAACCTTCCATATCTCCCCATAATACTCCCATTTTTGTCATTAAAAAAAATCTGGTAAATGGAGATTATTGCAAGATTTAAGAGCCATTAATAATGAGATGGTTATTATGGGACATGCTCAATCAGGGATTCCTCAATTGTCTGCTTTGCCAAAAACCTGGCATGTTTTAGCCATAGATATTAAAGATTTTTTTTTTCAATTCCAATTCATCCCGAGGATAGTCCACGCTTTGCATTTACTATCCCTGCATTAAATCATGAAGGTCCTGATCAGAGATATGAATGGAAAGTACTCCCTCAAAGGATGGCTAACAGTCCAACTATGTGTCAAATATATGTTAATAAAGCAATCCAGCCACTTAGAAATCAAAATCCTGAACTACAAATATTTCACTATATGGATGATATATTATTGGCACATAAAGATAAAAACATATTGCTGGAATGTTATGCAACACTTACAAGCTTATTAAAAAATTATAATCTAGAGATAGCAATAGATAAAGTACAATTAAATTTTCCAATTAATTATTTAGGAGTTCTATTATCCTCAACCATGATCCGTCCACCAAAAATTCAAATACAAGTAGATCAACTCAAGTCACTTAACGACTTTCAAAAGTTATTGGGAGACATAAATTGGATTAGGCCTTATCTAGGCATACCCACAGGAGAGTTGGGACCTTTATTTGATATTCCAAAAGGTCCATCAGATCCAAACTCACCTCGCATGTTAACTCCTAAAGCAAGAAAGGCATTGAAAATTCTTGAAACATATATGGAAAATATACATTTGGATAGAATTGATATAGGTTTGCCTTTATTATTTATTGTACTACCAACAAAAAATATTCCTACAGGAGTATTTTGGCAAGAAGGTCCATTATTGTGGATACATTTATCTTATTCACTTAACACTATTCTTACTAGGTATCCTGAGGCTGTAGGACAATTAATACTCAAAGGAATAAAAGCAGCGAAGGGAGTGTTTGGAATTTTTCCCAATAAAATTATTACTCCATATACTATGGATCAAATTG
The DNA here is from genome assembly GCF_048772815.1 of Callospermophilus lateralis. Lineage (NCBI taxonomy): Eukaryota > Metazoa > Chordata > Mammalia > Rodentia > Sciuridae > Callospermophilus > Callospermophilus lateralis. Next base: position 768,313 of record NW_027514176.1, read on the forward strand.
ATGAGTTAGCTAATGAGTTAAATACTTGGGCAATAATCATGTGTAAATCTAATGTTTGATTTGATAATCACTTACCATCTAATCCTTTGTTGTCTTTTTGGTCTAAGCATCCTGTAGTTTTTCCAAAAATGACAAGAAAAACCCCTATTATGAATGCTCCAAATATATTCACTGATGGGCCAAATAATGGTACAGCAGCAGTGGTTACCCCTGATCAAACTTTTACATTTTTAGTACCAAAACAATCAGCTCAAAAGGTAGAGCTTAATGCAGTTTTACAAGCCTTTTTAATGTTTAAAGATTCTGTATTTAATTTATTTTCTGATATTCAGTATGTAGTTAATGCTATAGTATCTCTTGAAGATGCTGGTAGGATTTCCCCTTCTTCTACTGTTTTCTCTTTGTTTTCCACTATACAAAGTCTAATCTGGGACAGAAAAGATCCATTCTTTATAGGACATATTAGAGCACATACAGGATTGCCTGGAGCCCTTAGTTTGGGCAATGATTTAGCAGATAAAACTACACATGACATACATATTTTCTCTACACTAGAAGAAGCTACGAATTTTCATAAAAAATTCCATGTTAATGCTAATACTTTACAAAAGCGTTTTGAAATAACTAAGGAACAATCCAGACATATAATAAAACAATGTCAAAATTGTGTGACCTTTTTACCACAAGTTAATCTTGGAGTCAATCCTAGAGGACTGATACCTAACCATATTTGGCAGATGGACGTCACACAATTGCCAGAATTTGGAAAATTAAAATATTTACATGTTACAGTTGATAGTTCTTCCGGATTTTTGATGGACTCCCTTCATGCCGGAGAAAAATCTAAAGATGTTATAGCTCTTGGCTTACAAAATTTTGCCACTGTGGGCGTTCCTAAACAGTTAAAAACTGATAACAGTCCTGGCTATACCTCTACCTCTTTTTAACAATTTTGCTCATCATTTGGTATTACTCATATAACAGGAATTCCATACAATCCACAGGGACAAGGCATAGTTGAAAGATCATCAAACTATTAAAACGTACTTATTAAAGCAAAAAGAGGGAATTGGAAAGGGGTATATATCCCCCAAAGATAAACTTAAAATAACGCTTTTTACTCTAAACTTTTTAAATTTGGATTCATCAGGACTTAGTGCTGCAGAAAGACATATGTATCCAAAAAATGTGCATAAGCCTAAAGTTCTTTGGAAAGATATTCTAACAGGACAATGGAAAGGTTCTGACCCAGTGATTGTCTGGAGTCGGGGCTCTGTCTGTGTGTTTCCACAGGGAGAACAGCAACCTATTTGGATTCCTGAAAGACTGACTAAAACGATTTCTACAGATCGAAAAGAAGATGATTTGACTCAAATCCATAACAGCTGATATCCAGAACTCCAGCTTGGCCATTCTTACATCTGCAACAGTGATTAACCAGGATTCTTTTTTCAATACCTATTTTATTATTGCATTTTTCCACATCATAAGGCTCTATTTTTATTTTTTGAGCTCATACAAACCTAGGTTAATGCTTTTCTGATCAGTTTCATTTTTTGACTGTGGAGTTTTTAAACATTGCAATGGAGATTTCACCTAGGTAAAGCTACAAGGCCTTTATTATTATCTTATGTGTTGTACATTTGTTTGCACATTTGTGTTTTGTGTTGTATGTCTGTGTGTGCGTATGTCCATATTTCATATATGAGGAGCGCTCATTAGAATATGGATCCGAATTATTTTTGTTATTCACGTGATTTAAATGGATTAATTTAAATTAGGTAAACAGCTGTTAAGGATTGTTTTTAAAGGTGGTTAACAGATCTGCTTGTTTACTAATTTAAATCAGGTAAACAGCTGTTAAAGATTGTTTTTTAAGGAGGTTAACAGATCTGTTTGTTTACTTTCACCTTTCCTTTTCATTATATTTAATAATTCTTTTCAGGATAATGTCTGTTTAGCATCATTGCCAGAATTCCTATCTTCATCCCAATGAATATAACTCAACAAGTATGCTCAATCAAGGAGTCAACTTACTTTAGAAGGAAACGGACTTTGGGAGGAGACGGACAGATTGATAGATTCCTCCACTTTGAACTGCTTACAGAACTTGCCTAGACTATGTAACTATCGTTTGGTACAGCGAATTGTGGTAATGCTGGCATATCTTTGCTGATGGTGTCACCAGTGATTTTTGCTGATGGTGTCACCAATGATGCAATTTTTCCTCCGTCATGAAGGCATCTTAACCACCTTCAAATTAACCTTTTAAAGCCTTTTAATTATCATCTATACTGTACTTTTAAATGAACTTTTTCACCACCTACAGCTTCACTATTTTAAATGAGGCTTAGATTCTGTTTAAATTGCTTAATGTTAGTTTACTTGGCTGCCCTTCAACCAAAGGCCTTTTTTACTCCATTAAGAAGCTTTGTCTTAATCTGCCATGTACAAATACCTTTTTTCTTCCTTCTTCCTTTCTCAAGATTTTAAAGTAAGTCTAGTTTCCTCAAAATCTATTTAAATGGCATTTTACAACTTTTTACATTACCACACAGAGATTATCTCATCTAGAAACACTTCTTTTTCCATTAACCTCTTATATTAAAATATATTTCCACATCTTGAATCTTTTTCTATCTCTTTTTTAACCATTAACCCTTTTTATAAATTCAAATTTTGACACAACTCTTATAAAATTTCTGATTTAGACAAATTACTCCACTTTAATAGGATGAAATACTTTCATGTTTTTTTTTTATGGTACCATAATACTATAATTGAAACCCAACTGAAACTTATTGTACTCTTTGTATATAAATTACACCTGATAGAATCTTAACACTTAGTAACCTTGTTTTGGCAAAGACACAGACCAAAGCAATATTAAACCTTTTTTCAATTTACCAATTTATGAAAACACACATAATTTTTAAATATATTACCTTATGGAACTTAATAAGTAAAGAGTACTTGATTTTATATTTAGTGGTTGATATTTTAACACTTTAGCTTTGTAAATTAATTAGAACTTTGTAGAAACCAAGATCTTAGACAAATGTAGTAAACAGAATTAGCCATCTATTTCTTGAAGAAAAATCCTTCTACAGGATACCATGATGGTCCCATTGATATACTTAATAACTCGTCTTTAAAAAGCCATGGACATTCTCTTGCCTTCCCTCAGGGGCGAGCAATTTCACTTACCCCCAAGCTTCAGGCGTTCCGCGTACGAGCCACCAGATGCCGCAGTCTCTGGCTGGGCACAAATCACGAGTCTCCACACAGCTTGTAGATTCAAACAGCAATTCTTTATTCCCGAACTCACACCGGCCATCTACAAACACATTCTGGGGAAATCGACGACGTTCTCTGCCCAAATCCACTCTCTGCCCAAATCCACTCTCTGCCCAAATCCACTACTCCTGGGCTTCTGTCTCCCCAATATACAGTCTGACCCTAAGTACTCAAGAGGAACTCAGCAGCAGGATATGCCCTATTCTAAAGGGGAACACCCTAATCTCCTATTATGCTAAACCGCCCTATTCTAAAGGGGGAACACCCAAATCTCCTATTATACTAAACCAGGAACACCCTAAACATGGATCCGCCCTGGTCCCTCAGCAAGGTCACCTTATATGCAATGTCCTGCAAAATGTCCTATTTCCATGAGTCCTTCCACTAAAGAAAATTTGGGGCACGCTGACAAGGAAATTGTCTTCTTCTAGTGTAGAGAAAATACGTATGTCGTGTTTAGTTTTATCTGCTAAATCATTGCCCAAACTAAGGGCTCCAGGCAATCCTATATGTGCTCTAATATGTCCTATAAAGAATGGATCTTTTCTGTCCCAAATTAGACTTTGTATAGTGGAAAACAAAGAGAAAACAGTAGAAGAAGGATTCCTCCACTTTGAACTGCTTACAGAACTTGCCTAGACTATGTAACTATCGTTTGGTACAGCGAATTGTGGTAATGCTGGCATATCTTTGCTGATGGTGTAACCAGTGATTTTTGCTGATGGTGTCACCAATGATGCAACTTTTCCAAAGGAACTGTCAATTGGCTTGGTGTCGTGGCATTTCTGTATCCTCCTCCCTTCTGCTAGTGATGGTCTAAATTTGGGGGCCAATGGCTATATGCTGGACTGGTAGTCAGTGACGGGTATGATCCAATTGCAGTGGTATCAACCTAAGACAGGAGGCTGACGACTAAAGGTCAGTTGCCTAAAGGTCAGTTTTCCGATGACGGTTAAGAACCATATGTTGAATTGGACAACCTACCAGGCACGGTCCTTAAGCCACATTAACCTCTCTCCCCCACTGGCACCAAGGCCAAATTTGGGGTCCAACAGAGGTGAGGCAAAGAACCTCACCCCCCCACTGGTGCATAGACCTATCCACACGTATGGCTGTATGCTGGACCAGTAGTCAGTGACGGGTATGATCCAGTTGCAGTGGTATCAACCTAAGACAGGAGGCTGACGCCTAAAGGTCAGTTTTCCAATGATGGGAAAGAACCATATGTTGAACTGGACAACCTACCAGGCACGGTCCTTAAGCCACATTACTTGTTGTTTAATCAATCAGAAGGGGGAAGATGCTGGGATCCATCAGCCAAGTAGGTATGACAATTTCCTTGCCAGTGTACCCCCATGTTTCCTTAGTGGAAGAACTCATGGAAATAGGACATTTTGCAGGACATTGCATGTAAGGAGACCTTGCTCAAGGACCAGGGCGGATCCATGTTTAGGGTGTTCCTGGTTTAGCATAATAGGAGATTAGGGTGTTCCCCCTTTAGAATAGGGCGGTTTAGCATAATAGGAGATTAGGGTGTTCCCCTTTAGAATAGGGTGTATCCTGCTGCTGAGTTCCTCTTGAGTTCTTAGGGTCAGACAGTATATTTGGGAGACAGAAGCCCAGGAGTAGTGGATTTGGGCAGAGAGTGGATTTGGGCAGAGAGTGGATTTGGGCAGAGAACGTGGATTTCCCCAGAACGTGTCTGTAGACGGCCTGTGTGAGTTCGGGAATAAAGAATTGCTGTTTGAATCTACAAGCTGTGTGGAGACTCGTGATTTGTGCCCAGCCAGAGACTGCAGCATCTGACCGCAATTAAAACCAAAACAGTCCCACATGACCCTCATCTTCTTCCATATAGACACTCATAATAACCTCTGACTAAAGTTTTCAATGAGGGGTGCAGCCTTAGACATTGTCCAAAATAAGCACCATTGCCCCTTGTTTGCCTAAAGTGAGGGTGGCCTGGACACCCTTCCTGTGAACCAAGAGTGATCAAATATGCCGGCTATATAACTGCTCTGCTTCTCCTGAATGAGGCTTACTGACTGTCTGGTATAGATTCTTTATGTGAATTGGTGTCATGAGAAAACCTAAGCACATATCGGCTAGCCTCTGCAGGGTTTGAAGAACTGATTTGACCCAAAGGATCCATATTCTCACTTGATGGAGGTCAGGAAGCTAACAGAGGAAGGCGAGAACCTTCATCCACAATAACTGCTCTTTTGGCCATTTTGGTTTGGATGCACACTTGGAAACTTTCTTTAGATCCATCAGGTGCTGAGAATCTGAGCCACTCTCTCACACAGGGCCAAGAGGCTGATTCAGCCACATCCCTTTCCAAAGCAATTAAGCAAAGAGCCACAGGTGATGCCCATTCATTTCCATTTAAAAACTGTTTTCTTCAGGCTTCACAAAGGGGTGGCCTGAGGCAAAGACCTTCCTGACATTCAGGACAATAGAACAATAGGTAAGCAAAAGGCCCAAAGCAGTGTTTCTCCACTGAGACTTTACTGGTCACACTGATATCTGAGTTTTCTGAGATGCTCGCCATTCCCTTCAGCTATCCAGTACATGGTCATGTCACAGAGTTTGGAGGTGGTACATATTTGGAAACAAAACCATGAGGCTATCCTGGAGAGTGGCCAGTATTCAGGAAGAAAAGAGGAGCTTAGGAAGGTAGTAGGTGTTGCCCATCCATAAGGCAAGCCGCTCTCCATTCTTAAATTGGGTGGGATGAATGCTGGGTAGCTTTCTACTACACAGGACACAACCATTGATGCATTCGCTTTTCAAATGTCTACAACCACGGATACAGTGGGATACAAAGACATAGAAACATTCGTGTTATCAAACGACTTTCTCGAAACATTCCAGTCTAAACAAATAAACCGCCTTTCCTACCTATTCTCAGAACCTGAGACAAAACCACACACTAACACAGACACCCACAATGGCACCTCCTTCCCCCAAGTATGTCTGTGACTATCTTGAGTGTCCTCTGACTGGTAGGCCTTACTATGTTCCCCCCAAATTGCGTGTCCTGTCTCAGATCTGGTATTTTTGGCCAACTCTTTGAAGTTGTCAGGAGTCATGGTTTAGCCACTACCTGCTTTCCCAGAAAAGGCCCCTCTTCAAAGCTCTCCTGGCATTTGGCCATCATCACATAAGTAGATACCAATAAAGACTGACTCTGTCCTTGGTAAATCCAAACAATTGAGACCACAGGGACTGGGACTGGGCCTTGCTCTGTGTGCCTGGCTTCCTGGATCCCAAGTTCAGAGAGTTCAATCAACAAGAAAGTGTTGTAGGTCACTTCCTTCAGGAACTGAACGAGGTCACTGCCTTGGCAATCACTTTGTTCTAACAATTGCTTCCAAGGGTCCCATGAGATGGAGGCTGCCCCTACTTCATGTGACACTTTCACAAGTTAGAATGGTATATCAACCATAGGCACCTGGGAACAGCTGTCCACACAGGCCTGTTTTGGTCCATTTAATCTACATTAAGAAGAGAGAGGCTGATTCAGACACATCCCTTCATTCTGACCAGGTTGTTTGATATGTAAGTTGACATGGAGTTGACTTTTGCTCTCTCAGGTCCTTGATAGGTGAAAAGGTCGGTCGAATGTTGGAGGAAAAGACCACCAAGAGACTGTCTCATGCCACAGCCAAGGGTTTTTTGGGGGTCCAGCATGCTGGGGCTCAGAGCTCACTCCAGAGGAGCAAAGAGCAAAGAGCCCCGAGAACAACTTGAGCAGGGTTTATATACATTCTTTAGAGAGGGCAGGGACTTTACATACATTCTAGCCTCCTTTTGCAAATCATCATATACCACGGAAAAATCAAATAACAACTCTAAAACATGATTAGCACATTCATTGGCGGACACACGTCGGGCAGGGGTGATTGCTCAGCCCTGAGAATGGGTATACATTTAAACTGATTGGTTGAAGCCCTGAGATGTATATGTGCTGAGCTTCACGGTTTCTGGGAAGGGGTTGTTAAGTAACTAGGTGGTCAGGGAAGATTTCAACACACATCTAATGGGCAGTTCCGGGAAATGTCTTAACTGCCACAGGAATTTCAGGTTCTGAGTGCAGCTTGTAAACTTTATAAAACCTGGTTCTTTACGTTTCAATTTCAATTTCTTTTATTATTTAATTTCCCACTGCGTTTTCTGAAAACTTTTAATCTTAAAAATAATGAATCATAATTATGCGGGGTCTCACATTCTATTTCTGCCAGTGGAGCGTATTTCTGTCTGATTACAATGAGTTTTACATGCCCAATCTGAGCCTGGAGAAAGGTAAATATGCTATTAAGCAAACAAGTTCCCACAGCTAGCAACACCATAAGGATGATCAGGGGTCCTGCTAAGGCTGATAGGAGTGTAGTTAACCAGGGGGACTGGGTAAACCATGACTCAAACCACCCTTGTTGAATATCCCTTTCTCTCTGGTGCTCTTCAAGGCATTTTCTCAATTTACTCAAGGATTCTTTTACAACTCCAGTATGGTCAGGATAAAAACAACATTCTTCTCTCAGTGCAGCCCAGAAGCTCCCCGCCCTCATGAAGAGGAGGTCTAATCCTCACCTGTTCTGTAAAACCACTTCAGAGAGAGAGGTTAAGGATTTCTGAAAAACTGTGATGCAGGTCTCTAACGTCTTCAAGTCTTGAGATATTGCTGTTTCTAATTGGGCCATTTGTTGTGACCCACGGATCATATCAGCTGTTCCTGTACCCACTCCTGCAGCAGCTCCTATCCCCAATAGGATGGCTAGACTAAGGGACACAGGCTTCCAGCGAAATCGGGTTTTCTTGTCCCCCTAGTAGACCTTCAAATGTTTCTGCATCATGATAGAGCACCCTGGGGAGTTTCTGCACCAATACACAATATTTTAGAGAGCTGTCCAATACCTAGGATGAAATGCAAGGAGTTCTGACTATGTGGAGTTCAGTACCATAAAGGTTCCTTTATTTAGTTCCCAGGGGGAGGATTCACCTGTACTCTGGACTGGAGAAGTAGGCAAAAACGGAAACTGGGAAGTATGAGATGATAGAGGGGTTCTGGTAGATCTAGGCACTGGGTCCTCCACAGGGTTGGGCCTGTTTGCGACTTTGGAAATCAGCTGGGCACACGTAAAAATCAAGACAGGCTAGTTTACACCTGGGCTGGGGGAGATGACATCCATAATTCATGGTGTAAGGCGGTCTATGTTGCCCTGGTTTGGGTTTGAGTGGGATCTGTGTGGGGTCCTCTATGTCAGGGAGATCCCAGTCAGAGAGGCCTATGGCTAGCTGACAAATGTCCAGGTGGAGAGATGGCCACCAAGTCCATAAGGGGGCTCTATGTGAAATAGACCACACTACTTGCCCAGTAGGATTTATAACTTGCCATTGTTGCTGAACAGGCTGATGGGGATTAGGATTGCTGGTGGTCAGGGGAAGAATCCATAGCCCTACCCACAAGACGGACACGCAACTTGAGAGGGTTACCAGTCTGTTCCAATTTCCAGCCGGAGTCTGGACAGGGCGCAGTCTTGAGATGGGAGACATTGATCCAGGAAGTGATCCCATCCACTTTCACCACTGTAGGTGTTATAAGCAGCACCTGGTATGGTCCTTTCCAGCGGGGTTCCAGGGATGACACCTGATGCCGTCTCACGTAGACAAAGTCTCCAACTTGATATTGATGTGGGGTTCCCTCATCTCCAGGCTGATAAGCAGTGGCCAACTGTTTCCACAGGTATTGCTGGGTGTTGGGTTTGTTCAAGGGCTTTAAGTCTGTCAAGCAAGGGGGTGTGAAAGGAATCATTAAGTCTCAGAGTTGGGATTAGGTCCCTTACTGGAGGAGGGGCACCATAGAGTATTTCATAAGGGGTTAAGTTACACAAAGAGGCAGAGAGGTTATTTCTTGCATGAAACAGTGCATAAGGTAGGAGCATAATCCAATTTTTTATGCCGGTTTCCAAGCTTAATTTTGTTAAGTTCTCTTTGATGGTTCTATTCATCCTTTGAACCTGTCCTGAGCTCTGGGGTCTATAAGCACAATGTAACTTCCAATTAATCCCCAGGGTCCTGGTGAATCCCTGACTTACCTGGGATTCGAATGTTGGTCCGTTATCAGACCCTAGTACCTTAGGCAGGCCGAACCTTGGAAAATGTCTTCTAGGATCTTTTTGACCACTTTTTGTTCTCCCCGTTGTGGAAAAAGTTAAAAGAGTCACTCCATTTAGGGCTGCCAATTAAGCTTCCTAATCTGCTCTTCTGTTTCCAACCGCCACGGGGTCGTTTTCCTTCTGGTGCCCTGGACAGTGCACTATAGCTAGGTCCTTAGGGTCCTGCACTGCTGAGAGAAGTTGGAGGATCTCATCTTTGTTCTTTATTTCTTTCCCAGTGGAGGTTAATAGCCACCTTTGCTGGTAAGTAGCCCCCTGCACATTTGCAGTGACAAATGTGTATATGGTGGCCCTTTTGCCTGTTGCTAGTTCCAATGGTTTCGTAAGGGCAATCAGTTCTGCTTTTTGGGCTGATGTCCCTTCTGGGAGACCAGAGAACAAGATGACATTAGTTTCGCTAACTACTGCTGCTCCAGCCCACTGCTTACCGTCTTGGAGGAAGCTGGTGCCCTCTGTAAACCATACGACTTCAGGGCGAGGCAGTGGCTGATCCTTCAAGTCTCGTCGTATACTGTTTTCCTCTGCCAGTATGTGTTGACACTCATGAGCGACGGGTCCTGATGATACTTCTGGCAGCAGTGTAGCCGGGTTGAGTGGAGCAGGGGGTCCCAACATTATTCTGCCTTTGTCAAGCAAGAGGCTCTGGTAGTGGTTTATTCTGAAGTTTGATAGCCACCTTTCTGGGGGCTGACAGATGATGCTCTCCAGGGCATGGGGGGCTATAATGGTTAGCTTCTGTCCCAAGTTCATATACGAGCATCTTTTATTAGAAGGGCTGCCGCTGTTATAGCTCTTAAGCAATGGAGCCACCCGCTAGCCACTGGGTCCAATTTTTTTGATAAGAATGCTACAGGCCTTTTCAAAGGTCCCAAAGTCTGAGTGATCACTCCCAGTGCTATTCCTTTCTTTTCCTCGATGTAGAGAGTGAAGGGTTTTTCTGCATCTGGGAGTGCTAAGGCCGGAGCAGATAGCAGCACCTTTTTTTGACATTATAAAAAGCTTATTGTGCTCAGGGTTCCATTGGAAGTAGGCATCCCCCTTTATCAGCGGGTATAAAGGGGCAGCCAGAGATGCAAACCCAGGAATCCATAACCTGCAAGAGTCGCAGTCCCAAGAAACTCTCTGAGTTGTCTCTTATTATATGGGGGCGGTATCTGCACAACAGTTTGATTTCTGCGCTCAGTGAGATATTGTTTGCCACCCCTAAGAGAATCACCAAGGAAGATTACTTCTTGCTGACAAATTTGGACCTTATGGCAGAAGCCCTATATCCAAGCCGAGCAAGCTCAGATAATAGTGCTTGGGCCCCAGACTCATAGTTCTCCTTGGTGTCGGCTGACAGTAGGAGATCATCCACATATTGGAGTAGGGTGACTTCGGGGTGTACAGTTCTGAAGTCGTTGAAGTCCCTGTGGAGGGCTTCATCAAAGAGAGTGGGGGAGTACTTGAACCCCTGTGGGAGTCTAGTCCAGGTTACTTGGCCAGATGTTCCAGTTTCTGGGTCTATCTACTTGAAAGCAAACAGGAACTGACTGTCCTTATGTAGGTGGAAAGCAGAAGTAAGCATCTTTTAAGTCCACCACAGTGTACCATTCCCGCTCCAGATTCAGAGTGCTAAGCAAATTATATGGAGTGGGTACTGTGGGGTGAATGTCCTGCACTCTGTTGTTAATTCTCTTAGGTCTTGAACAGGACGGTAGTCCCCAGTTCCTGGCTTTCCTACTGGTAACAGGGGGGTATTCCTGGCTGATTTACAGGGCCTTAGGATACCAAGCGCCAGGTATTTCTGAATATGGCGCCTTATCCCATCCTTAGCTTCTTTGCTTAGAGGATATTGTTTAACACTGATTAGAGAGACAGAGGCTTTTAATTCTACTACTATTGGAGGTTGTTTTATGGCAAGACCTAATCCAGCAGTTTCTGCCCAGGTATTAGGATAATCTTTTATACATTTCTGTGCTAGTTTGCCTGTTTGATCAGTCCTAGGGAGCGAGAAGAGTTGTTGTTCATCTTCTGTGGACATAGTCAAAGCCGTGACTATGGGAGTTTTTACTGAAGGCTTTAGAAACTTCACTTGGGGACCATCAGAGTTAAAGGTTATTCTATCCCGGAGTTTGGTAAGCAGTTCCCTGCCCATCAATGGGGCTGGGCATTCTAGGACTACTAGGAAAGAGTGGTGGACTTTTCCCTTTCCTACATCCATAATACTCTTAGTTGTCCAAGCCCGATATCTACTGCCATTAGCCCCTTGAACAAGAGACCCTTTATTTGATAGGGGGCCAAGTGGGGTCTTAAGGGCTGAGTATACTGCTCCTGTATCCACTTCAAAGTTCACTAGAGTCTCCTCCACTTCAAATGTTACCCTGAGCTCGGGGAGGAGATCTGAGCCCCGACATTCCTAGTCCTCTTCTAGAGTCAGCATGGCGGGCTGGGGTGGCTGCTTCTTTTGGGGGCACTCTATGGCCCAGTGTCCTTTTTCTTTAAAGTAGGCACATTGATCTGAGGCCAGGGGCAGCCTTTGGCATGGGACCAGGTATCCCTTCCTGTCTTCCTGCTTTTTAACTTCTGGCGTATTTGCTGCTGTGAACAAAACCTTAGCCAATGCTTTAGTCTGCCTTTTGCTCATTTCATCCTCCTTTTGTTCTCTTTCCTTCTCTCTCCTCTGTTTCCTCTCCTCCTCAGTTCCTCTCTTATAATATACTTTCTCAACCTCTCTGAATAAATCTCTTAAAGTCATATGTTGTAATCCATCTAGACCTTGTAAATCTCTCCTAGTATCTGGGGAAGCCTGCTCGATAAAGGCCATTCCAACAGATGCTCTTTGGTCCTCTGCCTGAGGGTCAAAAGGAGTATATTTCTTAATGCTTCCATAATTCTCTCAAGAAACATAGAGGGAGACTCATTAGGCCCTTGGATAATCGCTCTTACCTTGGCCAAATTAGTCAGCCCTCTGGCGGCCGCTCGGAGACCTGCTATTAGAGCCTGGCGATAAGTGGAAAGATGCTACCTACCTTCAAAGGTTTTGGGGTCCCAGTTGTGTCGTTTCATTGGCCCGTAAGGATGGAGAGGGAGCATCACAGGGGCTTCCGAGTTTTCTATTATCCATTGCTGGCGGTTTTCTTTAGTTGGCCCAGCTTCCTCCAGGGTCGTAGGGGCAGCTGCTACTGCAGGGAAGTCCCCTGGAGGGCTTGGGTCCGGACTAAATGCCTCTAGTGGTGGAGAGGCTGAGTCAGCATCGGGAAGATCATCAAGATCATTTTGGGGGTTGTGGAGCAAGGGTAGAGGATAAGGAGGGGGAGGAGTGTCCAGTCTTGTGACTCAGGGAGAATGAAGGGAAGAGGGGGAGGAGTGGAAGTTTTGAATTATAGGATCGTGGGGGAAGGGTTATATGGCTGTTGATCTGGGTGGACACGTGACCCCGGCTGAAAGACAATATCTCTGACTTTTTGGGTTAGAGGGAAGTGGAAGGATCATTCTGGGGGACATCCAACTCCGAGGATGGGCTGTTAAGGACTGTAAACAAGTCAGGATGGCTCCTGTTATTTTGCCAGAGAAATGTTAGAGTCTGTAAACAAGTCTTCATGGTGCCTGGCAAAATGCCAGTGGGAGTGGTTTGTGAAGTAACAAAAGCGAGCCATTAAGTTTGGAGATTCCTTATTGGTTGACTGCTGTATCTATTTTATGCTAATTAGATAAGCTGTGTAAAATGTATAAATATCGCTCAGATCCTACAATAAACGGCTCCTATTCCTGCTGTATCAACGTACACAAGTCATTCGTCACCCCCCGGATATTTTGCTGCAGCTGGACTGCGGCAATGGGCCATTCTGAAGCACAGAGAGTCTGCCAGGTACAGCGTTTTACTGAAAAAAAAAGATTCTGGGCCCTTGAGCGGACATCAGTCCAATGATCAAGGGTAAGGTACAGAGGTGTGCAAGTACTTTGTCCCATAATGGGAATTATTCAAACAGGGACAGTGAATACACAAACAAGACACAGACAAAGACAAACAGTAAACGTTTAACATGAGTCCAAGATAAAGATTAAAACTGAGTAACTGGCAAAACCTGATGGGTTAGACAATAAAGACAGACAGTAAACTCAACATGAGTTTCTGACAATGAACAAAACTGAGTAGCCGGCAAAACCAGATGGGCTGTCAAACCGAATCCTGAAGCAAAATATAACTGAGTTGAGGAAACTACTATTCCTCGAATTCTCGAGTCCTCTGGAGCATCCCCCAGGGACGTGGCCTGTGGCTCTGTTAAACATCTGTCAGCCACCTTCAGAGAGAGCTTACGCTCTTCACTGACAGCCACTTAGCCAAGCCCTGACCTGAAACCTGAAACCAGACAGAGGCACCTTACTTACCCCGAGAGTTGGGGTAAGTAAGGTGGGGTCTTTCGTCCGCCGCTGCCAGATGTCTCACGTGGGGCCTCCAGATGAAAACATGGGGCGAATGTAGGAGAAAAAGACCACCAAGAGACTGTCTCATGCAACAGCAAAGGGTTTATTGGGGGTCCAGCATGCTGGGGTTCAGAGCTCACTTCAGAGATGCAAAGAACAAAGAGCCCCGAGAACAACTTGAACAGAGTTTATACACATTCTTTAGAGAGGGCAGGGACTTTACATACATCATAGCCTCCTTTAGCAAATCATCATATACCACGGGAAAATCAAATAACAACTCTAAAACATGATTAGCACCTTCATTGGTGGGAACACATCGGGCAGGGGTTATTGGTCAGCCATGAGAAGGGGTATACGTTTAAAATGATTGGTTGAAGACCTGAGATGTATATGTGCTGAGCTGCACGGTTTCTGGTAAGGGGTTGTTAAGTAACTAGGTGGTCAGGGAAGATTTCAACACACATCTAATGGGCAGGTCTGGGAAATGTCTTAACTGCCACAGATTTTCAGGTTCTGAGTGCAGCTTGTAAACTTTACAAAACCTGGTTCTTTTGTTTGAATTTTAATTTCTTTTATACTTTCAGAACCTTACAAAGAAAGGTGTGAGACTTCATCCACAATGACTGCTCTTTTGGCCATTTTGGTTATGGGTGCATGCATGGGATCTTTATTTAGATGCATATGGTGGTGATATTCTAAGCCACAGCATCACTCAGAGCCTAGAGGCTGATTAAGACACACCCATTTCCAAAGCAATTACTTTTCTTAGGTCAGTTACAGAACTCAGTCTCTGAGCGGAATCACACCAGAGTTCAACCCCAGGTGGACCCAGTCATCTCTTCCAACCGCCACACAAATGACCACAATTAAAACCAAAACACTCCCCCAAGGCCCTCATCTTCTTCCATATAGACACTCATAATTCCCTCTCGCTGGATGTTTCCATGAATGGCACAGCCCAAGAGAGTGTCCAAAATAATCTCCCTTGCCCCTCATTAGCCTAACCTCAGGGTGGCCTGGACACCCTTCCTGTGAACCAGGATTGATCACATAGGTCTGACGTTAATGCTGCTCTGCTACTCCAGTTTGAAGCCTACTGAATGTCAGGTATTGTTTCCTTATGTGATTTGGAGTCATGAGGAAACCCAAGCACCTCTGCAGGGCTTGGAAGAACTCATTTGACTCAAAGGATCCCTACTATCACTTGATGGAGGTCAGGAACCTAACAGAGGAAGGTGAGAGACTTCATCCACAATGACTGATCTTTTTGTCATTTTGGTTTTGGATGCACACATTAGATCTTTCTTTAGAACCATCAGGTGCTGATAATCTAAGCCACAGCCTCACACAGAGCCAAGAGGCTGATTCAGCACAACCATTTTCAAAGCAATAAAGCAAAGAGCCACAGGTAATGCCCATTCATTTCCATTTGAAAACTGTTCTCTTCAGGCTTCACAAAGGAGTGGCCTGAGGCAAAGAACTTCCTAACATTCAGGGCAACAAAACAATAGGTTTACAAAAGGCCCAAAGCAGGGTTTCTCCACTGAGACTTTCCTGGTCACACTGATATCTGAGTTTTCTGAGATGCTCGCCATTCCCTTCAGCTATCCAGTACATGGCCATGTCACAGAGCTCGAAGGTGGTACATATCTTGGACACAAAACTATGAGCCTATTCTGGAAAGTGGCCAGAATTCAGAAAGAAAACAGAAACTTAGGAAAAGAGTAGGTGTTGCCCATGGATAAGGCAAGCTGCAGTCCATTCCTAAAATGGGCAGGGTTAATGCTGGGAATCTTTCTACTAGACAGGACACATTCACTGATAGATTCTAATTTCTAATGTGTACAACCATGGACACAGTGGGATACACAGACACAGAAACACTCACCTTGTCAAAGGACTTTCTAGAAAGAGTCCACTCCAAACTGAACAAACCGCCTTTCCTACCTATTCTCAGAACATGAGACAAAACCACAAACCCACTCCCACACTCAAAAAGGCACCTCCTTCCCAAGTAGGTCTGTGACTATCCAGAGTGTCCTCTGACTCATGGGCCATACTGTGTTCCCCTAAATTGGCCTGTCCTGTCTCAGATCTGGTCTCCTTGTCCAAGTCTGTGAAGTTGTCAGGAGCCTGTGCTGACCACTACCTGCTTTCTCAGGAAAGGCCCCTCTTCAGAGCTCTACTTGCATTTGGCCATCCTCAAATCACTAGGTACCAAGAAAGACAGACTCTGTCCTAGGTAAATCCAAACAAGTGAGACCACTGGGAATGGGACTGGGACTGGCTCTGTGTGCCTGGCTTCCTGGATCCCAAGTTCAGCGAGTTCCATCACCAAAGAAGTGAGGTAGGTCAATTCCTTCAGGAAGGGAATGAGGTCACTGCCTTGGCAACCACTTTGTCCTAACAGTTGCTTCCAAGGGTCCCTTGAGATGGAGGCTGCCCCTACTTCCTGTGACACTGTCACAAGTTACAATGGTATATCAACCACAGGCACCAAGGAGAAGCTCTCCACACAGGGTTGGTTTGGTCCATATTTTTATATCATGAGGAGAGAGGCTGATTCAGACACATACCTTCATCCTGATCAGGTTGTTTGCATTAGAAGATGACTTTTGCTCTCTCAGGTCCTTCATAGCTGCCTACATCTTCTCCAGGGATCATTTCTGCATGGACCTTTGATGTTCTCAGCAGGTGGAAGATCCCCTACATTCCTGTATTGTAAGACCAACTCTGTCCCTGCTCTTCTGTAAAGTTAGATCGAGGGAAGAGTGTATGGTTAAGGTTAATAATATATTCTATTTGGGTTAGAAATCATTCTGCAGGATAAATAATGCTATTGGGAACCTGCGATATTCACAAGAATATATTCGTAAAATATAAGTATGAAACCAGAAATATAGGAATGATTTGAAGCCCAGAAGGACATTGGGCCCTTTAGTGGGATACTTAGCTTTGAATTTTGTTCTGCACAGATGTCTCAGATGAATCAATATGCAAAGGCATAGGACCTTGTACCTTGGAAGATTGAATGTCCAAGAGAACATCCAGTCAGAAAGAAAGAGTTGGTAGGATTAGGAAGATAGTCAGTAGGTTTAGAAAAAAGAGTGAGTATAGGATGTGGACAAAACGTTCATTAGCAATAGGGTTTCAGGTAGAGAGTGAACATAAATTTGAGCACATATGAAGAGTCAGTCACAATGATGAACTGGGGAAAATATGTAGGAAAGCAGATATCAATAGAGACTTCAGGAAATCAGCAAAGTATAATGTGAGTGATAGGATTAGACACTTTTAACATGTTTGAGGTTGAATATATGATCTTAGAAATAAAGAAATGTGTAGTCACCAATAGGATTGACATTTGAGAGCATTAGGCAACCTGGACATGGTTGTTTTAAGTAATCCATGCTCACTTTCCATTTTGCTTTGGTTAAAGGTTAATAGGTATTTGTCACTTCCTGTTTTTCTGTATGCTTAACAAAACACTGTTGAAATCTGGAGAACTGTTTGCTCATTTTGTTCCCAGAATGTGCTCTCCCCAACTGACAAACTGCAGAATGTACTCCCTCACCCGGTTGGACGCAAACCGCCCACTCACCCTGACCCATCAATAAATTTCCCTCCCTGCCCTCGCCAAGGAAAGTATAAAAGCTCTGTTAAAGCTGTTCTCAGGGCTCTCTGCTCTATTCAAGTGAGCTCTGAGCCCCAACATGCTGGACCCCCAATAAACCCTTTGCTGTTGCTGAGTGAAAATGGTATACTGTTCTGTACTTAATAGATGCTTTCATTTGCTTGCCTCTGCATAAACATAGTCAGTTGCTGTTTGCTTTCGAGTGGGTAGACCCAGAAACCAGAAAGTCTGGTCAACTTACTTGAACTAGACTCCCACAGGGGTTCAAAAACTACCCCACTCTCTTTGATGAAGCCCTCCACAGAGATCTCAACAACTTCAGAACTATGCACCCTGATGTCACCCTGCTTTTATATGTGGATGTCCTGCTACTGGCAGCCAACACCAAGGAAAACTGTGAGTCTGCGATCCAAGCACTATTATCCGAGCTTGCTCAACTCGGATATAGAGCTTCAGCCAAAAAGGCCCAAATTTGCCAGCAAGAAGTAATCTTCCTGGGGTATTCCATTAGGGGCGGTAAATGATGGCTCACTGAGCCCAGAAAACAAACTGTTGGGCAGATACCACCCCCATCTAACAGGAGACAAAACAGAGATTTGCTTGGACTGCTGGCTTTTGCAGGTTACTGATACCTGGGTTTGTGTTCTCAGCTGCTCCTTTATACCCGCTGTTAAATGAGAATGCCCAATTCCAATGAACCCTTGAGCACCAGCAAGCTTTTGATAACATCTAAGGACACTGACACTGAACTCCTCAACTTCACTGAGCCCAGCCTGCAATTTCAGAAAGCCCTACACTACATTACAAATGTACATCAACTCACTCACCTTGGTTCAAAGAAACTGCAGCCATTCCTGAAGGATCAAGGACAGAGTTTTTGACTAACTCACTCACAGCGAAAGGAAATAACTGAACAGGTAACAAAAGCCTATCGGTTCTGTCAATTGGTTAAAGCTTACCCTTCCAAGCTTCCTGCAGGAAAGCACCTACGAGGAACCAGACCAGGACAATTCTGGGAAGTGGACTTTACTGAAATTAAGCCAGGAAGATATGGACATGAATATCTCCTAGTCTTTGTAGATATATTTTCAGGATGGATTGAAGCCTTCCCCCCCCCCCAAAAAAAAAAAAAACACGGCACAAATGGTGGTCAAGAAGATCCTGAAAAATATTAAGATATTTTTCCAAGACACGGCCTTCCTAAGGTAATAGGATATGATAATTGAACGGCATTCATGGGCCAGGTAAGTCAGGGGTTAGCCAGGACCCTGGGGATCAGTTGGTAGTTACATTGTGCTTATAGACCCCAGAGCTCAGGACAGGTTAAAAAAAAATAAATTGAACCATTAAAGAGACCTTAACGAAATTAAGCTTAGAGACCAACATAAAAGATTAGACTATGCTCCTGCCTTATGCACTATTTCATGCAAGAAATACCCCCTCTGTTTCTTTGTGTAAACTCACCCCCTATGAAATTCTCTATGATGCCTCTCCTGCAGTAAGGGACCTAACCCCAACTCTAAGACCTAAACATCCCTTCCACACCCCCTTGCTTGACAGACTTAGATCTCTTGAAAGAACTCAGCGATACCTGTGGAAATAGCTGGCGACTGCTTTCCAACCTGGGGATGTGGGGACTCCACATCGATATCAAGTAAGAGACATCATCTACATAAGACGACACTAGGTGTCATCCCTGGATGCTACTTATAACACCTACAGCGGTAAAAGTTGACAGAATCACTTCCTGAATCCATGCCTCTAATCTCAAGCCTGCACCCTGTCCAGACTCTGGCTGGAAACTGGAAAAGACTGGTAACCCTTTCAAATTGTGTATTCGTCATGTGGATAAGGCTATAGACTCTCCCCTTGGCCATGAGTAGACCTAACGCGCATCAGCACGTTCAGCAGCAATGGCTGATCACAAATCCTACTAGACAAGAAGTATGGTCTACCTCACATACAGCCCCCTTAGTGATCTTGTGGCCATCTCTCCACCCAGATATTTGTCAGCTGGCTATAGGTCTTTCTTATTAGGATATCCCAGATGAAGAGGATCCCACTAAAATTCCATTAAATCCTTTCCGTACAATAGATAATGGAAACAAACATTATGGATGTAGGGACATGCGAGCCAGACGCAGATTGGCTAGCCTAGATTAGTATGTTTGCCCCGCAGACTATTAAAGCCTCAAAGAGCCATGGCTGTGTGGGGGAAAAGCCGAAATCTTCTGTAAGTCATGAGGATTTCAGCATAGATGGGTTGCCTAATGGAACCCAAAATCCTCATTAAATTCAGTACACAGCATTGGCCATATTACCAATTAGACAACCAAAACCAAACCCCAGAGAAGTCTCTAGATCCTCAAATTCTGTGTGACCTTTTTAACTTCTGCAAGTGCTCAAAAGGGTGAAAGGAAATTCCCCTATGTGAAGGCCTTTTCCCTCTTTCGCTCACATCCTGAACTATGCTTCTCCAATAGATCCTCACCCTCAGCCTTCTGCTCAAGACTCTCTGCTGTCAGTCCCAGCTCAGCAACCTGATTTCTCTCCTCCAATTACTAGATCAAACACCCAAACCTCTGCCGGTTCTCAGACCATTGGCCCCTTGCTGAGGTAGCAGGTACTGAGGTACCCCTCCACCCACTCACTTCTCTCTTCTCCTGTCAGTGCCTGCACTGGGTCTAACCAGGTCCTCTTACCAGCTAACACAAAGCTCAAACCAGCTTAGGAGAGCCCTCAGACCCCTATCGAAGATGTAATGAAAATGGCCTTTAAAGTTCCTTTGTCATCACTAAAAACAGGTTACTTAGAATTTAAAGTACCTCACAGGCTTTTTGGGATACTCACTCCTGTCTTCCCCTCTGCTCTACCTGTTCTACTGCTCAAGTTTTAGTTGCTAGGAAAATCCCAAACCCCTTTCTCATTATTCTTTTACATCTCACCTGCCTCATTCTCAGATCCACGGAGCTGCTCTCACCCCCCGCTTTCCCCATCTTCCCCCTCTGTACCAGGCCCAGAGAAAAATCTTAACTGAACTTCTTCAGAAGTCTTCACCATGGCTGACATTAGGACTTTCAGCAAAAGAGTCCCTACAAAAGAGTTCAGTGTAGATAAACTCCCTTTTTTTCTGTTGCCCTGTTCTACTTAGCCACTGGCTGGAAAAATCAGCACTCCTAAGCTAGATACCCCCTTAATAGTTTTTCACACAATATGTGAACAAGGCCTCTGGCCTTGAGCTGGGGCTTCAAAGAGATGGCTACATTTCAAAGATAAAAAATTACCAGCTGGGCTCCATGGTAACAGCTGCAGGGGGATAAAAGAAAATGAAGAAAAAGCTCTCTCCCTCCCAGGTGTCCATGAAAAGTTAACTTGCCCAGAACAGAGGAAAAAACAGAAAAAAATTTCTTTTTGTGAAGTTCTGCACACTGTGAACTTCTGAGCCCCTTCCCTTTCATGCTGGGTACAAAATTCTGAAACTACATAAACGTGGGGTTAAGGGAGTTAATTGATTACAACAGAAGCAATGCCCTCTGAATCCAGTGGCAACCAAATAGGACTTTTTCCCTGTCTTCGGTGCTATCTTAGGTGCCTTGCCTTGTCCACCCCTACAACAGTAAAATCTATATACTTAAATATTTTTTATGTTTTCATGAAATGGTCAACAGATGTGATTAATTGTGTAATGGTGCAGATGTTTACCAGAGTGCTCTATAATGATGCAGGTTCATTAGAAGTTCAAACAGGGGGGCATACAACCCGGTTCCGCTGCGAACATATTTCTCTCACTTTAGCCTTCCTATTAGGAATAGAAGTTGCTGCAGGGGTGGTCACAGGAACCACTGCCCTGCTCCATGGGACACAACAAATGACCCAATTAGAAGCAGCAATAGACCAAAACTTAAAGATATTAGAAACCTCCATCACAGCTTTACAGGAATTTTTATCCTCTCTCTCTGAAGTAGTTTTACAGAACAGTCAAGGGTTGGACCTCCTCTTCATGAGAGATGGGGGCCTTTTGCTGCATTGAGGGAAGAATGTTGTTTTTATGGCAAACATACTGTAGTTGTAAAAAAATATATGAGTAAATTAAAAAGACACCTTGAAGAGGGTCAATGAGAGAGAGAGGCACAAAAAGGGTGGTTTGAGTCTGGTTCATACAGTACCCCTGGTTAACTTCGCTTCTATCAACCCTGGTCGGTCCAATAATAATCCTCATATTATTGCTAACTATGAAACCCTGTGTGCTCAAACGTGTAATTTGTTTTCTCCAAGCTCAAATTGGAGAATTTAAACTTTTGGTAGTTCCCCACTTGCAGACATAGAATGTGACACCCACCAATGATCACTTTTATGATTAACAGTAGCCAGAAGAAGTGGGAAAAGAAAGGTTAATAAAATAGGTACTTGTAATTTCCTGTTTTTTCTGTATGCTTAACAAAACACTGTTGAAATATTGAGAACTGTTTGCTAATCTTGTTTCCAGAATGTGCTGTCCCCTAACTGCCAAATTGCAGAATGTATTCCCTCACCCGGTTACACGCAAACCGCCCACTCGCCCTGACCCATCAATAAACTTCCATCCCTGCCCTCTCCAAGGAAATTATATAAGCTCTGCTTAAGCTGTTCTCAGGGCTCTCTGCTCTGTTCATGTGAGCTCTGAACCCCAGCATGCTGGACCCCCAATAAACCCTTTGCTGTTGCATGAGACAGTCTCTTTGTGGTCTCTTCCTCCCATGCTCGCACAAACATTACTTGGATGATTGAATGTAGAAGAGAAAATCCAGTCGAAAAGGGATAGTCAGTAGGATTTAGAAGATAGTCGGTAGGTTTCGGAAGAAGAGTGAGTATAGGATTTGGAACAAAAGTTCTTTAGCAAGAGGGGTTCGGTTAGAGAGTGAATGTAAATGTCAGCACATGTGAACAGTCAGAATAATGAACTGGGAAAAATATGAAGGAAAGCAGATATCAATATATCAGGCAAACTATAAAGTGAGTGATACGATTAGACATTTTCAAGAGGGTTGACTTAGAATATATAATCTTAGGAAGAAACAAATATGTAATCACCAATAGGATTCACATTTGAAAGCATTAGGCAACCTTGACATGGATGTTTTTTGTAATCCCTGCTCACTTTCCATTTAGGCTTTGGTACAATCATAAGTGTGACATTTGCGTTTTTTGTCCAGAATATTACACTGATAAAATGTATATGTAGATCTGGTGACATGAGTATTTCTTCCACCATTTCTGGGAGCAATATTTTGAAGACATATAAATGGGTATTGGGGGTACAAAGAGGTGTACACTGTGTCTATGAATATAGAGATAATGCATGAATGGACCATACAGTGAATAAATAATATAAGTGTTTCCACATTAAATAATGGATTGAATTGATATCTGAAAATATATAAAAAATCTTATATTGATATAGAATCATTCATTCCAACCAGTTATACATATAATATTAATATTAGGGTTATGGTTGATCATGAAGATATGTTAGTTTTGCTACAAAAGTGATTATGGAAATCGAAAATAATGTGTTTGGAAAGAGTCAGTCACAATGCTGGCCATATGTGAACAAGGCCTCTGGCCTTGAGCTGGGGGTTCACAGAAATGTCTATATTTCTAAGATAAAGAAGTTACAAACTGGGCTCCATGGTAACAGCTGGCAAGGAAAAAAAGGGAAGAAAAAAGCTCTGCCCCTCCCAGGGGTCCTTAAAATGTTAACTTGCCCAGAATAGAGAAAAAAAACCTGCTTTTTGTGAACTTCTGCAGACTGTGGAATTCTGAGCCCCTCCCTTACATGTTGGGTACAAAATTGTGAAACAACCTAAACTTGGGGTTCAGGGGATTAATTGATTACAACAGAAGCAATGCCCTCTAAACCGTTAAATGGTGAGGAAGCTCATTTCAATGAAAGCTCTGGACAACAGTCCAAATAGGACTGTTTCCCTATCTTCGGTGCTATCTTAGGTGCCTTGCCTTGCCTTGTCCGTCCCTTTTCTCATGAAAAGACCAGTCAAGAAATATGGAGGAATACATGTGTTCTGAAGCAGGAAGTGATTGATAGTGAAAGAAATGCCTATAAATTTCCTAACTTGTGGATGAAATATATATCCTATGATGTGCATAAATTAAAGAAATAGTAATCTACCAGTGTTGAATAAAAATGAACGTCAAAATACACATCATGTCTGATTGGAATCTACTTGCATTGATGTTAATCTGGGTCAGTTACTGTAGAAATATTAGGATTTGTATGCACCATTCACTGAATTATTTTCACTACTAGGAAACAAATATGTATTTCAGGTGAATGAATATTTCTAAGAATAACCTTGTGAAAAGTTGATTATAAATCCACATACATGAATATGAATGAATTTGGTGAGTGTAAAATAAGACACACATTTCATATTTTGAAAAATCTGGAGAGTGTATATATAAATATATGTATATATATATATATATATATATATATATATATATATAGATAGATAGATAGATAGATAGATATAGATATATAGATATAGATAGATAGATAGATATAGATAGATATAGATATATAGATAGATAGATATAGATATATATAGATAGATATATAGATCTAGATATATAGATATATAGATACACACACACAGAGATACATTAAAAATAGCAATATATATACCAATCAAAATTTATAATGAAATATATATCATCGACAGATCCAAAAATATTTATTTTACTGAACATGGATTTATGAATAATATTGTTCAAGTAGAAAGCTCACACATAATTTGAATTTTCAGTTTCAACATCGTTTAGGAAGAGTGATCCCTTACAATTTGTATCTGCCAAGTTAGCCACCTCACAAGAATGTGCGTGTGGTCCCAGGTAGGATTCTATGTGTGCATATAAAAATACAGGTGGTGAATAGGCTACAGAGAAAGGGAGACAGGAATTCACAGAATGGTTTACTTTAAAAAAACATGTAGAACGATTTCAACAAAAAATTGACTAGATTTATAACTCCTACCATATTTAAGGCAAAAGGCAAGTCCAACTATACACTATGCCTCCTGTAATGCTTGTATTTTTATTCTGTTTGGGTTATTTTTCTCCATCTTATTAGTATTAGTAGTCAGATTGTAGTAGGTTACGGGTTAGTTTCAGGGATTCAATATTTGGAATGGAAAATTAGAAAATGAATCCAATATGTATGTAAATATGTGCTACAAAAAAAATGTTCCCACTCTCATCCAGAATAATGCCTTGACAGTACTTTCACCCCAACTAAAACACCATTAGAGGAGAAGAGTTAGAAAGTCAGTGAATACATATCTGGAATGGAATATGCTCAAGGTTTTGAAACCTTGGAGGTGGTAGAGGAGTTTCCAAATGTAAAGGACATGGTAAACACTCCACAAACATGGAGCTCTGCTGGCCTAAAGACTTCTTGAGAAACTGCCTGTGTGGTTGGGCACTTGAAATATATGTAGTTGTCAGGAGCTTTAGCTTCCCTTGTAGTGAGACGATCAAAGCTGGGTGTGCATCTATGTGACCTGGAGGACATGGTTCCTTATTTTCCAATGAAAATGAGGAAGCAGTGCTGAATTCCCTTTTAGTAGGTAACCTGTGGACACTGGGGGCTAAGTTTCTCCCCGTGTGGACTGTGAAGCCATTTGGTCATCCTGCAATTTTTGTGGTGTCTCTTGCTGCTGCACTGGGAGTTTGGTATTTGCTTCACAAAATACAAGGAGTTCAACTGTGTCACAGTGCTGGAGGGATTTCTGTCTGAGTGGTGGGTCAGGGTCTGCAGGAGAATGCACCAACCAGGCTTCTATCCCACATAGTTTGCTCCCTTGACCATAGCAACCTGTTTCTGAACATTGCCCTGAAATCTCTCCATATAACAAGATGCCTTTACAAAGAAGGGTCTTCTGTCTGCACCATGTCAGTCACAAGCCATTTGGAAGCCAAAAAGAGATCCATATTGCCCCACCACATGTTTTATCACACACCTGCCCAGCACTGTTCTAGCCCCACTACTCAGCTGGCTCCAACTTACTGGCATCTCTGTTCTACACCATTTTCATGAAACCCAGTCAATCAAGGCACTGTCTGGCATACTCAAGATCAACACCAGGACATCCAAAGGTTCTCCAGTGCTACCTGGTCATGGGAATTTGAAAAAAATTATGGTATCCATCTAGCCATTTTTCAAGGATGATGTTGGAGGCACTGTGGCTTTCAATATATTAAGGAACCGTTAAATGGTGAGGAAGCTCATTTCAATGAAAGCTCTGGAGAACTCTCACAGGCAAGGCTTCCCAAAGAATGGCCAAAAGGTCACATGAAGCCAGGCCTATTGAGGTCTACAATGTGAGGTCCGTGTGATATTTGACTCTTTACTATGGCTGCCAAGTTTTTCAGAATAAATTCATTTGGTATCCTGGCTGAGATTCCCAGTGATATGTGGAAAGCCAACCTGGGCCTAGATCTCAGTTTCCAAGGGTGACTCTTATGCGTGGCCTCCTAAAATCCCAACACAATTCATGGCAATACTTCTCTGATGTCGGTTCAAGAACTCAGTCTCTAAGAGGAATCACACCAGAGTTCAAGGCCAGGTGGACCTTGTCATTTCTTCCAACCACCACACAAATGACCACAATTAAATCCAAAACACTCCACACGGCCCTAATCTTCTTCCATATAGACACTCATCATAACCTTTGGTTGGAGTTTTCCACTAGGGGTGCAACCAAAGACAGTGTCCAAAAAATGCTCCCTTGCCTCTCATTTGTCTAAAGTCACTGTGGCCTCGACATCATTCCTGTGAACCAGGAGTGATCAAATAGGCCTGCCATTAATACTTTTCCACTTCTCCAACTTGAGGTCTCTGACTGTGGGGTTTAGATTTTTTATGTGAACTGGACTCATGAGAAAACCCAAGCACCTATGGGCTACCCTCTGCAGGGCCTTGAAGAATTCATTTGATCAAAGGATCCCTATTCTCACTTGATGGAGGTCAGGAACCTTACAGAGGAAGGCGAGAGGCTTCATCAACAATGACTGCAATTTTTGCCATTTTGATTTTGGATGCACACATGGTATCTTTCTTTACATCCATCAGGAGTTGAGAATATAAGCCATAGCCTCACAGAGGGCTAAGAGGCTGACTCAGACACATATCTTTACAAAGCAATTAAGCAAAGAGCCACAGGGGATGCCCATTCATTTCCATTTGAAAACTGTTTCTTCAGGCTTCACAAACGTGTGGCCTGAGGCAAAGACCTTCCTGACATTCAGGGCAAAAGAACAATAGGTAAACAAAAGGCCCAAAGCAGGGTTTCTCCACTGAGACTTTCCTGGTCACACTGTATGGAAACAGAAATCTAAGTAAGATTTGAAGCCCAGAAAAGTATGAGGCCCTTGATTGGGAGACTTAGCTCTGAATTATGTCCTGCACAGATGTCTCAGATAAATTAATATACATTGGCATTGGACCTTGTACCTTGGGTGATTGAATGTCGAAGAGAACACCAATTCAAAAAAGGATAGTCAGTAGGATTTGGGAGATAGTAGGTATATTCAGAATGAAGAGTGAGTATAGGATTTGGACCAAAAGTTATTTAGAAATTGGGTTTCAGGTAGAGAGTGAATGTAAATGTCAGCACGTATGAACAGTCAGTCAAAATCATGAACCTGGGAAATTATGTAGGAAAGCATATATCAGTAGAGACTTTTGGATATCAGGAAAAGTAAAAGTGAGTGATAGGATTAGACATTTTCAACAGGGTTGAGTTTGAATATATAATCTTAGGAAGAAACACATATGTAGTCACCAATTGGATTGACATTTGAGAGCATTAGGCTACCTGGACATGGATGTTTTAGAAATACATGCTCACTATAAATTTAGGCTTTGGAACAATCAGAAATGTGACCTTTGCATTTTGTGTCCAGAATACTACTGTGATAAAATGTATATGTAGATCAGGTGACATGAATAATTTTTCCACCATTTCTGGGAGCAATATTTTTAAGGTGTATAAATGAGTATGGGGGTACAAATAGGTGTACCCTGTGTTTATGAATATATAGAGATAATGCAAGAATAGACCATACTATGAATAAATAATATAACTGGTTCCACTTTAAATAAAAGATTGAATTGATATCGGAAAATATACAGGAATTCTTATATTGATATGCAATCATTCATTCCAACCAGTTATACTTCTAATGGTAATATTAGGGTTATGTTTTATTATGAAGAGTGTGTGAGTTTTGCTTCAAAAGTGATTATGGAAAACGAAAATAATGTGTTTAGAAAGAAGTCTTATGAAAAGACCAGTCAAGAAACAAGGAGGAATACATGTTTTCTGAAGCAAGAAGTTATTGAAATTGAAACAAATGACTTTAAATTTGCTAACTTGTGGATGAAATATATATCTTATGATGGGCATCAACTGAAGAAATAGTAATGTACCAGTGTTGACTAAAAATAAACATCACAATACACATCATGTCTCATAGGAATCTACTTGCATTGATGTTAAACTGTGTCAGTTACTGTAGAAATATTAGGATTCGTATGCACCATTCACTGAAGTTGGTTTTCAGTTCTAAGAAACAAATATGTATTTCAGGTAGATGAATTTTTCTGAGAATAAACTTTTGAAAATTGGTTTATAAATCCACATACAGTGAATATGAATGAACTTAGGGAGTGTACAATAAGACACATATACTTCATATTCTGAAAATAAAAAGTAGCAATATATATGCCAATCAAAATTCATCATGAAATATATATCATCCAATGATCCAAAAATATTCATTTTACTGATCATAGATTTATTTATCATGTTGTTTATCTACGAAGCTCACCCATAGGTTGAATTTTCAGTTCTAACTGGGTTTAGGAGGAGTGATCTGTTATCCCAATTTGTATCTGCCCAGTCAGCCACCTCCCAAGAATGTACATGTGATAACAGGTATGATTCTATATGTGCATATGAAAATACATGTGCTGAATTGGCTACAGAGAAAGGGAGAGAGGAATTCACCTATTTGTTAACTTTAAAATCACATGGAGAACTATTTCAACAAAAAATTGAGTAGATTTAATACTACTACCCTATATAATGTAAACGGCAAGTCCAAGTATACACCATGCCTCCTCTGAACTGCTTTTATTTCTATTCTGTTTGGGTTATTTTTCTCCATCATATTTGAATTAGTTGTCAGAGTCTAGTAGGTTATGGGTTAATGTCAGGGTTCAGTATTATGAATGGAAAATAGGAAAATAAATTCAATGTATATGTAAATATGTACTACATAAAAATCTTCCCACTCTCATCCAGAACAATGACTTGACTTTACCTTCGCCCCAAGTAAAACACAATTAGAGTTGAAGAGTTAGAAAATCTGTGAATACATATCTGGAATGGAATATGCTTAAGAGTTTACAACCATGAAGGTGGTAGAGGAGTTTCCAAAAGTAAGGGACAGGGTAAATACTCCACAAACATGGAGCTCTGCTGGACTAAAGACTTCTTGAGAAACTGCCTCTGAGTTTGGGCACTTGAAATATTTGTTGTTTTCAGGAGCTTTAGCTTCCTTTGTAGAGAGACCATCAAAGCTGGGCATGTATCTAAGTGACCTGGAGGACATGGTTTCTTATTTTCTAATGAACATATGGGAGCAGTGCTGAATTCTCTCTTTGTAGGTAAACTGTGGCCACTGGGGGCTAAGTCTGTCTCCGTGTGGACTGTGAAGTCTTTTGGTCATCCTCCACTTGTCGTGGTGTTTCTTGCTGCTGCAATGTGAGTTTGGTATTTGCTTCACAAAATACAAGGAGTTCAACTGGAACACAGTGCTGGAGGGAGTTCGGTCATTTGTGGTTTTTCAGGGTCTGCAAGAGAATGCACAGAACAGGCTTCTATCCCACATAGTTTTCCCCATTGACCATAGCAACCCGATTCTGAACAATGCCCTGAAACCTCTCAATATAAAAAGATGCCTTTACATAAAAGGGTCTGCTGGCTGCACCATGTCAGTCACAATCCATTTGTAGGGTAATGGCAGATCCCCATGAACCCACCATGCATGGTTAATCACACACCTCCCCACCACTGCTCTAACCCCACTACTTAGCGTGCTCCAACTTCCTGGCATCTCAGTTCTACACCATCAAGGCACTGTCTAGTACACTCTTGATCAGGAACAGGACATTAAAAGGTGCTCCAGTGCCACCTTGTCATGGGAAATTTAAAAATTTCGTGGTATTTATCTATCCATTTTTCAAGGATAAAATTGGAAGCACTGTGGTTTTCAATTCATTCAGGAACCATTAAACGTTTAGGAAGCTCATTTCAATGAAAGCTCTGGAAAACTCTCCCAAGCACGGCTTCTCAAAAAGTGGCCAAAAGGTCAAATGAAGCCAGGCCCATTTAGGTCTACAATGTGAGGTCTATGTATGTTTTGACTCTTAACTATGGCTGGCAAGTCTTTCAGAATAAAATCATGGGATATCCTGTCTGAGATTCCCAGTTTTTTGTGGAAAGCCACCCTGGGCATAGATCTCATGTTCCAAGGGCGAATGTCATGTGTGGTCTCCTAAAACCACAACACAATTCATGGCAATATTTCTCTGAGGTCAGTTCCAGATCTCAGTCTATAAGTGGAATCACAGCAGAGTTCAAGCCCAGGTGGACCCAGTCATCTCTTCCAACCGCCACACAAATGACCACAATTAAAACCAAAACACTCCCACATGGCCCTCATCTTCTTCCATATAGACACTACTCATTACCTCTGGCTGGAGTTTTCCATGAGGGGCGAAGCCCAAGACATTGCCCATCTTTTCCCTAAAATCAGGGTGGCCTGAACACCCCTCCTGTGAACCAGGAGGGATCAAATATGCCTTCCATTAATACTGCTCTGCTTCTCCAATTTGAGGCCTACTGACTGTTGGGTATAGATTCTTTATGTGATTTGGAGACATGACAAAACACAAGCATGAATGGGCTAGCCTCTGCAGTGCTTTGAAGAACTCATTTGTTTCAAAGGATCACTATTCTCACTTGATGGAGGTCAGGAACCTAACAGAGGAAGGCGAGAGACTTCATCAACAATGACTGATCTTTTTCCATTTTGGTTTTGGATGCACACATGGGATCTTTCTTTTGATCCAACAGGTGCTGAGATCTAAGCCACAGCCTCACACAGGGCCAAGAGGATGATTCAGACATATCCGTTTCCAAAGCAATTCACAAAGAGCCACAGGTGATGCCCATTCATTTCCATTTGAAAACTGTTTTCTTCAGGCTTCACAAAGGAGTGGCCTGAGGCCAAGACCTTCCTCACATTCAGTGGAAGAGAAGAATTGGTTAGCAAAAGGCCCAAAGCAGGGTTACTCCACTGAGGCTTTCCACGTCACTCTGGTATCTGAGTTTTCTGAGATGCTCGCCATTCCTTTAGCTATTCAGTACATGGCTATGTCACAGAGCTTGGAGGTGGTACATTTTTTGGACACAAAACCATGAGCCAATTCCGGAGAGTGGACAGAATCAGGAAGAAAACAGGACCTTAGGAAAATAGTAGGTGTTGCCCATCCATAAGGGAAGCGACAGTCCATTCATCAATCGGGCAGGATGAATGCTGGGAAGCCTTCTACTAAAGAGGACACATCCATTGATGCATTCTATTTTCTAATATCTACAACCATGAACACAGTGGGATACACAGACATAGAAACACTCACCTTGTCAAAAGAATTACTAGAAACAGTCCACTCCAAACCAAATAAACCTCCTTTCCTACCTATTCTTAGAACATGAGACAAAACCACAAACTCACACCCACACCCACAAAGGCACCTCCTTTCCCCAAGTAGGTCTGTGACTATCCAGAGTGTCCTCTGACTAGTGGGCCATACTACGTTTCCCTGAAATGGCCTGTCCTGTCTCAAATCTGATCTCATTGGACAACTCTGTGAAGTTGTCAGGAGCCAGCGGTGAGCCACTACCTGCTTTCTCAGGAAAGGCCCCTCTGCAGAGCTCTCCTGAAATTTGGCCATCCTCATATCAGTAGGTACCAAGAAAGATTGACTCTGTTCTTGGTAAATCCAAACATGTGAGCCCACTGGGAATGGTACTGGGACTGGCTCTGGGTGCATGGCTTCCTAGATCCCAATTTCAGAGAGTTCTATCACCAAGGAAGTGAAGAAGGTCACTTCCTTTATGAACTGAATGAGGTCACTGCTTTGGCAACCAATTTGTCCTAACATTTGCTTCCAAGGTTCTCCTGAGAACTAGGCTGCCCCTACTTCCTGTGACACTTTCACAACTGTGAATTGTATATCAACCATAGGCACCCGGGAACAGCTCTCCACACAGGCCTGGTTTGGTCCATCTTGTCAACATTAAGAAGAGTGAGGCTGATTCTGACACATCCCTTCATCCTGACCAGGTTGTTTGCCATGAAAGATGAGTTCTGCTCTCTCAGGTCCTTCATAGCTGCCTACATCTTCTCCAGGGATCATTTCTGCATGGAACTTTGAGGTTCTCAGTAGCTGGAAGATCCCCTACATTTATATATTGGAAGACCAATTCTGTCCCTCCTCTTCTGTAAAGTTAGATTGAGGGACCATTGTATGGTTAAGGTTAATAACAGGTTCCATTTGGTTTAGAAATCATTCTGCGGGATGAATAATGGTATTGTGATTTTGCAATATTTACAAGAATATATAGGTGAAATATAAGTATGAACACAAAAATCTAGGTAATTTTTAAAGCCCAGAAGGGCATTGTGCCCATGATTTGGATTCTTAGCTTTAAATTATGTTCTGCACAGGTGTCTCAGATAAATCGATATACAATGTAATAGGACCTTGTCCCTTGGATGATTGAATGTCAAAGACAACATCCAGTCAAAAAGGGATAGTTGGTGGATTAAGATGATAGTCGGTAGGTTTATAATGAAGAGTGTGTATAGGATTTGGACCAAAAGATCTTTAGCAATACGGATTTGGGTAGAGAGTGAAAGTAAATGTCAACACATTTGAAGAGTCGGTCACAATGATTAACTGGGGAAAAAATATAGAAAAAAAGATATCAGTGAAGACATTCGGAAATCAGGCAATGTATAAAGTGAGTGATAGGATTAGACATTTTCAACAGGGTTGAGGTTGAATATGTAATTTCAGGAATAAACAAATATATATTCACCAATAGGATTGACATTTGAGAGCATTAGGCAACCTGGACATGGATGTTTTTAGTAATCCATGCTCACTTTCCATTTAGGATTTGGTATAATCATAAGTGTGACCTTGCTTTTTGTTTCCACAATATTACTGTGATAAAATTTATATATAGATCACGTGACATGAGTATTTCTTCCACCATTTTGAGGAGCAATATTTTGTACATAATAAATTAGTATTGGGGGTACAAATAGGTGTAGTCTGTGTTATATGAATATAGAGAAAATGCATGAATAGACCATACTCTGAATAAATAATATAACTGGTTCCAAATTTAAAAAATGGATTGAATTGATATCTGAAAATATATAGGAAATGTTATATTGATATTCATACATTCATTCCAACCTGTTATACATCTAATGGTAATATTAGTGTTATGGTTTATCATGAAGTGTGTGTGACTTTTGCCTCAATAGTGGTTAAGGAAATCCAAAATTATGTGTTTAGAAAGAAGTCTCATGAAAAGACTAGTCAAGAAACATGGAGGAATACATGTGTTCTGAAGCAGGATGTGATGGAAAGTGAAAAAAAATTCATATAAATTTGCTAACTTGTGGATTAAATATATACCCTATGATGTGCATAAACTGAAGAAATAGTAATTTACCAGTGTTGAAAAAAATGAACGTCAAAATACATATCATGTCCCATAGGAATCTACTTGCATTGATGTTAAACATGGTCAGTAACTGTAGAAATATTAGGATTTGTATGCACAATTCACTGTAGTTAGTTTTCAGTACTAGGAAACAAATATGTATTTCAGGTGGATCAATATTTCTGAAAATAATCTTGTGAAAAGTTGATAATAAATCCACATACATGAACATGAATGAATTGAGGGAGTGTATAATAAGACACATATATTTTATATTTTGAAAAATCTGGAGAGTAAATATATATATATATATATATATATATATATATATATATTTATACCTACACACACACACACACACACACACACACAGACATTTAAAAGTAGCAATATATGCCAATCGAAATACATCATGAAATATATATCATCCACAAATCCAAAAATCTTCATTTTACTGAACATAGATTTATGTATAATGTTGTTCTACTAGGAAGCTCACCCATAGTTTGAATTTTAATTTCCAACAGCATTTAGGAGGAGTGATCTCTTCTCACAATTTGTATCTGCCATGTCAGCAACCTCATAAGTATTTACTTGTGATACCAGGTAGGATTGTATATGTGCATATAAAAATACATGGGCTGAATAGGGTACAGAGAAATGGAGACAGGAATTCACATATTTGTTAACTTTAAATACACATGAATAGAAGGAGGGACAGAGCCACCAACCGCACCTGCAAGGTAGGCGGACCATCCACCCACCGGTAGAACAGGCCTAGCGGCCCGCCAATCGTAAAAGACACATCGCACTGGTTGGGGAAAGGGCAGTGCCACCGCCCGGCTGCAAGGTACGCGGACCTGCGACCCACAGGCAGAACAGGCCCAGAAAACCGCGGTGGGGCAGAGGCACCCCTTGCGACGTCAAGGTTGGTGAACAGCAACCCACCGGCAGAACAGGCCCAGCGGCCTTCAGAGGGGCAGAGACGCCCCCCGCGCCTGCGAAGTAGGTGGACCTGCGAACATGGACAGACCAGGCCCAGGGGCCCGACAGGGTGGTAGACACATCACCAGGTTGGGGGAGGGTCCGAGCTGCCGCCTGTGCCTGCAAGGCAGGTAGACTTCTGACCCACCGGCACAAGAGGCCCTGTGACTTGCCAGCGTGTTAGACACATCACCCCGGTTTGGGAAGGAGTAGAGCCACCACCCGCGGCTGCAAGGTAGACCGACCTTCAACCCACAGACAGAAGAGGCCCAGCGTCATGCGGAGGGTCAGAGCCGACAACCGCACCTGCAGGTTAGGTGGACCTGTGACCCACTGGCAGAACAGGCCCAGCGCCAGCAGAGGGGTAGAGCTGCTGCCCGCTCCTCCAAGGTAGGAAGACCTGCTACCGACCGGCAGAACAGGCCAAGCAGCCTGCTGGTGAGGTAGGCACATTGCCCGATTTGGAGGAGGGGCAGAGCCACGGCCTGCGCCTGTGAGGGAGACTTTGCAACTATAAAAGAGCAGTATAAATATTTAGGGGTAAAATTCAATAACACAACAATTTGAACAAACAGAAAGATACGCGAACAGTATGAAAAGACAAGGAAAGAAAGTACAACAAGCAATGAAGGTCAACTCAACAATAGAAGAGGTAATACCTGCAGCAGATGGAATGTCAGATAAAGAATTCAAAACATACATGCTTCAGATGATCTGGAGTCTCAAGGAAGTCATTAGAACGCAAAATCAGACAATGAAAGATCACTTTGACAATGAATTACATAAACAAATCCAAGAAGCAAAAGATCAACTATACAGGGCGATAGAGGTTATAAAAAACAAACAAACAGAAATCATAGAAATGCAGGAAGCAATAAACCAACTTAAAAACTCAATTGAGAATACTACCAGCAGAGGAGATCACTTAGAAGATGGAACATCAGACAATGTATTTCAACTTGAAAAGAACCGAGACAGCTAGCAAGACTGTTAAGAAACCATGAGCAGAACATCCAAGAAATATGGGATAACATAAAGACACCAAACTTAAGAATCATTGGGATACAGGAAGGTATAGAGGTCCAAACCAAAGGAATGAGAAATCAATTCAATGAAATAATATGGGAAAACTTCCCAGACTTGAAGAATGAGACAGAATCCCAAATCCTAGAAGCCTACAGGATGCCGAATGTGCAAAATCATAAGAGATCCACATTTAGACATATTATAATGAAGATGCCAAACATACAGAAAAGGAGAGGATTTTAACAGCTACAAGAGAAAGGAAGCAGATTACATTTAGCGGTAAACCAATCATTATAACAGCTGATCTTTCAACACAGACT
Source organism: Callospermophilus lateralis (assembly GCF_048772815.1). NCBI lineage: Eukaryota > Metazoa > Chordata > Mammalia > Rodentia > Sciuridae > Callospermophilus > Callospermophilus lateralis. The sequence continues at coordinate 804,032 of NW_027514176.1, forward strand.
CTGAAAGCTAGAAGATCCTGGAATAACATTTTTCCAAAGCTGAAAGAAAATGGGTTTCAACCAATAATTGTGCATCCAGCGAAATTAAGCTTCAGGATGGAAGATGAAATTAAAACCTTCCATGATAATCAAAATTTAAAAGAATTTGCACCTAGAAAACCATCTCCTCAAAACATCCTCGGCAAAAGATGATCGGAAGAGGAAATGGAAAATAACAATGAAAACCAACAGTGGGAGGTAGTACAGTAAAGGGGGGAAAATAATCAAAGAAAAACAAACCATGCTTAGTAACATAAATAAACAAATATGGCTGGAAGAACAACCCATATCTCAATAATAACCATAAAAGTTAATGGCTTAAACTCACAAATTAAGAGACACAGGATAGTAGAATGAATCACAAAACAAGACCCAACAATATGCTGCCTACAGGAGACGCAATTGATTGGAAAAGACGTACATAGACTGAAGGTGAACAGTTGAGAAAAATCATATCACTCATATGGACTTCAGAAACAAGCAGGAGTGTCCATACTCATATAAAATAAAATAGATTTCAAGCCAAAGTTTATCAAAAGGGATAAAGAGGGACACTACATACTGCTCAAGGGAACTATACACCAACAAGACATAACAATCATAAATGTATATGCCCCAAACAATGGTGCAGCTATGTTCACTAAACAAACTCTTCTCAAGTTCAAGAGTCTAATAGACCACCATACAATAATCATGGGAGACTTCAACACACCTCTCTCACTACTGGACAGATCTTCCAAACAAAAGTTGAATAAGGAAACAATAGAAATCAATAACACAATTAATAAATTGGACTTAATTGACATATATAGAATATACCACCAAACAACAAGCAGTTACACTTTTTTCTCAGTAACACATAGATACCTCTCAAAAATACATCATATATTATGTCACAGGGCAACTCTTAGAAAATATAAAGGAGTACAGATAATACCAGGCATCTTACCTGATCATAATGGAATGAAACTGAAAATCAATGGTAAAAGAAGGAAGGAAAAATCATCCATCACTTGGAGAATGAACAATAGACTACTGAATGATCAATGGGTTATCGAAGACATCTAGGAGGAAAATAAAAAATATCTTAGAGATAAATGAAAAGACAGACTGAACATATCAGAATCTATGGGACACATTGAAAGCAGTTCTAAGAGGAAAATTCATTGCCTGGAGTACTTTCCTAAAAAAGGAAAAAGACAACAAATAAAAGATCTCATGGTTCATCTCAAAATTCTAGAAAAACATGAGAAAACAACAGCAAAAGAAGTAGAAGGCAAGAAATTGTTAAAATCAGAGCTGAAATTAATAAAATTGAAACAAAAGAAACAATTGAAAAATTGACAAAACTAAAAGTTGATTCTTTGAAAAAATAAAATCGACAGACCCTTAGCCATGTTAAGGAAGAGAAGAAGAGAGAGAACTCAAATTACTAGCATACGGGATGAAAATGGCAATATCATAACAGACACTTCAGAAATACAGAAGATAATCAGAAATTATTTTGAATCCTTATACTCCAATAAATTAGAAGATAGTGAAGGCATCAATAAATTTCTTAAGTCATATGATCTGCCCAGATTGAGTCAGGGGGATATAGATAACCTAAACAGACCAATATCAATTGAGGAAACAGAAGAAATCATCCAAAGACTACCAAATAAGAAAAGCCTAGGATTGTATATATATACAGCAGAGTTTTACAAAACCTTTAAAGCGGAACTAATACCAATAGTTTTCAAGATATTTCAGGAAATAGAAAAAGAGGGACAACTTCCAATTTTATTCTAGGAGGCCAATATTACCCTGATTCCTAAACCAGACAAAGACACTTCAAAGAAACAAAACTACAGACCAATATCTCTAATGAACCTAGATGCAAAAATTCTCAATAAAATTCTGGCAAATCAGACACAAAAACATATTAAAAAATGTGCAACATGATCAAGTAGGATTCATCCCTGGGATGCAAAGCTGGTTCAATATATGGAAATCAATAATTGTTATTCACCACTTCAATAGACTTAAAAATAAGAACCATATAATCATCCCGATATATGCAGAAAAAAACATTCGACAAAGTACAGCAACCCATTCTGTTCAAAACTCTAGAAAAACTAGGGATAATAGGAACATACCTCAATATTGTAAAAGCAATCTATGCTAAGCCTCAGGCCAGCATCATTCTAAATTGATAAAAACTGAAGGCATTCTCTCTAAAATCTGGAACAAGATAGGGATGCCCTCTCTCAACACTTCTGTTCAACATAGTTTTCGAAATACTGGCAAGAGCAATTAGAAAAATGAAAGAAATTAAAGGCATAAAAAAAAGGAAAAGAAGAACTTAGATTATCACTATTTGTAGCTGACATGATTATGTACCTAGCAGACCCAAAAGGGTCTACAAAAACCTATTAGAGCTAATAAATGAATTCAGCAAAGTGGCAGGATATAAAATCAACAAGCATAAATCAAAGTAATTCCTGTATATCAGTGACAAATCCTCTGAAATGGAAATGAGGAAACCACTCCACTCAGAATATCCTCAAAAAAATAAAATACTTGGGAATCAACCTAACAAAAGAGGTGAAAGACTTACACAATGAAAACTACAGAACCCTAAAGAGAGAAATAGAAGAAGATCTTAGAAGATGAAAAAATGTACCCTGTTCATGGATACGCAGAACTAACATCATCAAAATGGCGATATTCCCAAAAGTTCTCTGTAGGTTTAATGCAATGCCAATCAAAATCACAACGGCATTTCTTGTAGAAATAGATAAAACAATAATGAAATTCATATGGAAAAATTAAAGACTTAGAATAGCAAAAACAATGCTAAGCAGGAAGTGTGAATCAGGCGGTAGAGCGATACCAGACCTCAAACTATACTACAGAGCAATACTAACAAAAAGAGCATAGTACTGGTACCAAAATAGGTGGTTGGACTAATGGTACATAATAGGGGACACAGAAACAAATCCACAAAACCACAACTATCTTATATTTGATAAAGGGGCTAAAAGCATGCAATGGAGGAAGGATAGCATCTTCAAAAACTAGTGCTGGGAAAACTGGAGTTCCATATGTAACAAAATGAAACTGAATCCCTTTCTCTCGCCATACACAAAAGTTAAGTCAAAATTAATCAAACAGCTTGATATCAAATCAGAGACACGGCTTCTGATAGAAGAAAACCTTGGCTACGATGTACATACTGTGGGGTCGGGCTCCAAATTCCTCAATAGGACACCCATAGCACAAGAGTTAATAACTAGAATGAACAAATGGGACTTACTCAAACTAAATAAATTTTTCTCAGTAACAAAAACAATAAGAGAGGTAATTAGAGAGCCTACATCCTGGGAACAAATCTTACTCCTCACACTTCAGAGAGAGCCCTAATTTCCAAAGTATACAAGGAACTCAAAAAATTAAACAATAAGAAAACGAATAATGCAATCAACAAATGGGCCAAGGACCTGAACAGACACTTCTCAGAGGAGGACATACAATCAATCAACAAGTCCATGAAAAAATGTTCACCATCTCTAGCAGTCAGAGAAATGCAAAACAAATCCACCCTAAGATACCATCTCGCTCCAGTATGAGTGGCAGCCAATATGAAGTCAAATAACAACAAGTGGTGGCGAGGATGTGGGGAAAAGGGTACACCTGTACATTGCTGGTGGGACTGCAAATTGGTGCAGCCAATTTGGAAAGAAGTATGGAGATTTCTTGGAAAGCTGGGAATGGAAACATCATTTGACCCAGCTATTTTTCTTCTCAGTCTATTCGCTAAAGACCTAAAAAGAGCATCGTACAGGGACACTGATAAATCGATGTTCCTAGCAGCACAATTCACAATAGGAAGACTGTGGAACCAAACTCGGTGCCCTTCAAAAGATGAATGGATAAAAAAAAAATTGTGGCATTTATACACAATGGTGTATTATTCTGCATTAAAAAATGACAAAATCATAAAATTTGCAGAGAAATGGATGGCATTAAACAGATTATGCTAAGTGAAGAGAGCAAAAGCCTAAAAAATAAATGCCAAATGTTTTCTTTGGTATAACGAGAGTAACTAAGAACAGAGTTGGGAGGAAGAGCATGAGAAGAAGATTAACATTAAACAGGGGTGACAGGTGGGAATGAAAGGAAAGAGAAGGGAAATTGCATGGAAATGGAAGGAGATCCTCATGGTTATACAAAATTAAATACAAGAGGAAATGAGAAGAAAGGGGAATAAAACAAGGGGAAGAAATAAATTACAGTAGGTGGTGTAGAGAGAGAAGATTGGAGGGAAGGGGATGGGAGATAGTAGATAGTAAAGACAGCAGAATACAACAGACACTATAGCAATATGTAAAACAGTGGATGTGTAACCAATGGGATGCTGCAATCTGTATACGGGGAAAAATGGAAGTTCATAACCCACTTGAATCAAAGTGTGAAGTATAATATGTCAAGAACTATGTAATGCTTTGAAGATCCAACAATAAAAATTAAAGGAAAAAAAACTCATGGAGAACTATTTCAATAAAAATTGACTAGATTTATAACACCTACACTTTATCATGCAAAAGGAAGTCCAAGTATACACCATGCCTCCTCTGAACTTCTTGTATTTCTATTCTGTTTGGGTTATTTTTCTCCATCATATTAGGAATAGTAGTCTGAGTCTAGTAGGGTATGCGTTAGTGTCAGAGATTCAGTATTTCGAATGGAAAATAGGAAAATGAATCCAATGTGTATGCAAACATGTGCTACATGAAAATCTTCCCACTCTCATCCACAACAATGCCTTCACGTCACCTTCGCCCCAAATAAGAAACAATTAGAGGAGAAGAGTTAGAAATTCTGTGAATATATATCTGGAATAGAAAATGCTCAGGAGTTCACAAACTTGGATGTAATAGAGAAGTCTTCCAACGTAAGGGACAGGGTAAACACTCCAGAAATATGGAGGTCTGCTGGCCTAAAAAAAATTCTTGAGAAACTACCTCTGAGGATGGGCACTTGAAATATATGTTGTTGTAAGGAGTTTTAGCTTCCTTTGTATAGAGACCATCAAAGCTGGGTCTGCATCTATGTTTCCTGGAGGACATTCTTTCTTATTTTCCAATGCACATGAGGCAGCAGTGCTGAATTCTCACGTTGTAGGTAAATTGTGGCCACTGGGGGCTAAGGGTCTCCTCGTGTGGACAGTGAAGCTTTTTGGTCATCCTCAACTTTTCGTGGTTTTTTCCTGCTGCTGCACTGGGAGTTTGGTATTTACTTTATGAAATACAAGGAGTTCAACTGGGACACAGTGCTGGAGGGAGTTCTGTCACGTGTGGTTTTTCAGGGTCTGCAAGAGAATGCAACAATCAGGCTTCATTACCACATAGCTTGCCCCCTTGTCCATAGCAACCTGATTCTGCACATTGCCCTGAAAACTATCCATATAACAAGATGCCTTTACATTCAAGGGTCTCCTCACTGCACCGTGTCAGTGTCAATCCATTTGGAAATCAATGGCAAATCCACATGGCCCCACCACAGATGATTTATCACACACCTGCACACCACAGCTTTGGCCCCACTACTCAGGAGGGTCCAACTTACTGGCAACTTGGTTCTGCACAATTTTCCTTAAACCCATTTAATCAAGGCACTGTCTGGTACACCACAAACTCACACCCACACCCACAATGGCACCTCCTTCCCCCAAGTAGGACTGTGACTATCTGGAGTGTCCTCTGACTGGTGGGCCATAATATTTTCCCCCCGAAATGGCCTGTCATGTCTCAGATCTGGTCTCCTTTGCCAACTCTGTAAAACTGTGAGGAGTCAGCGGTTAGCCACTACCTGCAATCTCAGGAAAAGACCCTCTTCAGAGCTCTACTGGCAATTGGCCCTCCTCACATCAGTAGTTACCAAGAAGGTCTGACTCTGTACTTTGTAAATCCAAAAAAGTGGGCCCACTGGGACTGGTACTGCGACTGGCTCTGGGTACCTGGCTTCTTGGATCCCAAGTTCATAGAGTTCCGTCACCAAGGAAGTTAGGTAGGTCACTTCCTTCAGGAACTGAATGAGGTCACTGCCTTGGCAACCACTTTGTCCTAACAGTTACTTCCATGGGTCCCATGAGATGGAGGCTGCCCCTACTTCCTGTGAAAATTTGACTACTTAGAATGGAATATCAACAATAGGCACGTGGGAACAGCTGTACACGCAGGGCTGGTTTGGTCCATCTTCTATATATTAAGAAGAGAGAGGCTGATTCAGACACATCCCTTTTTCCTGTCCAGGTCGTTTGCCATGGAAAATGGCTTTTGCTCTCTCAGGTCCTTCATAGCTGCCTACATCTTCTCCAGGGATCATTTCTGCATGGAACTTTGAGGTTCTCAGTAGTTTGCAGATAACCTACATTCCTTTATTGTAAGGCGAACTCTGTCCCTGCTCTTTTGTAATGTTAGATTGAGGCAACAGTATAGAACTCAATAACACAATTAATAACATAGACTTAATTGACGTATACAGAATAAATCACCCAACATCAAGCAGTTACACTTTTTTATCAGCAGCACATGGATCCTTCTCAAAATAGATCATATATTACATCACAGGGCAACTCTTAAACAATATAAAGGAGTAAAGATAATGCCATGCATCTCATCTGATCATAATGGAATGAAACTGAAAATCAATGATAAAAGAAGTAAAGAAAAATCATGCATCACTTGGAGAATAAACAATAGGTTACTGAATGATCAATGGGTTTTAGAAGACATCAAGGAGGAAATTAAAAAATTCTTAGAGATAAATGAAAACACAGACACAACATATCAAAATCTATGGGACACATTGAAAGCAGTTTTAAGACGAAATTTCATTGCTTGGAATTCATTCCTTAAAAAAAGAAAAAAACCAACAAATTAATGATCTCATACTTCATCTCAAAACCCTAGAAAAAGAAGAAGAAAACAACAGAAAAAGAAGTAGAAGGCAAGAAATAATTAAAACCAGAGCTGAAATTAATGAAATCGAAACAAAAGAAACAATTGAAAAAATTGACAAAACTTAACGTTGGTTGTTTCAAAAAATAAATAAAATCGACAGAACCTTAGACATTTTAATGAAGAGAAGAAGAGAGAGAACTCAAATTACTGGCATACGGGATGAAAAAGACAATATCACAACAGACACTTCAGAAATACGGAAGATAATCAGAAAATATTTTGAATCCTTATACTCCAATAAAATAGAAGATAGTGAAGGCATCGATAAATTTCTTAAGTCATCTGATCTGCCCAGATTGAGTCAGGAGGATATAGACAACCTAAACAGACCAATATCAATGGAGGAAATAGAAGAAACCATCCAAAGACTACCAACTAAGTAAAGCCCAGGACCGGATGTGTATACAGCGGAGTTTTAAAAAACATTTAAATAGGAATTAATACCAATACTTTTCAAGCTATTTTAGGAAATAGAAAAAGAGGGAGAACTTCCAAATTCATTCTACGAGGCCAACATCACCCTGATTCCTAAACCAGAGAAACTCACTATAAAGTAGCAAAACTACAGACCAATATCTCTAATGAACCTAGGTGCAAAAATCCTCAATAAAATTCTGATGAATCGGATACGAAAACATATCAAAAAATTGTGCACCATGAGCATTTAGGATTCATCCATGGGATGCAAGGTTCGTTCAATATACAGAAATCAATAAATGTTATTTCCCACATCAATAGACTTAGAAATAAGAACTATATGATCATCTCGATAGATGCAGAAAAAGCATTCAACAAAGTACAGCAACCCTTTATGTTCAAAACTCTAGAAAAACTAGGGATAACAGGAACCTACCTCAATACTGTAAAAGCAATCTATGCTAAGCCTCAGGCTAGCATCATTCTGAATGGAGAAAAATTGAAGGCATTCCCTCTAAAATCTTGAACAAGACAGGGATGCCCTCTCTCACCATTTCTGTTCAACATAGTTCTAGAAACACTGGCCAGAGCAATTAGACAGACAAAAGAAATTAAAGGCATAAAAATAGGAAAAGAAAAACTTAAATTATCACTATTTGCAGATGACATGATTCTATACCTAGCAGACCCAAAAGGGTCTACAAAGAAACTATTAGATATAATAAATGAATTCACCAAAGTGGCTGGATGTAAAATCAACATGCACAAATCAAAAGCATTCCTGTATATCAGCGAAAAATTGTCTGAAATGGAAATGAGGACAACCACTCCATTTACAATATCCTCAGAAAAAATAAAATACTTGGGAATCAACCTAACAAAAGAGGTGAAAAACTTATACAATGAAAACTACAGAACCCTAAAGAGAGAAATAGGAGAAGATTTTAGAAGATGGAAAAATATACCTTGTTCATGGATAGGCAGAACTAACATCATCAAAATGGCGATATTACCAAAAGTTCTCTATAGGTTTAATGCAATGACAATCAAAATCCCAACGGCATTTCATGTAGAAATAGAGAAAGCAATCATGAAATTCATATCGAAAAATAAAAGACCCAGAATAGCAAAAACAATGCTAAGCAGAAAGTGTGAATCAGGCGGTATAGCGATACCACACATCAAACTATACTACAGAGCAATAGTAACACAAAGAGCATGGTACTGGTACCAAAACAGGCGGGTGGACCAATGGTACAGAATAGAGGACACAGAAACCAATCCAAAAAACTACATACTATCTTATATTTGATAAAGGGGCTAAAAGCATGCAATGGAGGAAGGATAGCATCTTCAACAAATGGTGCTGGGAAAACTGGAAATTCATATGAAAAAAAATGAAACTGAATCCCTTCCTCTCGACATGCACAAAAGTTAACAAAAAATGGATCAAGGAGCTTGATATCAAATCAGAGACACGGCGTGTGATAGAAGAAAATGTTGGCTACGATCTACATACTGTGGGGTCGGGCTCTAAATTCCGCAATAGGACACCCATAGCACAAGAGTTAATAACAAGAATAAAGAAATGGGACTTAATCAAACTTAATTTTTTTTTCTCAGCAAAAGAAAGAATAAGAGAGGTAAATAGGGAGCCTACATCCTGGGAACAAATCATTACTCTTCACCCTTCAGATAGAGCCCTATTATCCAGAGTATACAAAGAACTCAAAAATTAGACAATAAGATAAAAAATAACCCAATCAACAAATGGCCCAAGGACCTGAACAGACACTTCATAGAGGAGGAATACAATCAATCAACAAGTATATGAAAAAATGCTCACCATCTCTAGCAGTCAGAGAAATGCAAGTCAAAACCACCATAAGATACCATCTCACTCCAGTAAGATTGGCAGCCATTATGAAGTCAAACATCAACAAGTTTTAGCGAGGATGTGTGTAAATGGGTACACATGTACATTTCTGGTGGGGCTGCAAATTGGTGCAGCCAATTTTGAAAGCGGTATGGAGATTTCATGGAAAGCTTGAAATGGAACCCACCACTTGACCCAGCTACTACTGTTCTCGGTCTATTTCATAAAGACCTAAAAAGAGCATGGTACATGGACACTGCTACATTGATGTTCATAGCAGCACGATTCACAATAGCAAGAGTGTGGAACCAACCTAGATGCCCTTCAATAGACGAATGGTTAAAAAATGTGGCATTAATTCACAATGGAGTTTTACTCAGCATTAAAAAATGACAAAATCATAGAATTTGCAGGGAAATGAATGGCATTAGAGCAGATTATGCTAAGTGAAGGAAGCCAATCCCTAAAAAACAAATGCCAAATGTCTTCTTTGATATAAGGAGAGTAACTAAGAACAGAGTAGGGATAAAGAGCATGAGAAGAAGATTAACATTAAACTGGGATGAGAGGTAGGAGGGAAAGGGAGAGAGAAGGGAAATTACATGGAAATGGAAGAAAACCCTCAGGGTTATACAAAATTACGGACAAGAGGAAGTGAGGGGAAAGGGAAAAATACAAGGGGGAAAAATAAATTACAGTATAGGGGGTAGAGAGAGAAGATGGGAGGGGAGGGGAGGGGAGGGGGGATAGTAGAGGATAGGAAAGGCAGCAAAATACAACAGACACTAGTATGGCAATATGTAAATCAATGGATGCGTAACTGATATGATTTTGCAAACTATATACGGGATAAAAATGGGAGTTCATAACTCACTTGAATCAAAGTGTGAAATATGATATATCAAGAACTATATAATGTTTTGAACAACAAACAACAAAAGTTAAAAAAACACATGGAGAACTATTTCAACAAAAAATTGACTAGATTTATAACTCCAATTCTACATAATGCAAAAGGCAAGTCCAATTATACACCATGCCTCCTCTGAAATGCCTGTATGTCTATTCATTTTGGGTTATTTTTCTCCATTATATTAGGATTAGGAGTCAGAATATAGAGTCTAGTAGGGTATGGGTTAGTGTGAGTGATTAAGTATTTCGAATGAAAATTAGAAAAATGAATCCAATGTTTATGCAAATATGTGCTAAAAATAATCATCCCACTCTCATCAAGAACAATGCCTTGACATTACCTTCGCACCAAGTTAGACACAATTAGAGGAGAAGAGTTAGAAAATCTACGAATACTTATCTGGAATAGAATATGCTCAGGAGTTCACAACTTTGGGGGTGGTAGAAGAGTTTCCAAAAGTAAGGGACAGGGTAAACACTTCACAAACATGGTGCTCTGCTGACCGGAAGACTTATGAGAAACTGCCTCTGAGTTTGGGCACTGGAAATATATGTTGTAGTCAGGAGCTTTAGCTTCCTTTGCAGTGAGACCATCAAAGCTGGGTCTGCATCTATGTAACCTGGAGCACATGTTTTCTTTTTCTTTAATGAACATGAGGCAGTAGTGCAGAATTCTCTCTTTGTATGTAAACTGTGGCCAATGGGGGCTAAGTGTCTTCCTGTGTGGACTCTGAAGCCATGTGGTCATCCTCCATTTTTCATGGTCTTTCTAGCTGCTGCAATGGGAGTTTGGTGTTTGCTTCACGAAATACAAGTAGTTCAACTGGGACACAGTGCTGGAGGGAGTTCTGTCATGTGTGGTGGGTCAGGGTCTGCCAGGAGAATGCACCAACCAGTCTTATATCCAACATAGACTTCCCCCTTGTCCCTAGCAACTTGATTCTGAACATTGCCCTGAAACCTCTCCATATAACAAGATGCCTTTACATGCAAGGGTCTGCTGGCTGCACCATGTCAGTCAAAAGCCATTTGGAAGCCAATGGCCAATCCACATGACACCAACACAGATGTTTAATCACACACCTGCCCACCACTGTTCTAGGCCCACTACTCAGCAAATTCCAACTTACTGGCATCTCTGTTCTACACCATTTTCATGAAACCCAGTGATTCAAGGCACTGTCTGGTACACTCATGATCAGCAACAGGACATCCAAAGGTTCTCCAGTGCCACCTGGTCATGGGAATTTCAAAAATTTCATGGTATTTATCTAGCCATTTTTCAAGTATCAAGTTGGATGCACTGGTTTTTCAATTCATTCAGTAACCATTAAATGGTGAGGATGAAAGCTCTGGAGAACTCTAAAAGGCAACGCTTCCCAACGAGTGCCCAAAATGTCACATGAAGCCTGACCCATTGATGTCTACTCAATGTGAGTTCAATATGTGTTTTGACTCTTTACTATGGTTGCCAAGTCTTTCAGAATAAAATCGTCTTATATCCTGGTGGAGATTCCCAGTGCACTGTGGAAAGACACCCTGAGACTAGATCTTAGTTTCCAAGGGCGACTCTCATGTGTGGCCTCCTAAAATCCCACCAAAATTAATGGCAATACTTCCCTGAAGTCAGTTCCAGAACTCAGTCTCTAAGGGGAATCACACCAGAGTTCAGGTCCAGGTGTACCCAGTCATCTCTTCCAACCAGCACACAAATGAGCACAATTAAATCCAAAACACTACCACATGGCCCTCATCATCTTCCATATAGACACTCATCGTAACCTCTGGATGGAATTTTCCATGAGGGGCGAAGCCCAAGACAGTTTCCAAAATAAACTCCCTTGCCCCTCATTTGCCTAAAGTCAGGGTGACCTAGACACCCTTCCTGTGAACCAGGAGTGATCAAATAGGCCTGCCGTTAATACTGTTCTGATTCTCCAATTTAATCCTACTGATTGTAGGTATAAATCCTTTATGTGAGTTGGAGGCAATAGAAAACCCAAGCACACATGGGATCTTTCTTTAGATCTATCACCTTCTGAGAATCAAAGCCCCAACCTCACACAGGGCCAAGAGGCTGATTCAGGCACATCTCTTTCCAAAGCAATTAAGCAAAGATCTACAGGTGATGCCCATTCATTTCCATTTGAAAAATGTTTTCTTCAGGCTTCAGAAAGGGGTGGCCTGAGGCAAATACCTTCCTGACATTCAGGGCAACATAACCATAGGTAAGAAAATGGGCCAAAGCAAGGTTTTTAAACTGAGACTTTACTGGTTACACTGATATCTGAGTTTTCTGAGATGTTCCCATTCCCTTCAGCTATCCATTACATGGCCATGTAACAGATTTTGGAGGTGGTACATATCTTGGCCACAAAACCATGAGCCTATTCTGGAGAGAGGCCAGAAATCAAGATGTGTAGAGGACCTTAGGAAGATAGTAGGTGTTGCCCATCCATAAGGCAAGCCACAGTCCATTTATAAAGTGGGCAGGATGAATGCTGGGAAGCTTCCAACTAGACAGGAAACCTCCATTGATGCATTCTCTTTTCTAAAGACTACAACCACGAACACAGTGGATACACAGACATAGAAACACTCGCCTTGCCAAACGACTTCCTAGAAACAGTCACCTCCAAACCATACAAACTACCATTCCTACCTATTTTCAGAACATGAGACAAAACCACAAACTCACATCCACATCCACAAAAGCACCTCCTTCCCCCAAGTAGGTCTGTGACTATCTGGAGTGTCCTCTGACTGGTGGGCCATACTATGTTGCCCCAAAATGGCCTGGCCTGTCTCAGATCTGTTCTTCTTGGCCCACTCTACGAAGTTGTCAGCAGGCAGCATTGAGCCAATACCTGCTATCTAGGGAAAGGCCCCTTTTCTGAGCTCTACTGGCATTTGGCCATCCTCATATCATTAGGTACCAAGAAAGACTGACTCTGTCCTTGGTAAATCCAAACAAGTTCGACCACTGGGACTGGGACTGGGACTGGCTCTGGGTGCCTGGCTTCTTGGATCCCAATTTCAGAGAGTTCCATCACCAACGAAGTTAGGTATGTCACCTCCTTCAGGAACTGAATGAGATCACTGCCTTGGCAACCACTTTGTCCTAACAGTTGCTTTCATGGGTCTCATGAGATGGAGGCTGCCCCTACTTCCTGTGACACTTTGACAAGTTTGAATGGTATATCAACAATGGCCACCCGGGAACACCTCTCTACGCAGGTCTGGTTTGGTCCATCTTCTCTACATTAAGAAAAGAGAGGCTGATTCATACACATCCCTTCGTTATCACAAGGTGTTTGCCATGGAAGATGGCTTTTGCTCTCTCAGGTCCTGCATAGCTGCCTTCATCTTCTCCAGGGATCATTTCTGCATAGAAATTTGAGGTTCTCAGCAGGTGTAAGATCCCCTACATTCCTGTATTATAAGATGAACTCTGTCCCTGCTCTTTTGTAATGTTAGATTGAGGCAACAGTGTATGGTTAGGGATAATAACAGGATCGATTTGGTTTAGGAATCATTCTGTGGGATGAATAATGGTATTGGGAACCTGCAATATTTATAGGAATACAGAGGTGAAATATAAGTATGTAAACAGAAATCTAGGTGAGATTTGAAGCTCAGAAGTGCATTGGGCAATTGATTGCGATACATAGCTTTAAATTACGTTCTGCACACATGTCTCAGATAAGTCGATATACAATGCCATAGGACTTGTACCTTGGATGATTGAATGTAGAGGAGAACATCCACTCAAACAGGGATAATCAATAGGATCAGGAAGATAGTCGGTAGATTTTGGAACAAGGGTGAATTTAGTATTTGTATCAAAAGTTCTTTAGCAATTGGGTTTTGGTTAGAGAGTGAATATCAATGTCAGCACATGTGAAGGGTCAGTCACAATGATGAACTGGGGAAAATATGTAGGAAAGCCGATATCAATAGAGACATTAGGAAAACAGGCAAAGTACAGGGTGAGTGATAGTATTAGACATTTTCAACAGTTTTGAGGTTGAATATATTAGGAAGAAACAAATATGTAGTCACCGATAGGATTGACATTTGAGAGCGTTATGCAAGCTGGACATGGATGTTTTTAGTAATCCATGTTCAGTGTCCATTTAGGCTTTGGTACAATCACACGTGTGAATTTTGCATTTTGCGTCCAGAATATTACTGTGATAACATGCATATTTAGATCAGGTTACATGAGTATTTCTTCCTCTATTACTGGGAGCAATATTTTGAAAACGTATAAATTAGTATTGGGGGTACAAAGAGGTGTACCCTGTGTCTATGAATATAGATAATGCATGAATAGACCATACTGTGAATAAATAATATAACTGGTTCCACTTTAAATCATGGATTGAATTGATATCAGAAAATATATAAGAAATCTTATATTGATATACAATCATTCATTCCAAACAGTTATTCATCTAATTGTGAAATGATAGTTATGGTTTATCATGAAGGGTGTGTGAGTTTTGCTTAAACAATTATAAAGAAAATCGGAAATAATATGTTTGGAAATAAGTCTCACGAATAGACCAGTTAAGAAACCTGGAGTAATGCATGTGTTCTGAAGCAGGAAGTGATTGAAAGTGAAACAAATGCCTATAAATTTGCCAACTTGTGCAAGAAATATATACCCTCTGATGTGCATAAACTGAAGAAATAGTAATGTACCAGTGTTGAATAAAAATGAACATCAAAATACAAATCATGTCCCATAAGAGTCTACTTGCATTGCTGTTAAACTGGGGCAGTTACTGTAGAAATATTAGGATAATGCCGCAGTCTTGCTGGGCACAATCAGGAGCCACTTGTCAAAAGAAACTAACTTTATTTTTAAAACCACACACGCCAAACAAAACAGCCTCTCAGGAAAAACCCTCAGAGCCCCAACTGCCACCACTGGCTTCCCAAAAGCCTCTTCCTCCCACACAAGCCTCTCTCCACCTCCCACAATCCTCCTGCTCTTGAGGCCGATTGGCTAGGTCATGTGGGCAAAGCCAAATAAGTCCCCTAATGAGCAACTCCGTGGTCTGAAAGGGCAGGGAAACAGCCCAATGAGCATCACCGCAGAGGAGCCAATCAGCTAGATATTGCTGTGAGCCAATCATCAGCCAGCAGCTGGAAGTTTGCTGGCTTCTGGAATTTTGCTGGGGCCCCTTCGGATGTGGCTCTCAACATCTCCCCCTCTCTGTTTAAACAACACACATGTGGCTTAGGGACAGTGCCTGCCTTAGGTTGTCCAATAGTACATATGGTCCTTACCCGTTAAGTTGGTACCATTGCAATTGGATCTTACCCATCACTGACTACCGGTCCAGTTTACAGCAACACCTGTGGAGAGGTCTTTGTACCACCGGGGGGTGGTGAGGTTCTTTGCCTCACCTCTAATGGCCCCCAAACATTAGCTGGACGATAATGACACACAGAAGAGAGGAAGATACACCAAGCCAATTGACGGCTCCTTTTGGAAAAATTGTACCACCGATGACATCATCAGCAAATATACCCGAACACTACCACAAGTCGCTGCACAAACAGGTAGTTTACAATGCATACAGGAGAGTTCTCAATGTGTCTAGGCAAGTTCTGCAAGCATTTCAGTGATGGCTATTGCAGAAGCTGTAGATTGGTTTTATCTTTGATTTCACCAGCATTGGGATGAAGATAGGAATTCTGGCAATAATGGCTAAAGAAAAATTATGTAACATTCCAGAAGGCACTGAAAGAAAACAATTTTCTTAACTATTTACATTGTCTTGAAGATAATTATTAAATATAATGAAAAGGAAAGGTGAAAGAAAGGAAACAGATCTGTTAACCTCCTTTTTTTCAAATTTTAAAACAAACCTCAACAGCTCTTTACCCAATTTAAATTAAACCATTTAAATAATGTGAATAAAAAAATATTTGGATCCATTTTTTTTATGAGCGCTCATCATATATCATATATGGACATACGAACATTCAAACATATAACACAAAACACAAGTGTGCACACATAATATAATACATACAACACATAACCTAATAGTAAAGGCCTTATAACTTTTTACACGTGAAATCTCCATTGCAATGTTCAAAAACTCTTTTGTCAAAAAATAGAACTGATCAGCAAAACATTAAACTAGGTCTGTATGAGCTCAAAAAACAAAATAGAATGTGGGAAAGGGCAATAATAAAATAGATAATGAAAAAAGCATCCTGGTTCTATCTCAGAGGTAAGGATAGTCAAACTGGAATTTTGGATATCAGCTGATAAGGCCTTGAGTCAAATCATCTTCTTCTTGGATGTGCCCTGATATGTCTTATAAAGAATAGATCTTTTCTGTCCCAGATTAGACTTTTTATATTGGAAAGTAAAGAGAAAACAGTAGAGAAAGGAGAAATCTTACCAGCAACTTCAAGGGATACTATAGCATTAACTATATACTGACTATCGGAAAATAAATTAAATACAGAATATTTAAATATCTCAAAAGCTTGTAATACTGCATTAAGCTCTACCTTTTGAGCTGATTGTTTGGGTACTAAAAATTTATAAGTTTTATCAGGTATAACTATTGCTGCTGTACCATTATTTGATACATCAGTGAATATATTTGAAGCATTCATGATAAGTGTTTTTCTTCTCAATTTTGGAAAAATTACAGGATGCGATGACCAAAAAGACAATAAAGGGTTAGATGGTAAGTGGTTATCAAATGAAACATTAGATTGGACCATGATTATTGCCCAAGTATTTAACTCATTAGCTAACTCATCAATTTGATTCAGAGTATATGGAGTAAAAATTTTATTGGAAGAAATTCCAAACACTCCCTTTGCTGCTTTAATTCCTTTGAGTATTAATTATTATAAAGCCTCAGGATACCTAGTAAGAATAGTGTAAGGAGAATAAGATAAATGTATCCATAATAATGGACCTTCTTGCCAAAATACTCCTGTAGGAATATTTTTTGTTGGTAGTACAATAAATAATAAAGGCAAACTTATATCAATTCTATCCAAATGCATATTTTCCATATATGTTTCATTGATTTTTAATGCCTTTCTTGCTTCAGGTGTTAAAATGCGGGGTGAATTTTTATCTGATAGACCTTTTAGGATATCAAATAAAGGTCCCAACTCTCCTGTTGGTATACCTAGATAAGGCCTTATCCAATTTATGTCTCCTAATAACTTTTGAAAGTCGTTATGTGATTTGAGTTGATCTACTCGTATTTGAATTTTTGGTGGACTGACCATGGTTGAGGATAACAGAACTCCTAAATAATTAATTGGAAAATTTAATTGTACTTTATCTATTGCTATCTCTACATTATAATTTTTAATAAGTTTGTAAGTGTGGCATAACTTTCTAGCAATGTGTTTTTAGCTTTGTGTGCTAATAATACATCATCCATATAGTGAAATATTTGTGTTCAGAATTTTGATTTCTAAGTGGCTGGATTACTTTGTTAACATAAATATGACACATAGTTGGGCTGTTAGCCATCCCTTGAGGGAGTACTTTCCATTCATATCTCTGATCAGGACCTTCATGATTCAGTGCAGGGATAGTAAAAGCAAAACCTGGACTATCCTTAGGATGAATTATAATTGAAAAAAAAAACAATATTTAATATCTATACCTAAAACATACCAGGTTATTGGCAAAGCAGACAATTGAGGAATCCCTGATTGAGCAGGTCCCATAATAACCATCTCATTATTAATGGCTCTAAAATCTTGCAATAGTCTCCATTTACCAGATTTCTTTTTGATGACATAAATGGGAGTATTTTGGGGATATACAGTCGGTTGTATATGTCCTTCTGCTAATTGTTGTTTTACCAGGTCATGGACTGCTTGTATCTTTTCTTTAGTCAGGGGCCACTGAGGAACCCATACTGTCTTTCTGATTTTCAGGTAATTTTTATTGTCTCAGTGGCCCTTTCTGAAAATCCAACCCATGTCTCTCTGTTCCTTGATCTATTTGTATTGGTGCTGCTATGACTTATTCTTGTTTTTCTAATCTTTTTTCTTTCCTAAAACCTTGTCTAGTCATAATAGTGGCTGCATTTTGGTTGATGTTATTTGTTAATGTCAAACCTAATTGATCTAGGACATCTCGTCCCCATAAATTTATGGGAAGATGATCCAATACATATGGCTGTATAGTTCCTTCACATCCTTTAGGATCCTTCCTATCTAATACCATTTTACTTCTATGGGGATTAGTCGCCACTTATAGGCCTCGAAGCGTTTGAGTGGCTTGTTGTAATGGCCAATGTTTTTGCCATTCTTGACGAGAGATGATGCTAATGTCTGCACCTGTATCCAGTAGCCCATTCAATTCATGCCCTTGAATATTTAGTTTTAGCATGGGGCGAGAATCTAAATTTAAAGAAAGCATAGCCAAATCTACACCTGTGGAGCCTAATCCCTTGGAACATCTTTCTACAGTACGACTGGAAAATTTATCATACAGGCTGGGTATTATTAGTAACTGTGCTATTCTATCTCCTTGTGAAATTACTGATATGTCCTTTGGAGAACTGGCTATAATTTTTATTTCACCTTCATAATCGGGATCAATCACCCCAGGACTTATCATAAGTTCTTTTAGAGTAGAAGAGCTGCATCCCAATAATAAGCCCATGGTTCCTTTGGGAAGAGGTCCTTTTACCCCTGTGGGAATGATTTGAACTCCCATCTCTGGAGTTAGTACTGATCTGGCAGAGGCGCAGATGTCCAACACTGTGCTCCCTCTGGTTTGTCTGATGAGGGATCTGATGGACAATGTGTCCTGGGCACTACCCTGATGGGGTTGCTGGGTTCCTCCAGTGCTCTGTATATTTGTGGTTTGGGGCCCCGGAGCATTGGAACCCCCTGTCCATTTATTTGGCAATTGAGCCCAATGCCTTTCTCCATGATATCGTGGATAAACACCTGGTCCTTGTTCATTTTTTGATAATTGAGTACCCTCTATGGTGGTTTGAGAACAGCACTCATTAGCCCAATGTCTCCCTCTATGGCATTGTGGCCAAATACCTGGTATTCTACTCCTTTGATACCTAATATTGTTAAACCCTCCTTCTATGGGCCAATTCCTTTTAAAATGTCCTGTTTCTTCACATTGGTAGCATGTTCTTGGTCTGGCATCTAAAGCCTGTTTTACTGTAGCTGCCACAATTTGCCCTTGTTCATTAATGTATCTGGCAACTAAAGCCTGTTTTACTGCAGCTGCCATGACTTGCTCTTGTTCATTAATGTCTCTACATAATTAAATCAATGTGTTTAAATCTTCATTTTTCCATGGTCTAATGATATCTCTGCAACAACTATTCGCTTGCTCATAAGCCAGTTGTTTTAGTAATGGCATTGCTTGTTCTGTATTCCCAAAAACTCTGGTAGCTCTTTGAATAAGCCTATCTACAAATTCAGCATAAGGTTCATTAGCTCCTTGTATTACCTTAGATAATTGACCTTGTAAACCTCCATGTTCTTGTAAAGTCTTCCATGCCTTAATTGCATCTACACCAATTTGTGCACATACACCATGATCATATGCAATTTGCTGCTGCTGATCTTCATAAGGTCCCTTTCCTAACAACATATCTAGATTTCTCTGAGGATAACCAGCTCCTGCATTTCACCTAGCTGTCTCCTTTCAACATTCCTCATTGGCAACCTTCCATAACATGCATTGTCCTCCATTTAGCACAACATTACACATATTAGCCCAATCCACTGGCTTCATGTTCAAGTTGTTAATGGATTCGACCATGATTACATTGAAGGGTGCTTGAGGACGATAGGTTGTTACAGCCTCTTTTAGCTGCTTCACTGTTTTGAAATTTAAAGCATGGTAAACACGCTGCCCTCCTCCCTCAAATACAGGGCATGTTAATATTTGAGATCTTGTCTCAGGATCCTAACTATCAACTGCGGGAGTTGGGGGCCTCCCAGCATAAGAAAGTGGCCTTGTTAGTTGGACACTTATGTCATCTGGTGATAGAAAGGTGTTAGTAGCAGTCTCCTGTTGTAAATTTCCCCTGATGTTTTTTACTGTTTTACACTTTCTTTCTCTGTCTAACTAGCTTTAGAGGCCTTCTCTTTTACTTAAATTTTTTCCTCTGTCTGACTAGTTCGAGAGACATTCTCTTTTACTTGAATAGTTTCCTCTATCTGACTAGCTCGAGAGACCTTCTCTTTTACTTGAATTTTTTCTTCTGTCTGACTAACTTGAGACACCTTCTGTTTTACTTGAATCAATATGTCTTCTTCTTCCTCTACCATTGACTGAACTGAAGGCTTTGAACTAAGCAAACAAGAAATGAATGTCCACAATGGCAATGTGCCAACTGGCAGAATCCCTGGGCTTTTCTTTTCTATTCTTTTTAAATCTGCACCATGATGGTTCCATTGTGATATATTTAACAACTCCTCCTTAAAAAGCCATGGTCTACATTTTTGTATTGTATCAACAATTGCCATGACTGCTCTTGATTTTACTGGGATGCCTCCTTCCTCTAACAATTTACTTAACACTTTTTTGGTTTGTTTTTTACTAATTTTTGATCCCATATTTCTACTATAATACAAACCAACAAGATAACACCAAACAAAAAAAGAGATAGAACGAAATAAAAATGGAACAACAAAAAATTATTATAGCCTTTCTCCCTATCTGTTCCTCAGACACAAATAGTTTTTCCTCAGATGTGAGCAGTTTTTCTTCCATCTCACTCATCTCCAGAGACAGGCAACTTAAAACAAAAGAGGAATCATAAAATGGCTACCCATCCTTTCGCCCTGCCCTCAAGAGCGAGCAGTTTACCTTATCAGTTACCCTCAGTCGCTCCCCATATGAGCCACCAAATGCCACTGTCTGGCTGGGCACAATCAGAATCCACTTGTCAAAAGAAACTAACTTTATTTTTAGAACCACACACGCCAAGCAAAACAGCCTCTCAGGAAAAATCCTCAGAACCCCAACTCCCAACACCAGCTTCCCAAAAGCCTCTCCCTCCCACACAAGCCTCTATCCACTTCTCACAATCCTCCTGCTCTTGAGGCAGATTGGCTGGGTCACGTGGGCAGAGCCAAAAAAGTCCCCCAATGAGCAGCTCCATGGTCTGAATGGGCAGGGAAACAGCCCAATAAGCATCACCGCAGAGGAGCCAATCAGCTAGATGTTGCTGGGGCTGCTGTGAGCCAATCATAAGCTGGAAGTCTGAAAGGCGGGGAAACATCTCAATGAGCATCTCCAATGAGCATCACCACAGAGGAGACAATGAGCTAGAAGTTGCTAAGGCCGCTGTGAGCCAATCATCAGCCTGCAGCTGAAAGTTTGCTGACACCTGGAAGTTTGCTGTGGCCCCTTCGGCTGTGACTATCAACAGGATACGTATGCACCATTCACTGAAGTTAGTTTTCAGTAATAGAAAACAAATATGAATTTCAGGTGGATGAATATTTCTGAAAATAATCTTGTGAAAAGTTGATTATAAATCCACATACTTGAACATGAATGAATTTAGGGAGTGTAAATAAGACACATATATTTCATATTTTGAAAAATCTGGAGAGTGTGTATGTGTGTATACACACACACACACACACAAATTTTAAAATGTAGCAACATATATGACAATCGAAATTCACCATGAAATATACATCATTCACAGATCTAAAAATATTCAATTTACTTAACAGGGATTTATGTATAATGTTGTTCTCCTAGGAAGCTCACCCATAGGTTCAATTTTCAGTTCCAACAGCATCTAGGAGGAGTGATCTCTTCTCAAAATTTGTATCTGCCAAATCTGCTACCGCACAAAAATATACACGTGATAAAAGGTAGGATTCTTTAAGTGCATATAAAATAGATGTGCTGAATAGGATACAGAGAAAGGGAGACAGGAATTCACATATTTGTTAACTTTAAAAATACATGGAGGACTATTTCAATTAAATATTGACTAGAATTATAACACCTACTTGCAAAAGGCAAGTCCAAATATATACCATGCCTTCTCTGAACAGCTTCTATTTCTTTTCTGTTAGGATTCTTTTTCTCCATCATATTAGGATTAGTAGTCAGATTCTAGTACAGTATGGGTTAGTGTCAGGGATTCAGTATTTCAAATGGAAAATAGGAAAATGAATCCAATGTGTATGCAAACATATGCTAAAGAAAAATCTTTCCACTCTCATCCAGAAAAATGCCTTGACATTACCTTCGCCCCAAGTAAGACACAATTAGAGGAGAAGAATTAGAAAATCTGTTAATACATATCTGGAATGGAAAATGCTCAGGAGTTCACAACCTTGAAGGTGGTAGAGGAGTTTCCAAAAGTAAGGGAAAGGGTAAACACTCCAGAAACATGGAGCTCTGCTTGCCTAAAGACTTCTTGAGAAACTGCCTCTGAGGTTGGGCACTTGAAATATACGTTGTTGTCAGAAGCTTTAGCTTTCTTTGTAGTGAGACCATCAAACTGGGTCTTCATCTATGTGACCTGGAGGATGTTGTTTCTTATTTTCCTAATGAATATGTGGCAGCAGTTCTGAATTCTCTCTTTGTAGGTAAACTGTGGCAACTTGGGGCTAAGTGTCTCCCTGTTTGGACTGTGAACCCAGTTGGTAATCCTCCAGTTTTCGTGGTGTTTCTTGCTGCTGCACTTGGAGTTTGGTATTTGCTTCTTGAAATACAAGGATTTCAACTGGGGCACAGTGCTGGAGGGATTTCTGTCACATGTGGTGTGTCAGGGTCTGCATATAAATGCACCAACCAGGCTTCTATCGCACATGCTTGCCCCCTTGACCATAGCAACTTGATTCTGAACATTGCCCTGAAAAATCTCCATACAACAAGATGCCTTTACATATAAGGGTCTGCTGGCTGCAGCATGTAAGTCACAAGCCATTTGGAAGCCAATGGCAGATCCACATGGCCCCAACACAGATGTTTTATCACACACCTGCACATCACTGCTCTAGGCCCCAACTCAGCAGTCTCCAAATTACTGGCATTGAGGTCTGCAATGTGAGATCATGTGTGTTTTGCCTCTCAACTATGGCTGCCAAGTCTTTCAGAATAAAATCATGTGATATTCTGGCTGAGATTCCTCGTGCCTTGTGGAAAGCCTTTCTGGGCACAGATCTCAGTTTCAAAGGGCGACTGTCATTCATGGCCTCCTAAAATCCCAACACAACTCATGGCAATAATTCTCTGAGGTCAGTTCCAGAACTCAGTCTCTAAGGGGAATCACACCAGAGTTCAAGACCAGGTGGAGCCAGTCATTTTTTCAACCGCCACACAAACTTCCAAAATTAAAACCCAAACACTCCCACAAGGCCCTCATCTTCTTCCATATAGATACTCATTATTAACTCTGGCTGGAGGTTTCCATGAGGGATGCAGAACAAGATAGTGTCCAAAGTTAGCTCCCTTGCCCCTCATTTGCCTAAAGTCGGGGTGGCCTGAACACCTTCCTGTGAACCTGGAGTGATCAAATAGTGTGCCGTTAATACTGCTCTGCTTCTCCAATTTGAGGACGACTGACTGTGGGGTTTAGAATCTTTATGTGAATTGGAAGCATGAGAAAATGCAAGCACCTTTGGGCTTGCCTCTCCTTGGCTTTGAAGAATGCATTTGACCCAAAGAATCCCTCTTCTCACTTGATGGAGGTCAGGAACCTTACAGAGGAAGGCAAGAGACTTCATCTGCAATGACTGATCTTTTGATCATTTTGGTTTTGGATGAACACATGGGATCCATCAGGTGCTGAGAATCTAACCACAGCCTCACACAGGGCCAAGAGGCTGTTTCAGACAAATCCATTTCCAAAGCAATTAAGCAAAGAGCTACAGGTGATGTCCATTCATTTCCATTTGAAAACTTTTTTCTTCAGGCTTCACAAAGAATTGGCCTGTGGTAAATACCTTCCTGATATTCAGGGCAACAGAACAATAGGTAAGCAAAAAGCCCAAATCAGGGTTTCTCCACTGAGACTTTCCTGGTCACACTAGCTACCCACTACATGGCCATATAACAGAGCTTTTAGGTGGTAAATATCTTGGACACAAAACCATGAAGCTATTCTGCAGAGTGTCCAGAATTCAGAAAGAAAACAGAAACTTATGAAGATATCAGGTGTTGCCCTTTGATAACAAAAGCCACAGTCCATTTATAAATTGGGCAAGATGAATGCTGGGAAGCTTTCTACTAGACAGGACACATCCTTTGATGCATTCTTATTTCTAATGTCTACAACCACGGACACAGTGGGATACACAGACATAGAAGCACTCGCATTGCAAAACGACTAACTAGAAACAGTCCACGCCAATCCAAACAAACAGTCTTTCCTACCTATTCACAGAACATGAGACAAGACCATGAACATACACCCACACCCACAAAGGCACCACCTTTGCTCCAAGTAGTTCTGTGATTACCCAGAGTGTCCTCTGAATGGTGGGCCATACTATATTCCCCCCAAATGGCCTGTCCTGTCTCAAATCTGGTCTCCTTGGCCAATTCTGTGAAGTTGTCATTAACCATGGGTGAGCCACTACCTGCTTTCTCAGGAAAGGCCCCTCTTCAGAGCTTTTCTGGCATTTGAACATCCTCACATCTGTAGGCACTAAGAAAGACTGACTCTGTCCTTGGTAAATTGAAGCAAGTGAGACCACTGAGCCTGGGACTGCGACTGGCTCTGGGTGCCATTCTTCCTGGATCCCAAGTTCAGAGAGTTCCATCACAAAGGAAGTGAGGTGAGGTCACTTCCTTCAGAAACTGAATGAGGTCACTGCTTTGGCAACAACTTTGTCCAAATAGTTACTTCTAAGGGCCCATGAGATGGAGGCTGTTCCTACTTCCTGTAACACTTTCAAAAGTTAGAATGGTATATCAACCATAGGCACCTGGGAACACCTCTTCACACAGGCCTGGTTTGGTCTATCTTCTCTACATTAAGTTGATAGAGGCTGATACAGACACATCCCTTCATCCTCACCAGGTTGTTTGCCATGGAAGATGACTTTTGCTCTCTCGGGAACTTCACAGCTGCCTACATCTTCTCCAGGGATTATTTCTACATGGACCTTTGATGTTCTCAGCAGGTGGAAGATTCCCTACATTCCGGTATTTAAAGAGAAACTCTGTCCCTCCTCTTCTGTAAAGTTAGATTGAGGTAACAGTGTATATTTAGGGTTAATAACATGTTCGATTTGGGTTAGGAATCTCTCTGCCGGATGAATAATGGTATTGGGAACCTGTGATATTTACAAGAATATATAGGTGAAATATAAGTATGAAAACAGAAATGTAGGTAAGATATGAAGCCAGAAGGGCATTGGGCCCTTGAGTGGGATACTTAGGTTTGAATTATGTTCTGCACATGTGTCTCAGATGAATTGATATAAAATGGCATAGGACATTTTACCTTGAATGATTGATTGTTGAAGAGAACATCGAGTTAAAAAGTGATAGTCAGTAGGATTAGTAAGATAGTCAGTAGGTTTATAAAGAAGAGTGAGTATAGGATTTGGACCAAAAGTTCTTTAGCAATAGAGTTTCGGGTAGAGAGTGAATGTAAATGTCACCATATGTGAAGTATGAGTCACAATGATGAACTAGGGAAAATATGTAGGAAAGCAGATATCAATAGAGATATTAGGAAATCAGGCAAAGTGTAAAGAGAGTGATAGAATTAGACATTTCCAACAGGCTTGAGGTTGAATATATAATCTTAGGAAGAAACAAATATGTAGTCATCAATAGGATTGACATTTGAGAGCATTAGGTAACCAGGACATGGTTGTTTTTGGTAATCCATGCTCACTTTCCATTTAGGCTTTGATACAATCATGAGTTTGACCTTTGCTTTTTGTGTCCAGAATATTACTGTGATAAAATGTATATATAGATAAGGTGACATCAGTATTTCTTCCACCATTTCTGGGAGCAATATTTTGAAGAGGTACAAATTAGTAATGGGGGGACAAATAGGTGTACACTGTGTTTATGAATATAGAGATAATGCATTAATAGACCATACAGTGAATAAATAACATAACTGGTTCCAACTTTAAATAATGGATTGAATTGAAATGTGAAAATATACAGGAAATTTTATATTGATATGCATACATTCATTCCAACCAGTTTTACATCTAATGGTAATATTAATGTTATAGTTTATCATGAAGAGTGTGTGAGTTTAGCTTCAAAATTGATTATGGAAATCGAAAATAATGTGTTTGGAAAGAAGTCTCATGAAAAGACCAGTCAAGTAACATGGAAGAATTCATGTGTTCTGAAGCAGGAAGTGAAACAAATTCTTATTAATTTGCTAACTTGTGGATGAAATATATGTCCTATGATGTGCAAAAACTGAAGAAATACTAATGTACCAGTGTTGAATTAAAATAAAGGTCAAAATAGACATTAAGTCCCATAGGAATCTACTTGCATTGATGTTAAACTGGGTCTGTTACTGTAGAAATATTAGGATTTGTAAGCACCATTGATTGAAGTTAGTTCTCATACTGGGAAACAAATATGTATTTCAGGTAGATGAATATTTCTGAGAATAATCTTGTGAAAAGTTGATTATAAATCCACATACATGAACATGAATGAATTGATGGAGTGTATATAAGAGACATATATTTCATATTTTATAAAATCTGGAGAGTGTGTGTGTGTGTGTGTATATATATATATATATATATATATATATATATATATATATATATATATATATATACAGAAAAACACAAAAATACATTAAAAAGTATCAATATATATGCCAAACGTAATTTATCAGTAATATATATCATCCACAGATGAAAATATATTTATTTTACTGAACATGGATTTATGTATAAATTGTTCTACTGGGAAGCTCACCCATAGTTTTAATTTTCAGTTCCACCAGCGTTTACGAGATCTCTTCTCACAACTTGTTTCTGCCCAGTCAGCCAACTCAAAAAAATGTACGTGTGAGACCACGTAGGATTCTATATTTGCATATAAAAATACATGTGCTGAGTAGGCTACATAGAAAGGAAGACAGGAATTTACATATGTGTTAACATTAAAAACACATGGAGGACTATTTCAATTAAAAATTGAGTAGATTTAGAATACCTACCCTCTATCATGCAAAAAGGAAGTCCAA
Organism: Callospermophilus lateralis; assembly: GCF_048772815.1. Classification (NCBI taxonomy): domain Eukaryota; kingdom Metazoa; phylum Chordata; class Mammalia; order Rodentia; family Sciuridae; genus Callospermophilus; species Callospermophilus lateralis. Next base: position 831,493 of record NW_027514176.1, read on the forward strand.
CAATACACCATGCCTGCTGTAAACTGCTTGTATTTTCATTCTGTTTGGGTATTTTTCTCCATCATATTAGGATTAGTAGTCAGAGTCTAGTAGGGTATGAGTTAGTGTCAAGAATTCAGTATTTCAAATGGAAAATTGTAAAATGAATCAATGTGTATGCAAATGTGTGCTACACAAAAATTCTCCCACTCTCATTCAGAACAATGCCTTGACATTACCTTCACCCCAAGTAAGACACATTTAGAGGAGAAGAGTTAGACAATCTTTGAATACATATCTGAAATGAAAAATGTTCAGGAGTTCACAACCTTGGAGTTGGTAGAGGAGTTTCCAAAAGTAAGGGACAGTGTAAAATCTCCACAAACATGGAGATTTACCAGCCTAAAGACTTCTGGAGAAACTGCCTCTAGGTTGGGCACTTGAAATATATGTTGTTGTCAGGAGCTTTAGCTTCCTTTCTAGTGAGACAATCAAAGCTTGGTCTGCACATCTGTGACCTGGAGGACATGGTTTATAATTCTCCAATGAACATGAAGCAGCAGTGTTGATTTCTCTCTTTGTAGGTAAACTATGGCCACTGGGTCTAAGTGTCTCCCCATGTAGACTGCTAAGCCATTAGGTCATCCTCCACTTTTCAAAACGTTTCTTGATACTGCACTCGGAGTTTGGTATTTGCTTCATGAAATACAAGGAGTTCAACTGGGACAAAGGGCTGGAGGAAGTTCTTTCACGTGTGGTGGGTCAGGGTCTGCAGGAGAATGCACCAACAGGGCTTGTATACCACATAGGTTGCTCCCTTGACCATAGAAACCTGATTTTGAACATTGCCCTGAAACCTCTCTATATAACCAGATGTCTTTACATACAGGATCTGCTGGCTGCACCATGTCAGTCTCAAGCCATTTGGAAGCCAATGGCAGATCCACATGACCCCACCACAGATGTTTTATCACACACTTGCTCACCACCGCTCTGGGCCTATTACTCAACAGGCTTCAAATGACTGGCATCTCTTTTCTACACCATTTTCATGAAAACCAGTCAATCAACACACTGTCTGGTACACTCATGATCAGCAACTGGACATCCAAATGTTCTCCAGTGCCACCTGGTCAAGGAAATTTCAAAAATTTCATGGTATTTATCTAGCCAATTTTCAAGGATGAAGTTGGAGACACTGTGGGTTTCAATTCATTCAGAAATTATTTAATGGTGAGGAAGCTCATTTCAATGAAAGCTCTGGAGAACTCTCACAGGCAAGGCTTCCCAAAGAGTGGCCAAAAGGTCACATGAAGCCAGGCCCATTGAGGTCTACAATTGAGGTCCATGTGTGTTTTGACTATCAAATATGTCTGACAAGTTTTTCAGAATAAAATTGTGTGATATCCTCCTGAGATTCCCAGTGCTCTGTGGAAAGCGACACTGGGCCTAGATCTCAGTTTCCAAGGGTGACTCTCATGCGTGGCCTCCTAAATCCCAACACAATTCATGGCAATATTTCTCTGAGGTAAGTTCCAGAACTCAGTCTCTAAGGGGAATGACACCATAGTTCAAGCACAGTTGGATCCAGTCATCTCTTCCAACCGCCACACGAATGACCACAATTAAAACCAAAACACTCCCACATGGCCCTCATCTTGTTAAATATAGACACTCATCATAAACTCTGGCTGGAGGTTTCCATGCGGGACGCATCCCAAGACAGTGTCCAAAATATTCTCCCTTGCCCCTCATTTGCCTAAAGTCAGGGTGGCCTGGACACCCTTCCTGTGAACCAGAAGTGATCAAATAGGCCTGCCGTTAATACTGCTCTGCTTCTCCAATTTGAGCCCTATTGACTCTCAGTATAGATTTTTTTATGTGATTTGGAGTCACGAGAAAACACAAGCACCTCTGCAGGACTTTGAAAAACTCATTTGACCAAAAGGATCCCTGTCTCACTTGATAGAGGTCAAGTACCTAACAGAGGAAGGCAAGAGACTCATCCACAATTACTGAATTTTTGCCATTATGGTTTTGATTGCACACATGGTATCTATCTTTAGATCCATCATGTGCTGAAAATTTAAGCCACAACCTCATACAGGGCTAGGAGGCTGATTCAAACACATCCCTTTCCAAAGCAAAGAACCACAAGTTATTCCCATTTATTTCCATTTTAAAACTGTTTTATTCAGGCTTCACAAAGGGGTGGCCTGAGGCAAAGACCTTCCTGACATTCAGGGCAACAGAACAATAGGTAAGCAAATGAACCAAAATATGGTTTCTTCACTGAGCGTTTACTGGTCACAATGATGTCTGAGTTTTCTAAGATGTTCCCATTTCCTATAGCTATCAAGTACATGGCCATGTCACAGAGCTTGGGGGTGGTATGTATCTTGGACACAAAACTATGAGGCTATTCTGGAGAGTGTCCAGAATTCAGGAAGAAAACAGGAACTTAGGAAGTTAGTAGGTGTTGCCCATCCATAAGGAAAGCCACAGTCCATTCATCAACTAGGCCTGATGAATGCTGGAAAGTTTTCCACTAGACAGGACACATACATTGATACATTCTCTTTTCGAATGTCTACAACCATGGACAGAGTGGGATACACAGACATAGAAGCACTCGCCTAGTCAAACGACTTTCTAGAAACAGTCCACTCCAATCAAAACAACAGCCTTTCCTACCTATTCTCAGAACATGAGACAAAACCACAAACTCACACCCACACCCACAAAGGCACCTCCTTAACTCAAGTAGGTCTGTGACTATCCAGAGTGTCCTCTGAATAGTGGGCCATACTATGTTCCCCTAAAATGGCCTGTACTGTCTCAGATCTGGTCTCCTTGGCCAACTCTGTGAAGTTGTCAACAGCCAGCGGTGAACCACTACCTGCTTTCTCAGTAAAGGCCCCTCTTCAGAGCTCTTCAGGCATTTGGCAATCCTCATATCAGTAGGTACCAAGGAAGACTGACTCTGTCCTTGGTAAATCCAAACAAGTGAGACCACTGGGATTGGGACTTGGACTGGCTCTCGGTGCCTGGCTTCCTGGATCCCAAATTCATAGATTTCCATCACCAGGAAAGTGAGGTGAGGTCACTTCCTTCAGGAACTGAATGAGGTCACTGCCTTGGCAACCACTTTGTCCTACCAGATTCATCCAAGGTTCCCATGAGATGGAGGCTGCCACTACTTCCTGTGACACTTTCACAAGTTAGAATGGTATATCAACCATAGGCACCTGGGAACAGCTCTCCACACAGGCATGGTTTGATCAATCTTCTCTACATTAAGAAAGGAGAGGCTGATTCAGACACATCCCTTAATACTGACCAGGTTGTTTGTCATGGAAGATGACTTTTGCTCTATTAGGTCCTTCATAGCTGCCTGCAACTTCTCCAGGGTATCATTTCTGCTTGTACCTTTGATGTTCTCAGCAGGTGGAAGAGCCCCTACATTACTGTATTGTAAGACAAACTCTCTCCCGGCTCTTCTGTACAGTTAGTTTGAGGGTACAGTGTATGGTTAGAGTAATAACAGGTTTGATTTAGGTTAGAAATCATACTGAGGAATGAACAATGGTATTGGGAACTCGCAATATTTACGAGAATATATAGGTGAAATATAAGTATGAAAACAGAAATCTAGATAAGATTTGAATCCAAGAAGGGCATTGGGCTGTTGATTGGGATACTTAGCTTTGAATTATATTCTGCACAGATGTCTCAGATAAATTGATATACAATGGCATAGGACCTTGTACCTTGGATGATTGATTGTCAAAGAGAATTTCCAGTCAAAAAGGGATAGTCGGTAGGATTAGGAAGATAGTTGGTAGGTATAGAAAAAAGAGTGAATATAGGATTTCGAACAAATTTCTGTAGCAATAGGGTTTCGGATAGAGAGTGAATGTAAATTTCAGCACATGTAAAGAGTCAGTCACAATGATGAACTCAGGAAAATATGTATGAAAGCAGATATCAATGGAGACATTAGGAAATCAGGAAAAGCATAAAGTGAGGGTTAGTATTAGTCATTTTCAACAGGGTTGAGGTTGAATATATAATCTTAGAAAGCAACAAATATGTAGTCACCAATAGGATTGATTTGCGAGCATTAAGCAACCTGGACATGGATGTTTTTAGAAATCCATGCTCACTTTCCATTTAGGATTTGGTGAAAGGTTAATAAGATAGGTACTTGTCACTTCCTGTTTTTCTGTATGCTTAAGAAAACACTGTTGAAACCTTGAGGACTGTTTGCTAATTTTTTTCCCAGAATGTGCTGTCCCCGACTGCCAAACAGAGAATGTACACCCTCACCTTTTTGCACGCAAACCGCCCACTCGCCCTGACCCATCAATAAGCTTCCCTCCCTGCCCTCTTCAAGGAAAGTATATAAGCTCTGCTTAAGCTGTTCTCATTGCTCTCTGCTCTATTCAAGTGAGCACTGAGCCCCAGATTGCTAGACTCCCAATAAACCCAGGGTAACTTTTGATGTGGAGGGGACCCCAGTAAACTTTGAAGTGGATTCAGGGGCAGTATACTTAGTCCTTAAGGCCCCACTGGGCCCTCTATCACATAAAAGCTCTCTAGTTCAAAGTGCTAACACCAGTAAATATGGGAATTAGACAACTAAGAAAACCATGGACATGAGGAAAGGAAAAATCCATCACTCCTTCCTAATAATCCCAGAATGCCTGGCCCCATTGATGGGCAGAGATCTGCTCACCAAGCTCCGGGCCAAAATGACTTTTAACCATGAAGGCCCCAAAATGATATTTCTAAATCCTTTAGTATAAACTCCTATATTCACGGCTTTAAATATGTCAGTAGAAGATGAACAGCAACTCTTCACACCCCCCAAGACTGATCAAACAGGCAAGCTACCCCAGAAATGGATAACAGATTACCCAGATGCCTGGAAAAAAACTGCTGGGTTAGGACTAGCCATGAAACAACCTCCAAAAACAGTGGAGTTCAAAACCTCAGCCTCCCCAATCAATGTCAAAAAATATCCTCTGAGCAAAAAAGCTAAAGATGGGATAAGGCCCCATATTCAGAAATATCTGGCCTTAGGGTCCTAAGGCCTTGTCAATCATCCTAAAACACTCCCCCGCTACCAGTATAAAAAGCCAGGAGCCGGGGACTATCCCCCATTAAAGACATAAGTGAGACCTACAACAGAGTGTAGGACATTCACCCCAGTGTACCTAATCCGTACAATCTGCTTATCACTCTGAACCCTGAGAGGAAATGGTATACTGTTCTGGACTTAAAAGATGCTTTCTTTTGCTTGCCTCTGCATAAATATAGTCAGTTGCTGTTTGCTTGCTAGTGGGTAGACCCAGAAACTGGAACGTGTGGTCAACTAACTTGGACTAGACTCCCCAAAATGGTTGAAAAACTCCCCCACTCTCTTTGATGAAGCCCTCCAAAGAGATCTCAACAGCTTCAGAACTACGCACCCCGAAGTCACCCAGCTTCAATACGTGGATGACCTGCTACTGGCACCCAACACCAAGGATATCTGTGAATCTGGGACCCAAGCAGTATTATGTGAGCTTCCTCAACTCGGGTATAGAGCTTCTTCCTAAAAGGCCCAAATTTGCCAGCAAGAAGTAATCTTCCTGGGCTATTCCTTTAGGGGCAGTAAACGATGGCTCACTGAGCCCAGAAATCAAACGGTTGTGCAGAAACCACCCCCATCTAACAGCAGACAACACAGAGAGTTTCTTGGGACTGCTGGGTTTTGCAGGTTAAGGATTCCTGTGTTTGGGTCCTTAACTTCTCATTTACACCCGCTGTTAAAGGGAGATGCCCAATTCTAATGGACCCCTGAGATCCAGCAAGCTTTTGATAACATCTAAGGACACTGACACTGTACTCCTCAACTTCACTGAGCAAAGCCTGAAATTTCAGAAAGCCCTACACTACGTTAAAAATGTACATCAGTTCACTCACCTTGGTTCAAAGAAATTGCAGGCATTCCTGAAGGATCAAGAATAGAGTTTTCCACTAACCGACTCACAGTGAAAGGAAATAACTAAACAGGTAAAAAAAAGCCTGTCGGGTCTGTCAATAGGTTAATGCTTACACTTCCAAGCTTCCTGCAGGAAAGCACCTACGAGGAACCAGACCAGGACAATTCTGGGAAGTGGACTTTACTGAAATTAAGCAAGCATGGTATGGACTTAAATATCTCCTACTCTTTGTAGATATATTTCAAGATGGATTGAAGCCTCCCCCCCCCCAAAAAAAAGGCGCAAATGGTGGTCAAGAAGATCCTGAAAGATATTTTTCCAAGGTACGGCATGCCTAAGGTAATAGGGTCTGATAATGGACCAGCGTTCATGGCCCAGGTAACTCAGGGGTTAGCCAGGACCCTGGGGATTAATTGGAAGTTACATTGTGCTTATAGACCCCAGAGTTCAGGACAGGTAAAAAAATTAAATAGAACCATTAAAGAGACCTAAACGAAATTAAGCTTAAAGAGTAGCATAAAAGATTGGACTATGCTCCTGCCTTATGCACTATTTCATGCAAGAAATACTCCCTCTGTTTCTTTGTGTAACCTCACCCCCTATGAAATTCTCTATGGGGCCCCATCTCCAGTAAGGGACCTAACCCTAACTCAAAGATCTAACGATCCTCTCCACACCACCTTGCTTGACAGACTTAAAGTTCTGGAAGGAACTCAGCAATACCTGTGGAAACAGCTGGCCACTGCCTACCAACCTGCTGAAGAGGGTACTCCACATCTATATCAAGTAAGAGACTTTGTCTACATAAGACAACATCAGGTGTCATCCCTGGAACCCGGCTGGACAGGACTATACCAGGTGCTACTTATAACACCTACAGTGCTAAAGTTAGACGGAATCACTTCCTGGTTCCTAATTCTCATCTCAAGCCTGTGCCCTGTCCAGAATCTGGCTGAAAAATGGAAAAGACTGGTAACATTTTCAAATTGTATATTCGCCATGTGAATAAGACTATAGACTCTACAATTGGTCACCAGTAGTCCTAACCCTCATCAACCCGTTCAGCAGCGATGGCTGATCACAAATCCTACTAGACAAGAAGTATGGTCTATCGCACATACAGCCCACTTAGGGACCTGGTGGCCATCTCTCCACCAAGAAATTTGTCAGCTGGCTATACGTCTTTCCTATTGGGAAATCCCTGATGAAGAGGATCCCCAAAAATTCCATTAAATACTTTCCATACAATAGATAATGGAAACAAACATTATGGATGTAGGGACACGCGAGCCAGATGCAGGTTGGCTAGCCTAGATTACTTTGTTTGCCTGGCGGACTACCAAAGCCAAAAACAGCCACGACTGTGTGGGGGAAAAGCCAACTTCTTCTGTAAATAATGGGGATGTGAGGATACAGGGGCTACCTGGTGGAAGCAAAACTCCTCATCAAATTCAGTACACAGCATTGGCCATATTACCAGTTAGATAACAAAAACCGATGGCCACCAGAGGGGTCTCTAGATCCTCAAATTTTGCGTGACCTTTTCAACTTCGACAAGTGCTCAAAAGTGTGGAAGGAAATTCCCCTACGTGTAGGCCTTTTCCCTCCTATGCTCAAATCCTGAACTATGCTTCTCCAATAGATACTCACCCGCAGCCTTCTGCCCCAGACTCTCTGCTGTCACTCCCACATCAGCAACCTGATTTCTCAGCTCCAGTTACTAGATCAAAAACCCAAATTTCCGTCGGTTCTCAGACCATTGACCCTTGCTGAGCTTGCAGGTACTGAGGTACCCTTCCACCCTCTCACTCCTCTCTCCTCCTGTCAGTGCCCACACCGGGTCCCACCAGGTCGTCTTACCAGCTAACCCAAAGCTCAAACCAGCTAAGGAGTGCCCTCAGACGCCTATCAAAGATGTAATTAAAATGGCCTTTAAAGTTGCTTTGTCATCACTGAAAACAGGTTACTAAGAATTTAAAGTCCCTCACAGGCTTTTTGGGATACTCACTCCCGTCTTCCCCTCTGCTCTACCTGTTCTACTGCTCAAGTTTTGTTGCCAGGAAAATCCCAAACCCCTTTCCCATAATTCTTTTATATCTCTTTTTCCTCATCCTCAGATCCACGGAGCTGCTCTCATCCCCTGCCTTCCCTGTCTTCCCCTCTGTACCAGGCCCACAGAAAAGTCTTAAATGACCTTCTCCAGAAGTCTTCACCATGGCTGACTTTAAGCCTTTCAGCAACACAGTTCCTATAAAAGAGTTCAATGTAGATAAACTTCCTCTATTCGTGTTGCTCTGTTCTACTTGGCCACTGGCTGGAAAAATCAGCACTCCTAAGCTAGACACCCCCTTAGTAGTTTTTAACAAAATATATGAAGAAGGCCTCTGGCCTAGAGCTGGGGCTTCATAGAGATGGCTACATTTCTAAGATATAGAAGTTACCATCTGGGCTCCATGGTAACAGCTGGCAGGGAGGAAAAGAAAAAAAAAAGAAAAAAGCTCTCCCCCTCCCAGGTGTCCTTAAGAAGTTAACTTTCCCAGAACAGAGGAAAAAAAAACAGAAACAAAAACTGCTTTTTGTGAACTTCTGCAGACTGTGAACTTCTGAGCCCCTTCCCTTACATGCTGGGTACAAAATTCTGAAACAACCTAAACTTTGGGTTCAGGGATTAATTGATTACAACAGAAGCAATGCCCTCTAAATCCGGATGCAACCAAATAAGACTGTTTCCCTGTCTTCTGTGCTATCTTAGGTACCTTGCCTTGTCCATCTCTACAGCAGTACAATTCTATACACTTAAACATTGTTTATGTTTTCATAAAATGGTCAACAGATGTGATTAATTATGTAATGGTGCAGATGTTTTCCAGAGTGCTCTATCATGACGCAGGTACATTTAAATATCAAACAGGGGGGGGCAAACAACCCGGTTCTGCCAGGAACCTGTATCCCTCACTTTAGTCATCCTATTATGAATAGGAGTTGCTGCAGGGGTGGGCACAGGAACCACTGCCCTGGTCCATGGGACACAACAAATGACCCAATTAGAAGCAGTAATAGACCAAAACTTAAAGATATTAAAAACCTCCTTCACAGCTTTACACGAATCTTTAACCTCTCTCTCTAAAGTTATTTTACAGAACAGTCGAGGGTTGGACCTCCTCTTCATGAGAGAAGGGGCCTTCGTCCTGCATTGAGGGAAGAATGTTGTTTTTATGCCGACCATACTGGAGTTGTAAAAGAATCTATGATTAAATTAAGAAGATGCCTTGAAGAGCATCAACAAGAGAGAGAGGCCCAAAAACGGTGGTTTTAGTCTTGGTTCACAAAGCCCCCTCATTAACTACGTTTTCATCAGCCCTGGCCGGTCCATTAATAATCCTCATATTATTGGTAATTGTAGGACCCTGTTTGATCAACCGTGTAGTTTCCTTTCTCCATGCTCAAATTGGACAAGTTAAACTTATGGTAATCAGAAAACAATATACCACACTAGTAAACATAAAATGTGACACCCCCAATGATCATTTTTATGATTAAAAGTAACCAAAAGAAGAAGTGGGGAATGAAAGGTTAATAAAATAGGTACTTGTCACTTCCAGTTTTTCGGTATGCTTAACAAAACACTGTTGATGTCTTGAGAACTGTTTGCTAATCTAGTTCCCTGAAAGTGCTGTACCCAACTGCAAAACTGCAGAATGTACTTCCTCACCCATTTGGACGCAAACCGCCCACTCGCCCTGACCCATCAATAAACTTTCCTATCTGCCCTCTCCAAGGAAAGTATATAAGCTCTGCTTAAGCTGTTCTCAGGGCTCTGTGCTCTATTCAAGGGAGCTCTGACCCCAGCATGCTGGACCCCCATAAATCCTTGGCTGTTGCATGAGACAGTCTCTGGTAGTCTCTTCCTCCGACACTCGCCTGACCTTTACATTGGTAAAATAATAAGTGTCATCTTTGCTTTTTGTGTCCAGAATATTACTGTGATAAAATGTATAGGTAGATAAGGTGACGTGAGTATTTCTTCCACCATTTCTGGGAGCAATATTTTGAAGATGTATAAATTAGTATTGGGGGTACAAATAGGTATATCCTGTGACTCTGAATATAGAGATAATGCATGAATAGACCATAATGTGAATAAATAATATAATGGGTTCCAAATTTAAATAATGGATTCCATTGATATCTGAAAATATACAGGAAATCTTATATTGATATACATACATTCATTTCAACCACTAATACATCTAATGGTAATATTAGGATTATGGTTTATCATGAAGAGTGTGTGAGTTTTGCTTCAAAAGTGATCATGGAAATTAAAAATAATGTGTTTGGAAAGAAGTCTCATGAAAAGCCCCGTCAAGAAACCTAGAGGAATTTATGTGTTCTGAAGCAGGAAGTGATGAAAGTGAAACAACTGCCTATAAGTTTGCTAACTTGTGGATGGAATATATATCCTATCATGTGCATAAATTGAAGAAATAGTATTGTACCAGTGCTGAATAAAAATGACCTTCAAAATACACATCATGTCCCACTGGAATCTACTTGCATTGATGTTAAACTGGGTCAGTTACTGTAGAAATAATAGTATTTGTATGCAAAATAAACTGAAGTTAGTTTTAAGTACTGGAAACAAATATGTATTTCAGGTGGATGAATATTTCTGTGAAAAATCTTGTGAAAAGTTGATTATAAATCCATATACATGAACATGAATGAATTTAGAGAGTGTATATAAGACACATATATTTCTGGAGAGTATATATACATATATATATATATATATATATATATATATATATATATATATATATATATATATACACACACACACACACACACATACACACACACACACACAAAATACACACATACACACACACACAGACATTAAATTAGCAATATATATGCCAATCGAAATTTATCATGATATATATATCATCCACAGATGCAAAAATATTTCTTTAATTGAACATGGATTTATGTATAATGTTGTTAAACTAGGAAGCTCACCTATAGGTTGAATTTTCAGTTCCAACAGCGTTTAAGAGGAGAGATCACTTCTCACAAATTGTATTTGCCAAATCAGCCACCTCACAAAAATGTACATGTGATACCAGGTATGATTCTATATGTGCATTTAAAAGTACATGTGCTAAATAGGATACAGAGAAAGGGAGCCAGGAATTCACATATTTGTTAACCTTAAAAACACATGGAGAACTATTTAAATTAAATATTGACTAGATTTATAACACCTACCATTAATCATGCAAAATACAAGTACAACTATACACTATGATTTCTCCTAACTGCTTGTATTCCTATTCTGTTTGTGTTATTTTTCTCCATCATATTAGGAGTAGTAGTCAGAGTCTAGTAGGGTATGGGTTCATGTCAGAGATTCAGTATTTTGAATGGAAAATTGTAAAATGAATGCAATGTGTATGTAAATATGTGCTACAAAAAAATGTTCACACTCTCATCCAGAACATTGCCTTGACATTGCCTTTGTTCCGAGTAAGACACAATTAGAGGAGAAAAGTTAGAAAATCTGTGAATATATATCAGGAATGAAAAATGCTCAGGAGTTCACAACCTCCGAGGTGGTAGAGGAGTTTTCAAAAGTAAGGGACAGGGTAAACATTTCTCAAACATGGAGCTCTGCTGGTGTAAAGACTTCTTGAGAAACTTCCTCTGAGGTTGGGCACTTAAAAATATATGTTGTTGTTAGGAGCTTTAGCTTCCTTTGTTGGGAGACCATCAAATCTGGGTGTGCAACAATGTGACCTGGAGGATATTGTTTCTAATTTTCCAATGAACATGAGGCAGCCATGCTGAATACTCTCTTTGTAGTTTAACTATTGTCACTGGGTTGTAAGTGTCTCCACGTGTGGACTGTGAAGCCATTTGGTCATTCTCCAATTTTCCTGGTGTTTCTCACAGGTGCACTGGGAGTTTGGTATTTGCTTCATGAAATACAAGGAGCTAAACTGGGACACAGTGCTGGAGAGAGTTCTGTCCCGTGTGGAGGGTCACGGTCTGCATGAGAATGCACCAACCAGGATTCAATTCCACATTAGTTGCCCCCATTTCCATAGCAACCTGATTCTGAACATTGCCCTGAAACCTATCTATATAAAAAACACCTTTGCATAGAAGGGTCTGCTGGCTGTACCATGTCAGTCACAAGCCTTTGGGAAGCCAATGGCAGATCCACATGTCACCACCACACATGTTTTATCACACACCTTCACACCACTGCTCTAGGCCCACTAATGAGCAGGATCCAACTTACTGGCATCACTGTTCTACACAAATTTCATGAAACCCAGTAAATCAAGGCACTGTCTGGTACACTCATCATCAGCAACAGGACATCCAAAAGTTCTCCAGTGCCACCTGGTCATGGGAATTTCAAAAATTTCATGGTATTTATCAAGCCATTTGTCAAGGATGAAGTTGGAGGCTCTGGGGGTTTCAATTCATTCAGGAACCATTAAATGTTGAGGAAGCTCATTTCAATGAAAGCTCTAGAGAACACTCACAGGCAAGGCTTCCCAAAGAGTAGCCAAAAGGTCACATGAAGCCAGGCCCATTGAGGTCTACAATGTGAGGTCCATGCGTGTTTTGACTCAACTGTGGCTGCAAAGTCTTTCAGAATAAAATCATGTGATATCCTGGCTGAGATTCCCAGTGCTCTGTGGAAAGCCACTCTGGGCCTAGATCTCAGGTTCCAAGGGCAACTCTCATGCATGGCCTATTAAAATTCAAACACAATTGATGACAATGCTTCTCTGAGGTCAGTTCCAGAACTCAGACTCTAAGGGGAATCACACCAGAGTTAAAGCCCAGGTAAACCCAGGCATCTCTTCCAACTGCCACACAACTTACCACAATTCAAAACAAAATTCTCCCACATGGCCCTTATCTTCTTCCATGTAGACCCTCATCATAACCTCTGGATGGAATTTTCCATGAGGGGCACAGACCAAGACAATGTCCAAAATAACCTACCTTTCCCCCGATTTGCCTAAAATCAGTGTGACCTGGAAACCCTGACTGTGAACGAGGAGTGATCAAATAGGTCTGCCATTAATACTGCTTGGCTTCTCCAATTTGAGGCCTACTGACTGTGGGGTTTAGATTCTTTATGTGAACTGGAGTAATGAGAACACCCAAGCACGTATGGGCTAGCCTCTGCAGGGCTTTGAATAACTCACTTGACCCAAAGGATCCCTATTCTCACTTGATAGATGTCAGGAACCTTTGAAAGGAAGGCGAGAGTCTTCATCCACAATGACAGCTCTTTTGGCTATTTTGGTTCTGTATGCATCCATGGGATCTTTCTTTAGATTCATCAGGTGCTGAGAATCTAAGCCACAGCCTCACACAGGGCCAAGAGGCTGATTCAGACACATCCCTTTCCAAAGCAATTAAGCAAAGAGCCCTAGGTGATGCCCATTCATTTCCATTTGAAAACTGTTTTCTTCAGGCTTCACAAATTGGTGGCCTGAGGCAAAGAACTTCGTGACATTCATAGCAACAGAATAATAGGTAAGCAAAAGGCCCAAAGCAGGGTTTCTCCACTGAGATTTAGTGGTCACACATATATCTGATTTTTCTGAGATGCTCACAATTCACTTGAGCTATCCAGTACATGGCCATGTCACAGAGCTTGGAGGTGATACATACCTTAGAGACAAAACCATGAGACTATTCTGGAGAGGGGCCAGAATTCTGGAAGAAAACTGTAACTTAGGAAGATTGCAGGTGTTACCCATTGATAAGGCAATCTGAACTCCATTCATAAATTGGGCAGGATGAATTCTGGGAAGCTTTCTACTAGACAGGACACATCCATTGATGCATTCTTTTTTTCTAATGAGTACAACCACGGACACAGTGAGGTAAACAGACATAGAAACACTCGCCTTGTCAAATGACTTACAATAAACAGTTCATTCCACAGCACATAAAGCGCCTTGCCTACCTATTCTCAGAAAATGAGACAAAACCACAAACCAACACCCACAAAGGCAGCTCCTTCCCCCAAGAAAGTCTGTTACTATCCGGAGTGTCCTCTGACTGGTGGGCCATATTATTTTCCCCCTAAATGGCCTGAAATGTCTCAGATCTGGTCTCCTTGGCCAACTCTGTGAAGGTGTCAGGACCCAGAGGTGAGCCACTACCTGCTTTCTCAGGAAAGGCCCCTCTTCAGAGCTTTACTGGCATTTTGCAATCCTCACATCAATACGTACCAAGAAAGACTTACTCTGTCCTTGGTAAATCCAAACAAGTGAGACCACTGGGACTGGGACTGGGACTGACTCTGGGTGCCTGGCTTCATGAATCTCAAGTTCTGAGATTTCCTTCACTAAGAAAGTGATGTGAGGTCACTTCCTTCAGGAACTGAATGAGGTCACTGCCTTGGCAACCACTTTGTCAAACCAGTGGCTTCCAAGTCTCACATGAAAAGGAGGCTGTCCCTAATGCCTGTGACACTTTCACAAGTTAGAATCTTATATCAACCATAGGCACCCGGGAACAGCTACCCACACAGGCCTGGTTTGGTCCATCTTCTCTACATTAAGAATAGAGAGGCTGATTCAGACAGAAACCTTCATCCTGACCAGGTTGTTTGCCATTGAACATGATTTTGCTCTCTCAGGTCCTTCATAGCTGCGTATATATTCTCCAGTGATCATTTCAGCATGGAACTTTGAGGGTCTCAGTAGGTGGAAGACCCCCTACATTTCTTTACTGTAAGACCAACTCCGTCCCTTCCCTCTGTAAATTTAGATTGAGGGAACAGTGTATGGTTAGGGTTAACAACATGTTTTATTTGTGTTAGGAATCATTCTGCTGGATGAATAATGGTATTGGGAACCTGAAATATTTATAAGAATATGTATTTGAAATATAAGTATGAAAAGAGAAATCTAGGTAATATTTGAAGCCAGGAAGGGCATTGGGCCCTTGATTATGATATTTAGCTTTGAATTACATTCTGCAATGTGGTCGCAGGTAAATCTACATACAATGGAATAAAACCTAGTACCTCAGATGCCTGAATGTCGAAGAGAACATCCAGTCAAAAAGGGATAGTCAGTAGGATTAGGAAAATAGTAGGTTTAGGTTGAAGAGTGAGTCTTTGAGTTGGAAATATAGTTCTTTAGCAATAGGGTTTCGTTTAGAGAGTGAATGAAAATATCAGCACATATGAAGAGTCAGTCACAATGATGAACTGGGGAAAATATGTAGGAAAGCAGATATAAAATAGAGACATTAGGAAATCAGGCAAAGTATAAAGTGAGTAACAGGATTAGACATTTTCAACAGGGTTGAGGTTGAATATATGATATTAGAAGAAACAAATATGTAGTCACCAATAGGATTGAAATTTGAGAGCATTAGGCGACCTGGACATGGATGGTTTTAGTAATATATATTCACGTTCAATTTAGGTTTTGGTACAATCATAAGTGTTACCTTTACTTTTGTGTCCAGAATATTACTGTGATAAAAATGTATATGTAGATCAGGTGATATGAGTATTTCTTCCACCATTATGGGGAGCAATATTTTTACAACCTATAAATTAGTATTGGGGAAAAAAATAGGTGTACCCTGTTTTGATGAATATAGAGATGATGAATGAATAGACCAAACTGTGAATAAATAATATAACTGGACCCAACATTAGAAATTGGAATTGGAATAAATTGATATCTGAAAATATACAGGAAATCTTATATTGATATTGGCATACATACATTCATTACAACCAGTTGTACATCTAATGGTAATATTAGTGTTACGGTTGATCATGAAGAGTGTGTGAGTTTTGCTTCAAAATTGATTATGCAAATCGAAAATAATGTGTTTGCAAAGAAGTCTCATGAAAGACCAGTCAAGAAACATGGAGGAATACATGTGTTCTGAAGCAGGACGTGATTGAAAGTGAATCAAAAGTTTTAAATTTTGAAATTTTGGATGAAACATTTATCCTATGATGTGCATAAACTGAAGAAATAGTACTGTACCAGTGTTGAATAAAAATGAATGTCAAAATACACATCATGTCCCATAGGAATCTACTTTGATTGATATTAACCTGGGTAAGTTACTGCAGAAATATTAGGATTTGTATGCACCTTTCATTGAAGTTAGTTTTCAGTACTAGTAAACAAATATGTGTTTCAGGGGGATGAATATTTCTGAGAATAATCTTGTAAAAATTTGATTATAAATCCACATACATGAATATGAATGTATTTAGGGAGTGTATAATAAGACACATATATTTTATATTTTAAAAAATCTGGAGATTGTATATATATATATATATATATATATATATATATATATATATATATACACACACAAACACAAAACACACACAGACATTAAAGAGTAGCAGTATATATGCCAATCGAAATTCATGGTGAAATATATATCGTCCACTGATCCAAAAATATTAATTTTACTGGACATGGATTTATGAATAATGTTGTTCAACTAGGAAGATCACCCATAGGTTGAATTTTAAGATCCAACAGCATTTACGAGGAGTTATCTCTTCTCATAATTTTTATCTGCCACGTCAGCCTCCAAACAAGTATGTACATGTGATACCAGCTAGGATTCTATATGTGCATATAAAAATACATTTGCTGAATAGGCTACAGAGAAAGGGAGATAGAAATTCACATATTTGTTAACTTTAAAAACACATGGAGAACTATTTCAAGTAAAAATTATCTAGATTTATAACACCTACCCTACATAATGCAAAAGGCAAGTCCAACTATACACCATGCCTTCTCTGTACTGCTTGTATTTCTATTCTGTTTGGGTTATTTTTCTCCATCATATTAGGATTAGTAGTCAGAGTCTAGTAGGGTATGGGTTCGTGTCAGGGATTCAGTATTTTTAATGGGAAATTGGAAAATGAATCCAATGTGTATGCAAATATGTGCTACACAAAAATCTTCCCATTCTCATCCACAACAATGCCTTGACATTACCTTCACCCCAGGTAAGACACAATTAGAGGAGAAGAGTTAGAAAATCTGTGAATACTTATCTGGAATGGAATATGCTCAGGAGTTCACAACCTTGGAGGTGGTAGAGCAGTTTCCAAAAGTAAGGGACATGGTAAACACTCCACAAACATTGAGCTCTGCTGGCCTAAAGACTTCTTGAGAAACTGCCTCTGAAGCTGGGCACTTGAAATATATGTTGTATTAAGGAGTTTTAGCTTCTTTTGTAGTGAGACCATCAATGCTGGGTCTGCATCTATATGACCTGGAGAACATGGATTCTTATTTTCAAATGAACCTGAGGCAGCAGTGCTGAATTCTCTCTTTGTAGGTAAAGTGTGGCCACTGGAGGCTAAGTTTCACCCCTTGTGGACTGTGAAGCCATTTGGTCCTTCTCAAATTTTTGTGGTGGTTCTTGCTGCTGCACTGGGGCTTTTGGTTCTTGCTGCTGCACTGGGCTTTTTGAACAACAAGTTCAACTGGGACACAGTGCTAGAGGGAGTTCTGTCACGTGTGGTGGGTTAGGGTCTGCAGGAGAATGAAACAACCAGGCTTCTTTCTCACATAGCTTGCACCCTTGACCATATCAACCTGATTCTGATCATTACCTTGAAAGCTCTCCAAATAAAAAGATGCCTTTACAAATAAGGGTCTGCTGGCTGCACCATGTCAGTCACAAGCCATTTGGAAGCAAATGGGCTAATCACATGGACCCACCACAGATGTTTTATCACACACGTGGCTACCACTGCTCTAGGCCCACTACTCAGCAGGCTCCAACTTACTACCATCTCTGTTCTACATTATTTTTATAAATTCCAGTCAATCAAGGCACTCTCTGGTACACTCATGATCAGCAGCAGGACATCCAAAGATACTCCAGTGCCACCTGGTCATGGGAATTTCAAAAATTTCAAAGTATTTATCTAGCCATTTTTCAAGGATGTAGTTGGGAGGCACTGTGGCTTTCAAGAACCATTAAATGTTGAGGAAGCTCATTTCAGTGAAACTCTGGAGAACTTTCATAGGCAACGCTTCCCATAGAGTGGCCAAAAGGTTACATGAAGCCAGGCCTATTGAGGTCTACAATGTGAGTTCCATGTGTGTTTTGACTCTCAAGTATGGCTGCCAAGTCTTTAAGAATAAAATCATGGGATAATTTGGCTGAGATTCCCAGTGCTCTGTGGAAAGCCACCCTGGACCTTGATCTAAGTTTATAAGGGCGACTCTCATGCATGGCTTCCTAAAATTCCAACTCGATTCATGGCAATACTTCTCTGAGGTCACTTCCAGAACTCAGTCTCTAAGGGGATTCACACCAGAGTTCAAACCCAGGTGGACCCAGTCATCTCTTCCAACTGCCACACAAATGACCACAATTAAAACCAAAATAGTCCCACATGGCTCTCATCTTCTTCCATATAGACACTCATCATAACCTCTAGCTGGAGGTTTCTATGAGGAGCGCAGGACAAGACAGTGTCCAAAATACGCACTCTTGCTCATCATTTCCATAAAGTCAGAGTGGCCTGGACACCCCTTCTGTGAACCAGAAGTGATCAAAAAGGCCTACCATTAATACTGATCAGCTTCTCCAATTTGAGGCCTACTGACTGTGGGGTTTAGATTCTTTATGTGCATTGGGGTCATGAGAAAACCCAAGCACCTATTGGCTAGCCTCCGCAGGGCTTTGAAGAAGTCATTTGACCCAAAGGATTCCTATTCTCACTTGATAGAGGTCAGGAACCTTACAGAGGAAGGCAAGAGATTTTATCCACAATGACTGCTCTTTTGGCCATTTTGGTTTTGGATGCACACATGGCATCTTTCTTTAGATCCATCAGGTGCTGAGAATACAAGCCACAGCCTCACACACAGCCAACAGACTGGCTCAGACACATCCCTTTCAAAAGCAATTACTCAAAGAGAGACAGGTGATGCTCATTCATTTCCATTAGAAAACTGTTTTATTCAGGTTTCACAAAGTGGTGCCTTAGGCAAAGACCTTCCTGACATTCAGTGCTACAGAACAATAGGTAAGCAAAGGCCCAAAGCAGGGATTCTCCACTGAGACTTTCATGATCACACAGATATCTGAGTTTCCTGAGATTCTCGCCATTCCCTTCAGCTATCCAGTACACGGCCATGTCACAGAGCTTTGAGGTGCTACATATCTTGGTCACAAAACCATGAGTCTATTCTGGAGAGTGGCCAGAATTCAAGAAGAAAACAGAAACTTAGGAAGACAGCAGGTCTTGCCCATCAATAAGGCAAGCCTCCCTCCTTTCATAAATTGGGCAGGATGAATGTGGGGAAGCTTTCTCCTAGACAGGACACATCCATTGATGCATTTTCTTTTGTAATGTCTACAACCATGGACACAGTTGGATACACAGACATAAAAACACTTGCTTTGTCAAATGACTTACTAGAAACAGTCCATTCTAAACCAAAGAAACCGCCTTTCCTACCTATTCTCAGAGCATGAGACAAAACCACATACACACACTCATTCCCACAAAGGCACCTTTTTCCCCCAAGAGGGTCTGTGACTATCAAGAGTGTCCTCTGCCTTGTGGGCCATACTATGTTCCCCCGAAATGGCTTCTCTATTCTCAAATCTGGACTCCTTGGCCCACTCTGTGAAGTTGTCAGGAGCCAGCGGTGAGCCAATACCTGCTTTCTCAGGAAAGACCCCAATTGAGATCTTTCCTGGCATTTGGCCATCCTCACAACTGTAGATACCAAGAAAGATTGACTCTCTCCTTGGTAAATCCAAAAAGTGAGACTTCTGTGACTGTTATTGGGCCTGACTCTGGCTGCCTGTTTTCAGGGATCCCAAGTTCAGAGAGTTCCATCACCTAGAAAGTGAGGTAGGTCACTTCCTTCATGAAGTGAATGAGCTCACAGCCTTGGCAACCACTTTGTCCTAACAGTTTCTTCCAAGGGTCCCATGAGATGGAGGCTGCCCCTACTTCCTGTGACACTTTCACAAGTTAGAATGGTATATCAACCATTGGTACCGGGGAAAAGATCTCCACACAGGCCTGGTTTGGTCCATTTGCTCTATATTAAAAAGAGAGAGGCTTATTCAGACACATCCCTTCATAGTGACCAGGTTGTTTGCCATGGAAGCTAACTTTTGCTCTCTCAGGTCCTTCATAGCAGTCTACATCTTCTTCGGGGATCATTTCTGCATGGATCTTTGATATTCTCAGCAGGTGGAAGATCCCCAACATTCCTCCTTTGTAAGACCAACTCTGTCCCTGCACTGCTCTAAAGTTAGATTGAGGGAACAGTGTATGGTTAGGGTTAATAATATGTTCAATTTTGGTTAGCAATCATTCTGCTGGATGAATAATGGTATTGGAAACCTGTGATATTTACAAGAATATATAGGTAAAATATAACAGAAATCTAGGGAAGATTTGAAGCCAAGTAGGGCATTGGGCCCTTGAGTGGGATACTTAGCTTTGAATTATATTCTGCACAGATGTCTCAGATAAGTCAATATACAATGAAATTGGATCTTGTACCTCGGATGATTGAATAACAAACAGAACATCTAGTCATAAAGGAATAGTCCGTAGGATTACCAAGGTAGTCAGCAGGTTTATAAAGAAGAGTGAGTATAGGATTTGGACCAAAAGTTCTTTACAAATAGGGTTTCGGGTAGAGAGTGAATGTAAATGTCAGCACATGTGAAGAGTCAGTCACAATGGTGAACAGGGGAAAATATGTAGGAAAGCAGACATAAATAGAGACATTAGGAAATCAGCAAAAGTATAAAGTGTGTAATTGGTTTAGACATTTTCAACAGGGTTGAGTTTGAATATATAATCTTAGGAAGAAACAAATATGTTGTCACAAATAGGATTGAATTCGAGAGCATTAGGTAACCAGGGCTTGGATGTTTTTTTGTAATCCATGTTCACTTTCCATTTAGGCTTTTTTAAAATCATAAGTGTGACCATTGCATTTTGTGTCCAGAATATTATTGTGATAAAATGTATGTGTAGATCAGGTGACATAAATATTTCTTCCACCGTTTCTGGAGCAATGTTTTGTAGACGTATAATTTAGTATTTGGGGTACAAATAGGTGTACCCTGTGTCTATGAATATGCAGATTATGCATGAATAGACCATACTGTGTATAAATAATATAACTGGTTCCACTTTAAATAATGGATTGAATTGATATCTGAAAATATAAAAGAAATCTCATATTGATATGCAATCATTCATTCCAACCACTTATACATCTAATGGTAATATTAGGGTTATATTTTATCCTGAAAAGTGTGTGAGTTTTGCTTCAAACGTGACTTTGGAAATCAAAAATAATGTGTTTGGAAAGAAGTATCATGAAAAGAATAGTCAAGAAACCTGGAGGAATTCATGTGTTCTGAAGCAGGAAATGATTGAACGTGAAACACATGCATATAAATTTGCGAACTTTTGAATGAAATATATACAGTATGATGTGCATAAGCTGCAGAAATAGTAATGTAGCAGTGTTGAATAAAAATGAACATCAAAATACACATCATGTCCCCTAGGAATCTACTTGCATTGATATTAATCTGGGTCAGTTACTGTAGAAATTTTAGGATTTTTATGCACCATTTACTGAAGTTAGTTTTCAGTACTAGGAAACAAATATGTATTTCAGGTGGATGAATATTTCTGAGAATAATCTTGTGGAAACTTGATTTTAAATCCATATAAATCGCAAAACATTATAAACAAAAAACACACACAGACATTAAAATGTAGCATAGTATATGCCAATTGAAATTCACCTTGAAATATATATCATCCACTGATCCAAAACTATTTGTTTAATGAACTTGGATTCATGAATAATGTTGTTCAACTAAGAAGCTCCCCCATAGTTTGAATTTTCTGTTCCAACAGTGTTTAGGAGGAGTGATCTCCTAAATGTGTATGCAAATATGTGCTACACAAAAATATTTCCACTCTCATCCAGAACAATGACTTGATATTACCTTCGCCCCAAGAAAGACACAATTGGAATAGAAGAGTTAGAAATTCTGTGAATACATATCTGGAATTAAAATGCTCGGGAGTTCACAACATTGGAGTTTGCAGAGGAGTTTCCAAAAGTAAGGGAGAGGCTTGATAGACCCAACCTGATTTTTTATTAAAATTGGGAACCATCTTGCCACAAAGCCGTGAAAAGATAATTTTGGCTTTACTCTAAATTACTGCAAATTCTGAACCTGCTTGGAACAACTGCCCGTGCCTTGAACTCATCCACACCTGGCTCTCTGACCAGATAACAGTACTTTCTGAAACTTTAGTGACACCTCATAAATATTGGCCTTCCCTGGCCAGACAACAACCCTCTCTGAGGCTCTAATGGTCCTCATTATTTCTGATATTGGGGCCAGCAAAAAAAAAAAAATGTAAACTACCATTAGTGTGATGCTTTCAAAGTTTTGTTATCTGTAACCACCCGTTTGTGTAACTTTCTGGGCTATATAGCTGGGCTGTAGGAAAGGTGGGGTTGCTGTCTTGTTCCTGCCATTTTGGGAAGGAGAGGCAGCCCAGCCTGTTGAAATAATAAGCTTGCCTTAATTTGATTTTAATTGGAGTCAGTGGTCTTTTCTTGCATCCTAGTCCAAAATTTTGGAGTTCCCCAGTGAGATGACCCTGCCCGAGCAGATCACAAAACCAGACTGCTGAAAATTCTGAAGCTGGCCTTCCCTCCAGGGCACTGGGCTGGAGAACCACTCTAGGGGGTGCACAACTTGAGATGTTCCAAGGCCTTGGAGTGAGCCGTCAGTCTGGGGAGCACTGCAGTGAACCACCACACTAAAACTATTATCAAGCCCCTGGTGGAGGAGGCCTCCATAGGTAAGTGGCGCCTTTATAACATCTGATATCTGGTTAAGGGAGATCTCTTCTGATGACAGAGAGGTGGCCTGGGGAGGCTCACATACACTCCTGTCCAGGACAGTAATGAGAATCATGCTGTCCTCTGTTCTGTTCTGTAGGGAATTCCTCTGGAAGGGTAGAGAGGTGCCGATGGGCACACACACGCTCCTACCCTGGAGCTTTAGCAAGATGTTGCATTGCTCCTCTGTTTTTCTGTTTCGGCACCAGGATTCTGTTTTTCTGTGTTTTGTTCTGTGGTCTATATGTTTTTTGTTGTTTGTTTTTGTGCGTTTTTTTGTTTGATTTCTGTGGTAAAATTTTAAGGATATTGGACGTGAAAAAGGGTAACAAATCAAGTATGCCTGACACCCTTTCGACTGTGTTTTAAGGAACTGTGATGAACTTTACCCACCTTTGTTAAGCAGGAAGAAAGAAGCCCCTAGCTGGCTGCCTGGAGCACACCCACTGCACAGGGCAATGCCTGCTGGGGAACGAAGAACTGAGTATATCCCAGGTTAACAAGTGAAACTCTTTAAAATCCCTTGTCCCTCCAGATCATGAGAGTCACAACCTTTTGGCAGAGTCCCCTTGTTTTTCCTTTGTTAGCAAAGCAATAAACCTCCATTTTCTTTTTCTCAAAACCCTGTCCTCATTATTAAATTAGCATTAATTTGCTTCAGGGTCAGAAACCGAACTTTAAGTTACAAATTTTGATACCCGGCCCCGTCCCAGAACTTTTTGAGAGCTAAGGACTGAAATGTTAGGAGATGGAGCATGCTTGGAGTGGACCCGAAACAGAAGAGCTAATCCTGTAAGTAAAAGGAGGGACTGAGGGACCCCAGCAACTGCCAAAGCCCTGTTGCTTCAGGGAATTCCCTCCTTCCTTCCCTGCACTGTAAGCATTATGACACCTCTGTCTTCTTTTAAAAGAGAAAAATAAAAAGGGGACACTAAATGCAGTAAAGTCACCATGGAGACCCTTGATTTTACATTTCAGGTAGCTTCTCTGTGAAAACATCTGGTCCCCTTGTGGGGACATCTGTGGTGCCACTGGTGCAGGAGATTTTTCTCTTATCTGCTCTGTTTTAAAGGCTTCTGTCTGTCAGCCATATTCTGGAGTTCCTTTCTGTCTGTCTTGTGCCTTTGTTTTTGGCCCTTTAAGACATGTGCAATAATGTGTTTATATTATAAATTGTTTCTTGAGAATGATCTTAGCTGAATGTGTGTCTAAATGATGATGTTTTATTGTAAAAATCTGGTATCTGAATGCGTTTTTTGAAGCATTGCACAATATTGCAGTTAAAAGTCGGGTTTAGGTAATTGTTTAGTTTTTGATTTCAGATAATTCATGCCAGAGAACTTAAATACTTAGGATGGAAAACTAAAGAACTCTACTTCCAAGTTGGCAAGTAACTTCCCAATCATGCAGTATTTTTTTCTCCAATTTTGAATTGGGTAGCCTGGGAAAATGTCACTGTGTTTACCAGTGCATTAATTTGGACAAGGATAGTAAATCATAGTATGATATCTGTTGACAAAACAAGATGTAAAGATATAAAATTTTGTGAATTGTATCTTAAACTTGTAGCATAATTTTCAACATCCTAACCAGAAAATTATGGTTAACATGCCTTAGGCCTGAGGTGTCTGCTCAGAATAGCAGTTTTTTCCTGCTCCTTCCTGACCTCAGCCAGGACTTCTGTTGAAATGCAAATGAAAGTCTCCTGTAAGCTCAGTAGGAGACTGATCTGAGGCCTAAGGGAAAAAAATGGTAAATTGTATGGTATTTACTAATTACCGGCCAGTTATTTTTTCTAGGACTCATAATTTTTTCTTAGATTCTTTTTTTTTTTTTAGTTTATGATTTTGATCCTACAGACCTAGGTTAATGTTTTTCTGATCAGTTTTATCTTTGACCAACTGTGGAGTTTTAAAAACATTGCAATGGTGATTTCACCTGTGAAAAGCTACAAGGCCTTCACTATTATTAGGTGTGCACACTTTTGTTATGTGTTGTATGTCTATATATATATATATATATATATATATATATATATATATATATATATATATATATATATATATACACATATGTCCGTATATCATTCAAATGATACACAAATTAACATATATAAGGAGCACTCATATAAAAAAGCGCTCATAAAAACAAATTTTAAAAAGTGGACCACAGATCTTTAATTCACGTGGTTTAAATGTTTCAATTTAGATTGGATAAACAGATAAATATAAATGTCTTCAAATTTATGCCTATAAGTTTTTCTAGGTGTTCAAAAATCTAATAAAATATTATTGTATACCAAAGGTCTATATGACTTTGTTCTAAGACTTTTCCTTCAACCAAAAAATGGTTTACACTGTTCAATACATTTGTCTAATATTTTGATTAAAAAGTAAAGTAAATTTGATTTGGATTTACTCATTCATGAGTGTTTTTGTTTGATATCTGATTGATATACTAAGGTCTATCAATTTTTAGTACAAAATCTGTATAAAATGTTTACAATCTTATACAGACTTTCTACTAAAGTCTGTGTAAGATTGTAAAAATTAGTCATGTGTTAAAGAGACAAAAATTTTTTAAAACATAAGATTACTCATAACATTGTGTTTATTAAGTTTTATTTTTTCCAGAGCAAGCAACCATAAAAATTAAACAACTGTTTAAAACAGAACTGTTATTTTAGAGCACTGTACTGCCATTTCTTTAAAAGATAAACTTGGTTAATGTAGAAACATCAATGTAACTGTGATGCTATTAATGTGCTCATATCTTCCAGTTATACAACTCGATAAGGTAGAAACTTTAAAAGAGCATTATATCAAGCTGGTGTTCTGAAGTGGTATGATAAATAAAATATATATTGGGGATTTATTTACCTGTTATCAATAAGATATGTAAAGTTTTATGTTACACTTTACATTGTGCAACAATTTAAATGTATTTTTAAATTAATGAGAGCCTAATCTATTTGAATGTTAAAAACATTCAGCCATTCTTTAATTCATGTTTCAAAAGTGATATTATATGGTGTTAGCTAATGTTCATGTGACCTCAAACAATTTATGTAAACTTTGTAAAAGGATATTAAAAAACGAAGATCAGCTTTAGAACTAAAACACTTAAGATTTATAAAGAGCCCTGTCTTACCTGAGATAAGGCTCTGTGTCCCATCTTACTACATGTGAGAATGACTACGAAAGCAGTAGGTCAGATTTTATTTCATTTAAAGTTATGTTCAAAAGTTTTGTTTTTTTCTTTTTTTTTTCTCTCAAGTTTACTAGGATCTCAAACAGGGAATATAAAGCATAACTCACCCAAAAAATTCAGGGTAGCATTACATTAACTAAGTATTTTTACTCTTGTTAAAAAATTTTGTTTTTTAATTTGCTTATAAGTGATCTAAAGATTCCCTGTTGGTGTTTTAACTATGGCTGGAATCTTTCAGAATAAAATCTTGTGATATCCTGGCTTAGATTCCCAGTGCTCTGTGTAAAGTCACCCTGGGCCAAGATATCAGATTCCAAAGGTGAATCTCATGTGTGGCCTCCTGAAATCCCAACACAATTCATGGCAATACTTCTCTGAGGTCAGTTCCACAACTCAGTCTCTAAGGGGAATCACAACAGAGTTCAAGCCCAGGTGGACCCAGGCATCTCTTCAAATTGCCACACAAATGATGACAATTAAAACCAAAACACTCTCACATGGCCCTCTTCATCTTTTTATATAGACACTAATCATAACCTCTAGCTGGAGGTTTCCATGAGGGGCACAGCCCAAGACAGTGTCAAAAATAATCTCCCTTGTCCCTCATTTGCCTAAAGTCAGGGTGGCCTGGACAACTTAGTGTGAACCAGAAGTGATCAAATAGGCCTGCCGTTAATACTACTCCACTTCTCAAATTTGAGGCCTACTGACTGTGGGGTATAGATTTTTAGTGTGAATTGGAGTTATAAGAAAACCCAAGCACCTATTGTCTCCCCTCTGCAGCCCTTTGAAGAACTTATTTGACACAAATGATCCCTATTCTCACTTGATGGAGGTCAGGAATCTTAGAGAGGAAGGCGAGAGGCTTCATCCACAATGACTGATCTTTTTTCCATTTAGGTTTTGGATGCCCACATGGGATCTTTCTTTAGATTCATCAGGTGCTGAAAATCTAAACCACAGGCTCACACAGGGCCAAGAGGCTGATTCAGACACATCCATCTCCAAAGCAATGAAGCAAAGAGCCACAGGTGATGCCCATTCATTTCCATTTGAAAACTGTTTTCTTCAGGCTTCACAAAGGGGTGGCCTGAGGCAAAGACCTTTCTGACATTCAGAGCAACAGAACAATAGGTAATCAAAAGGCCCCAAGCAGGGTTTCTCCACGGAGACTTTCCTTGTTACTCTAATACGTGAGTTTTCTGAGTTGCTCGCCATTCCCTTCAGCTATCCAGTACATGGCCATGTCACAGAGCTTGGAGGTGGTACATATCTTGTACAAAAATACATGATACTAATCTTGAGAGTGGCCAGAATTCATGAAAAAATGGAAAATTAGGTAGATAGCAGGTGTTGCCCATGGATAAGGCAAGCCTCAGTCCATTCATTAATTGGAAAGGATGCATGCTGGGAAGCTTTCTACTAGACAGGACACACCCAATGAGCTATTTTTTTCTAATATCCACAAAGAAAAACACAGTGGGATACACAGACATAGAAACAGTCTCCTTGTCAAATGACTTACTGGAAACAGTCCACTCCAATCCAAACAAACCTCCTTTTTTACCTATTCTCAGAACATGGAAAAAAACCACAAACACAAACCAACACCCACAAATGCAACTCCTTCCCCCAAGTAGGTCTGTCACTATCTGGAGTGTCCTCTGACTGGTAGGCCATACGATGTTCCCCACAAATGGCCTTTCTGTCTCAGATCTGGTCTCCTTGGTCAACTCTGTGAAGTTGTCAGGAGGCAGTGGTGAGCCAATTCCTGTCCTCTCAGGAAAGACCCCTCTTCAGAGCTTTCTTAGTATTTGGCAACCCTTACATCAGTAGGTACCAAGAAAGACTGACTCTGTCCTTAGTAAATCCAAACAAGTGAGCCCACTGCGACTGGGACTTGGACTGGCTCTGGTGCCTGGCTTCCTGGATCACAAAATTCAGAGAGTTCCATCACCAAGGAAATGAGGTGAGGTCACTACCTTCAGGAAATAAATGAGGTCCCTGTCTTGGCCACTACTTTGTCCTAACAGTTGCATCCTAGTGTCTCCTGACATGGAGGCTGCCCTACTTCCTGTGATACTTTCACATGTTAGAATGGTATAGAAACCATAGTCACCTGGGAACAGCTCTCCACACAGGCCTGCTTTGGTCCATCTTTCCTGCATTAAGAATAGAGAGGCTGACTCAGACACATCCTTTCATCCTGACCATGTTGTTTGCCATGGAATATGACTTTTGTTCTCTCAGGTCTTTCATAGATGCCTACATCTTGTCCAGGGATTATTTCTGCATGGATTTTGAGGTACTCAGCAGGTGGAAGATCTCCTAACTTCCTGTATTGTAATATCAACTTTATCCCTGCTCTTCTGTAAAGTGAGATTGAGGGAACATTGTATGGTTAGGGTTAATAGCATGTTCCATTTGGCTTAGGAATCATTCTGCTGGATGAATAATGGTATTGGGAACCAGCAATATTTATAAGAATATAGAGGTAAAATATAAGTATGAAAACAGAAATCTAGGTAATATTTGAAGCCCAGAAGGATTTGGGCTCTTGATTGGGATCATTAGCTTGAGTAATGTTTTGCACCGAGGTCGATGCAAATCGATATACAATGGCATAAGACCCTGTACCTCAGATGATTGAATGTAGAAGAGAACATCCAGTGAAAAAAGGGATAGTGTGTAGGATTAGAAAGATAGTCAGTAGGTTTAGGAGGAAGAGTGAGTCTAGGATTTGGACCAAAAGTTCTTTAGCAATAGGTTTCGGTTAGAGAGTGAATATAAATGGCACCATATGTGAAAAGTTGGGCACAATGATGAACTGGGAAAAATATGTAGGAAGGCAGACATCAATAGAGACATTAGGAAATCAGGCAAAGTATAACGTGAGTGATAAGATTTGACATTTTCAACAGGGTTGAGGTTGAATACATAATCTTAAAAAGAAACAAAAATGTAGTCACCAATTGGATTGACATTTGAGAGCATTAGGGAAACTGGACATGGATGTTTTTAGTAATCCATGTTCACATTCCATTGAGGCTTTATTGCAATCATAATGGTGACCTTTGCATTTTGTGTCCAGAATATTACTGTGATAATATGTATATGTAGATCAGGTGACATGAGTATTTCTTCCACCTTTTCTGGGAGCAATATTTTGAAAACATATAAATTAGTACTGGGGATACTAAGAGGTTTACCCTGTGTTGATGAATATAGAGATGATGCATTAATAGACCATACTGTGAAAAAATTATGTGACTGGTTCCAAATTTACATAATGGATTGTTTTAATATCTGAAAATATAGACGAAATCATATATTGATATATGTACATTCATTCCAACAAGTTATATATCTAATGGTATTATTAGGGTTACCGTTTATCATGAATAGTGTGTGAGTTTTGCTTCAAAAATGATAATGGAATCGAAAATAATGTGTTTAGAAAGAAGTCTAGTGAAAAGACCAGTCAAGAAACATAGAGGAATATATGTGTTCCGAAGGAGGAAGTGATTGAAAGTAAACCAAATATTTATAAATTTGTGAACTTGTGAATGAAAGGATATATTTTATGATATCCATAAACTGAATAAATAATAACGTACCAAGTTTGAATAAAAATGAACTTTAAAAAACACATCATATCCAATAGGAATGTATTTGCATTGATGTTAAACTTGGTCAGTTAGTCTAGAAATATTAGGATTTGTAAGAACCCTTCCCTGAATTTAGTTTTCAGTACTAGGAAACAAATATGTATTTCAGTGGATGTATATTTCTGAGAATAAACTTGTTAAAAGTTGATTATAAATCCACATATATGAATATGAATGAATTCAGGTGGTGTATAAGAAGACATATATTTCATATTTTGGAAAATCTGGAGACTATATATATATATATATATATATATATATATATATATATATATATATATATAGAGAGAGAGAGAGAGAGAGAGAGAGACAAACACACACACATTATAATGTCGCAATATATATGTCAATCGAAATTCATCATGAAAAATAACTCATCCGCATATCCCAAAATATTCATTTTACTGAACATGGATGTATGTATAATGTTGTTCATCTAGGAAGCTCACCCATTGGTTGAATTTTCTGTACCAACAGCGTTTAGGAGGAGTGATCTCTTCTCACAAATAGTATCTGCCAAGTCAGCCACCTTACAAGAATGTACGTGTGAAACCAGGTAGGATTCTATTTGTGCATATAAAAATACATGTGCTTAATAGGCTACAGAGAAAGGGAGACAGGAATTCATATATTTCTTAACTTTAAAAACACATGGAATAGTGTGTAGTGTCCCTCTTTATCCCTTTTGATTAACTTTGGCTTAAAAAAAAGAATTTTATTGAGAATTTTTGTATATATCTTTGTCAGGAATATTGCTCTGAAGATTTCTTTCCTTGATGTGTCTTTGTCTGATTTTGGTATGTGAGTGATAATAGCCTCATGGAATGAGTTTGGAGGAGTTCCATCCTTTTCTATTTTATGGAATAATTTGAGGAGTATTGTGATGAATGCTTATTTGAAGGTCTTGTAGAACATGGCTGAGAATCTGTCTGTTCCTGGGCTTTGCTTGATTGGTAGGCTGTTGACAGCAACTTCTATTTCATTGCTTGAAATTGATTTGTTTAAATTGTTCACGTCCTACTAATTAAGTTTGGGTATATCTCTAAAATTTTATTGATGTCATCATGGTATTTTAATTTATTAGACTATAAATTTTCAAATTAGTTTTCAATTATTCTCTGTATTTTAGTTGTGTACTCTGTAAAAGTTCCTTTATGATCCTTAATTTTAGTAATTTGAGGTTTTTTTTTCTTCATTAGCTTGGTTAAGGAAGTGTCAATTTTATTTATTTTTCAAAGATTAAATTTTGTGTTGTGTCAAAAAAAATAACACATGGAAAATTATTTCAATAAATTGAATAGATTTATAACTCCTACCTTATATTATGCAAAAGGCAAGTCCAACTATACACCATGTCTCTTCTGAAATGCTTGTATCTATTCTGTTTGGGTTCTTTTTCTCCATTATATTAGTATTAGTGGTAAGAGTCTCGTAGGGTATATGAATGTTTCTGAGAATAATCTTGTGAAAAGATAATTATAAATCCACATTCATGAATATGAAAAATTTAGGAAGTGCAAAATAAGACACATATATTTCATATTTTGAAAAATTTGGAGAGTATATCTATATTTATATCTATATATCTATATCTATCTATATATATCTATCTATCTATATATATATATATATATATATATATATATATATATATACACACACACACACACACACACACACAACACTCACAGACATTAAAAAGTACCAATATAAATGCCAATCGAAATTCATCAGTAAATATATATCATCCACAAATGCAAAAAATATTTATTTTACTGAACATGAGTTTATATATAATGTTTTTCTAATAGGACGCTCTCCTATAGGTTGAATTTTCATTTCCAAAAGCATTTAGGAGGAGTGAACTCTTCTCACAATTTGTATCTGCCAAGACAGCCACCTCACAAAAATGTACGTGTGATACCTGGTAGGATTCTATATATGCATATAAATATACATGTGTGAATAGGCTACAGAAAAGGGAAACAAGAATTCACATATTTGGTAAGTTTAAAAACACATGGACAATATTTCAATTAAAATTTGACTAGATTTATAACTCCAACCTTATATAAGGCAAATGTCAAGTCCAACTATACAACATGTCTCCTCTGAAGTGCTTGTATTTCTATTGTGTTGGGTTAATTTTCCCCATTATATTAGGATGAATAGTCTGAGTCTACTAGGTATGGGTTAGTGTCAGGGATTCAGTACTTCGAATGAAAAATTGGAAAATGAATCCAATGTGTATGTAAATATACGTTGCACAAATATCCTCCCGCTCTCATCCAGAACAATGCCTTGACATTACCTTCACCACAAGTAAGACACAACTAGAGGAGAAGAGTTACAAAATCAGTGAATACATATCTGGAATGGAAAATGCTAAGGAGTTCACATTCTGGAGGTGGTAGAGGAGTTTCAAAAAGTAAGGGACAGGGTAAACACTCCACAAACATGGAGCTCTGCTGGCCTAAAAACTTTTTGAGAAACTGCCTCTGAGCTTCCGCACTTGAAATATATGTTGTTTTCAGGAGATTTGGCTTCCTTTGTAGTGAGACCATCAAAGCTGGGTCTACATCTATGTGACCTGGAGGACATGGTTTCTTATTTTCCAATGAACAAGATGAAGCAGTGCTAAATCCTCTCTTTGTAGGTAAACTGAGGCCACTGGGGACTAAGTGTCTCCCCGTGTGGACTGTGAAGCCATTTGGTCCTCCTCCATCTTTTGTGGAGTTTTTGCTGATGCACTGTGAGTTTGGTATTTGTTTCACGAAATACTAGGAGCTAAACTGGGACACAGTGCTGGAGGGAGTTCTGTCACGTGTGGTGGGTCAGGGTCTGCAAGAGAATGCACCAACTAGGCTTCTATCTCTCACAGCTTTCCCCATTGCCCCCTTTTCAATATCAACCTGATTCTTAATTTTCCTCTGAAAACTCTCCATATAACAAGATGCCTTTACATATAAGGGTCTGCTGGCTGCACCATGTCAGTTACAAGCCATTTGGAATCCAATGGTAGATCCACAAGGCCCTTCCACGAATGTTTTATCAAACACCTCCACACCACTGCTCTAGACCCACTACTCAGCAGGCTACAAACTACTGGCATCTCTGTTCTACACCATTTTCATGAAACTCAGTAAATCAAGGCACTGTCTGGTATAATCATGATCAGCAAAAGGACATCCAATGTTTCTCCAGTGCCACATGGTCATAGGTATTTCAAAAATTTCATGGTATTTATCTAGCCATTTTTCAAGCATGAAGTTGGAGGCACTGTGGGTTTCAATTCATTCAGCAAAGATTAAATGGTGAGGAAGCTCATTTCAATAAAATCTCTGGAGAACTCTCACAGGCAAGGCTTCCCAAAGAGTGGAAAAAAGGTCACATTAGGCGAGGCCCATTGAGGTCTACAATGTGAGGTCCATGTGTGTTTTGACTCTCAACTATGGCTGCCATTTCTTTAAGGATAAAATCATGTGATATCCTTGCTGAGATTCCCAGGCCTCTGTGGAAATCCACCCGGGGCCTAGGTCTCAGTTTCCAAGAGCGACTTTCATGCATGGCCTCTTAAAATCCCAACAAAATTCATGGCAATGCTTCTCTGAGTTCAGTTCCAAAACCCAGTCTCTAAGGGGAATCACACCAGAGTTCAAGCCCACGTGGACACAGTCATTTATTCCAATGCCACACAAATGAGCAACATTAAAACCAAAACACTCCCACATAGCCCTCATCTTATTCCATATAGTCAATCATCTTAACATCTGGCTGGAGGTTTCCATGAGGGGCGCAGCCCAAGACAGTGTCCAAAATCAGCTCGTTTGCCCCTCATTTGCCTAAAGTCAGGGTAGGCTGGACACCGTTTCTGTGAACCAGGAGTGAACAAATAAACCTGCCGTTAATACTTCTGTATTTCTCCAATTTGAGGACTACTGATTTTAGGTATCAATTCTTTAGGTGATTTAGAGTCAAGCAAAAACACAAGCACCTCTGCAGGGCTTTGAAGAACTCATTTGACCCAAATAATCCCTATTCTCATTTGATGGAGTGCAGCAACCTAACAGAGGAAGGCAAGAGACTTCATCCAAAATGAATGATATTTTTTGCCATTGTGGTTTTGGAAGCTCACATGGGATCATTCTTAAGATCCATCAGGTGCTGAGAATCTAAGCCACAGCCACACACAGGTCCAAGAGGCTGATAAAGACACATCCCTTTCCAAAGCAATTAAGCTAAGAGCCACAGGTGAGGCCCATTCATTTCCATTTGAAAACTGTTTTCTTCAGGCTTCACAAAGGGGTGGCCTGAGGCAAAGACCTTCCTGACATTCAGTGCAACACAACAATAAGTAAGCAAAAAGCCCAAAGCAGTGTTTCTGCACTGAGACTTTCCTGGTCACACTGATATCTGAGTTTTCTGAGATGCTCGCCATTCTCTTCAACTATCCAGTACATGGCCATGTCACAGAGCTTGGAGGTGGTACATATTTTGGACACAAATCCATGAGCCTATTCTGGAGAGTGGCCAGAATTCAGGAAGAAAACAACAACTTAGAAAGATAGCAGGTGTTGCACATCGATAAGACAAGCTGCAGTCCATTCATATATTGGGCAGGATGAATTATGGGAAGATTTATACTAGACAGGACACATCCATTAATGCATTCTCTTTTCTAATGTCTACAACAACGGACACAGTGGGATACACAGAAACAGAAACACTCGCCGTGTCAAATGACTTACTAGAAACTGTCTGCTCCAAACCAAACAAACCGCCTTTTCGATCTATTCTCAGAACATGAGACAAAACAACAAACCCACACCCACTCCCACAAAGGCACCTCCTTCCCCCAAGTAGGTCTGTGACTATCCGGAGTGTCCTCTGACTGGTGGGCCATACTATGTTCCCCCAAAATGGCCTGTCTTCTCTCAGATCTTGTTTCCTTGACCAACTCTTTGAAGATGTCAGGAAAAAGTGGTTAGCCACTACCTGTTTTCTCAGGAAAGGTCCATCTTCAGAGCTCTCCTGGCATTTGGCCATCCTCACATCATTAGGTACCAAGAAAACTGACTCTGTCCATGGTAAATCCAAACAAGTGAGCCCACTGGGCCTGGGACTGGGACTGCCTCTGGGTGCCTGGCTTCTTGGATACCAAGTTCAGAGAGTTCCATCACCAAGGAAATGAGGTATGTCACATTCTTTGGAACTGAATGAGGTCACTGCCTTGGCAACCACTTTGTCCTAACAGTTGCTTCCAAGGGTTACATAAGATGGAGGTTTCCCCTACTTCCTGTGACACTTTCATAAGGTAGAATGTATATCAACCATTGGCACCCGGGAACAGCTCTCCACTCAGGCCTGGATTGTTCCACCTTGTCTACAATAAGAAGAGAGAGGCAGATTCAGACACATCCCTTCATCCTGACCAGGTTGTTTGCCATGGAAGATGACTTTTGCTCTCTCAGGTGCTTCATACCTGCCTACAACTTCTCCAGGTATCATTTGTGCATGGACATTTGAGGTTCTCATCTGGTGGAAGATCCCCAACTTTCCTGTATTGTAAGAACCCCTCTGTCCCTGCTCTTCTGTAAAATGATTCAGGGAACAGTGTATACTTGGGGTTAAAAACAGGTTTGATTTGGTGACGAATGATTCTGTGCGATGAATAATGGGATTGGGAACCTGCAATATTTACAAGAATATAGAGGTGAAATATAAGTATGAAAAAAGAAATCTAGGTATGCTTTGAAGCCCAGAAGGGTTTTGCCTTTGATTGGGATACTTAGCTTTGAATTATGTTCTGCAAAGATGTCTCAGATAATTTGATATACAATGGCATAGGACCTTGTACATTGGATGATTGAATTTAGAAGAGAACATCCAGTCAAAAAGGGATATTCAGTAGGATTAGGAAGATAGTCAGTAGGTTTAGGAAGACGAGTGAGTATAGGATTTGGATCAAAAGTTCTTTAGCAATAGACTTTTGGTTATAGAGTGAATGTAAATGTCAGCACATATGAAGAGTCAGACACTATGTTGAACTGGGGAAAATATGTAGAAAAGCAGATATCAATGGAAACATTACGAAATCAGGCAAAGTATAAAGTGAGGGATAGAATTAGACATTTTCAACAGGGTTGAGTTTCAATATATAAATTAGGAAAAAACAAATATGTAGTCACCAATAGGATTGACAATTGACAGCATTAGGCAACCTGGACATGGATGTTTTTAGAAATCCATGTTCAATTTCCATTTAGGCTTTGGTACAATCATAAGTGTGACCTTTCCATTTTTTGTCCAGAATATTACTGTGATAATGAGGTGACATGAGTATTTCTTTCACCATTTCTGGGAGCAATATATTGAAGATGTAAAATTAGAATCGGGGGTACAAATAGGTGTACCCTGTTTCTATGAACATAGAGAAAAACCACGAATAGACCATACTGTGAATAAATAATATAACTTTTTTGAACTTTAAATAATGAATTGAACTGATATCTGAAAAATAAAAGGAAGTTGTATATTGATATACAATCATTCATTCCAACCAGTTATATATCTAATGGAAATATTAGTGTTTTGGTTTATCATGAAGAGTGTGTGAGTTTTGTTTCAAAATGATTATGGAAATTCAAAATAATGTGTTTTGGAAAGAAGTCTCATGAAAAGACCAGTCAAGAAACCCTGACAATACATGTGTTCTGAAGCAAGAAGTGATTAATGTTGAAACAAATGCCTATTAATTTGTGAACTTTGGATAAAATGTATATCCTATGATGTGCAAAAACTGAAGAAACAATAATGTACCAGTGTCGAATACAAATGAATGACAAATTACATATCATGTCCCATAGGAGTCTACTTGCATTGATGTTAGACTGGGTCAGATACTGTAGAATAATTAGGATTTGTATGCACCCTTCACTGAAGTTAGTAGTCAGTACTAGGAAACAAATATGTATTTCAGGTGGATGAATATTTCTGATTATAATCTTGTGAAAAGTTGAATATAAATCAACATACATGAACATGAATGAATTTAGAGAGTGTATACTAGACACATATATTTCATATTTGGAAAACTTTGGATAGTATATCTATATCTATACACACACACACACACACACACACACACACACACAACACTCACAGACATTAAAAAGTACCAATATAAATGCCAATCGAAATTCATCAGTAAATATATATCATCCACAGATGCAAAAATATTTATGTTTCTAAACATGAGTTTATGTATAATGTTGTTCTTCTAGGACGCTCTCTTATAGGTTGAATTTTCATTTCCAACAGCATTTAGGAGGAGTGAACACTTCTCACAATTTGTATCTGCCAAGACATCCACCTTACAAAAATGTACGTGTGATACCTGGTAGGATTCTATATATGCATATAAATATACATGTGTGAATAGGCTACAGAAATTGGAAACAAGTATTCACATATTTGTTAAGTTTAAAAACACATGGAGAATATTTCAATTAAAATTTGACTAGATGTATAACTCCTACCTTATATAATGCAAATGTCAAGTCCAACTATAGAACATGTCTCCTCTGAAGTGCTTGTATTTCTATTGTGTTGGGTTAATTTTCCCCATTATATTAGGATGAATAGTCTGAGTCTACTAGGTATGGGTTAGTGTCAGGGATTCAGTACTTCGAATGAAAAATTGGAAAATGAATCCAATGTGTATGTAAATATATGCTGCACAAATATCCTCCCGCTCTCATCCAAAACAATGCCTTGACATTACCTTCACCCCAAGTAAGACACAATTAGAGGAGAAGAGTTACACAATCAGTGAATACATATCTGGAATGGAAAATGCTCAGGAGTTCACAACCTTGGAGGGGGTTTAGGAGTTTCCAAAAGTAAGGGACATGGTAAACACTCCACAAACATGTAACTCTGATGGCCTAAAAACTTTTTGAGAAACTGCCTCTGAGCTTCCGCACTTGAAATATATGTTGTTTTCATGAGATTTGGCTTCCTTTGTAGTGAGTCCATCAAATCTGGGTCTGCATCGATGTGACCTGGAGGACATGGTTTCTTATTTTCCAATGAACAAGATGAAGCAGTGCTGAATCCTCTCTTTATAGGTAAATTGAGGCCACTGGGGACTAAGTGTCTCCCCGTCTCCCCGTGTGGACTGTGAAGCCATTTGGTCCTCCTCCACTTTTTGTGGTTTTTAGGCTGCTGCACTGTGAGTTTGCTATTTGTTTCACGAAATACTAGCAGCTAAACTGGGACACAGTGCTGGAGGGAGTTCTGTCACGTGTGGTGGGTCAGGGTCTGCAAGAGAATGCACCAACTAGGCTTCTATCTCTCACAGCTTGCCCCATTGCCCCCTTGTCCATATCAACCTGATTCTTAATTTTCCTCTTAAAACTCTCCATATAACAAGATGCCTTTACATATAAGGGTCTGCTGGCAGCACCATGTCAGTTACAAGCCATTTGGAATCCAATGGTAGATCCACATGGCCCTACCACGGATGTTTTATCAAACACCTCCCCAGCACTGCTCTAGACCCACTACTCAGCAGGCTCCAACTTACTGGCATCTCTGTTCTACACCATTTTCATGAAACTCAGTAAATCAAGGCACTGTCTGGTATACTCATGATCAGCAATAGGACATCCAATGTTTCTCCAGTGCCACCTGGTCATAGGAATTTCAAAAATTTCATGGTATTTATCTAGCCATTTTTCAAGCATGAAGTTGGAGGCACTGTGGTTTTCAATTCATTCAGCAAACATTAAATGGTGTGGAAGCTCATTTCAATGAAATCTCTGGAGAAATCTCACAGGCAAGGCTTCCCAAAGAGTGGACAAAAGGTCACATTAGGCCAGGCACATTGAGGTCTACAATGTGAGGTGCATGTGTGTTTTGACTCTCAACTATGGATGCCATTTCTTTAAGAATAAAATCATGTGATATCCTTGCTGAGATTCCCAGGCCTCTGTGGAAATCTACCTGGGGCCTAGGTCTCAGTTTCCAAGAGCGACTTTCATGCGTGGCCTCTTAAAATCCCAACAAAATTCATAGCAATGCTTCTCTGAGTTGAGTTCCAAAACCCAGTGTTTAAGGGGAATCACACCAGAGTTCAAGCCCACGTGGAACCAGTCATTTTTTCCAATGCCACACAAATGACCAACATTAAAACCAAAACACTCCCACATGGCCTTCACCTTATTCCATATAGTCAATCATCTTAACATCTGGCTGGAGGTTTCCATGAGGGGTGCAGCCCAAGACAGTGTCCAAAATCAGCTCGTTTGCCCCTCATTTGCCTAAAGTCAGGGTAGCCTGGACACCGTTGCTGTGAACCAGGAGTGAACAAATAAGCCTGCCGTTAATACTTCTATGTTTCTCCAATTTGAGGGCTACTGATTTTAGGTATCGATTCTTTAGGTGATTTAGAGTCATGCGAAAACACAAGCACCTCTGCAGGGCTTTGAAGAACTCATTTGACTCACAGAATCCCTATTCTCATTTGTTGGAGTGCAGGAACCTAACAGAGGAAGGCAAGAGTCTTCATCCACAATGAATGATATTTTTTGCCATTTTGGTTTTGGAAGCTCACATGGGATCATTCTTAAGATCCATCAGGTGCTGAGAATCTAAGTCACAGCCACACACAGGACCAAGAGGCTGATAAAGACACATCCCTTTCCAAAGCAATTAAGCAAAGAACCACAGGTGAGGCCCATTCATTTCCATTTGAAAACTGTTTTCTTAGGCTTCACAAAGGGGTGGACTGAGGCAAAGACCTTCCTGACATTCAGTGCAACACAACAATAAGTAAGCAAAAACCCCAAAGCAGTGTTTCTGCACTGAGACTTTCCTGGTCACACTGATATCTGAGTTTTCTGAGATGCTCGCCATTCCCTTCAACTATCCTTTACATGGTCAGGTCACAGAGCTTGGAGGTGGTACATATTTTGGACACAAATCCCTGAGCCTATTCTGGAAAGAGGCCAGAATTCAGGAAGAAAACAACAACTTAGAAAGATAGCAGGTGTTGCACATCAATAAGACAAGCTGCAGTCCATTCATATATTGGGCAGGATGAATTATAGGGAAGATTTATACTAGACAGGACACATCCATTAATGCATTCTCTTTTCTAATGTCTACAACAACGGACACAGTGGGATACACATAAACAGAAACACTCGCCTTGTCAAATGACTTACTAGAAACTTTCTGCTCGAAACCAAACAAACCGCCTTTTTGATCTATTCTCAGAACATGAGACAAAACAACAAACCCACACCCACTCCCACAAAGGCACCTCCTTCCCCCAAGTAGGTCTGTGACTATCCGGAGTGTCCTCTGACTGGTGGGCCATACTATGTTCCCCCGAAATGGCCTGTCTTCTCTCAGATCTTGTTTCCTTGACCAACTCTGTGAAGATGTCAGGAAAAAGTGGTTAGCCACTACCTGTTTTCTCAGGAAAGGTCCATCTTCAGAGCTCTCCTGGCATTTGGCCATCCTCACATCATAAGGTACCAAGAAAACTGACTCTGTCCTTGGTAAATCCAAACAAGTGAGCCAACTGGGCCTGGGACTGGGACTGCCTCTGGGTGCCTGGCTTCTTGGATACCAAGTTCAGAGAGTTCCATCACCAAGGAAATGAGGTATGTCACATTCTTTGAACTGAATGAGGTCACTGCCTTGGCAAACACTTTGTCCTAAGAGTTGCTTCCAAGGGTTACATAAGATGGAGGTTTCCCCTACTTCCTGTGACACTTTCATAAGGTAGAATGTATATCAACCATTGGCACCCGGGAACATCTCTCCACTCAGGCCTGGATTGTTCCACCTTGTCTACAATAAGAAGAGAGAGGCAGATTCAGACACATCCCTTCATCCTGACCAGGTTGTTTGCCATGGAAGATGACTTTTGCTCTCTCAGGTGCTTCATACCTGCCTACAACTTCTCCAGGTATCATTTGTGCATGGACATTTGAGGTTCTCATCTGGTAGAAGATCCCCAACTTTCCTGTATTGTAAGAACCCCTCTGTCCCTGCTCTTCTGTAAAATGATTCAGGGAACAGTGTATACTTGGGGTTAAAAACAGGTTTGATTTGGTGACGAATGATTCTGTGCGATGAATAATGGGATTGGGAACCTGCAATATTTACAAGAATATAGAGGTGAAATATAAGTATGAAAAAAGAAATCTAGGTATGCTTTGAAGCCCAGAAGGGGTTTGCCCTTGATTGGGATACTTAGCTTTGAATTATGTTCTGCAAAGATGTCTCAGATAATTTGATATACAATGGCATAGGACCTTGTACATTGGATGATTGAATTTAGAAGAGAACATCCAGTCAAAAAGGGATATTCAGTAGGATTAGGAAGATAGTCGGTAGGTTTAGGAAGACAAGTGAGTAAAGGATTTGGACCAAAAGTTCTTTAGCAATAGACTTTTGGTTATAGAGTGAATGTAAATGTCAGCACATATGAAGAGTCAGACACTATGTTGAACTGGGGAAAATATGTAGAAAAGCAGATATCAATGGAAACATTACGAAATCAGGCAAAGTATAAAGTGAGGGATAGAATTAGACATTTTCAACAGGGTTGAGTTTCTATATATATATATTAGGAAAAAACAAATATGTAGTCACCAATAGGAGTGACAATTGACAGCATTAGGCAACCTGGACATGGATGTTTTTAGAAATCCATGTTCACTTTCCATTTAGGCTTTGGTACAATCATAAGTGTGACCTTTCCATTTTTTGTCCAGAATATTACTGTGATAATGAGGTGACATGAGTATTTCTTTCACCATTTCTGGGAGCAATATATTGAAGATGTAAAATTAGAATCGAGGGTACAAATAGGTGTACCCTGTTTCTAAGAACATAGAGAAAAACCACGAATAGACCATACTGTGAATAAATAATATAACTTTTTTGAACTTTAAATAATGAATTGAACTGATATCTGAAAAATAAAAGGAAATTGTGTATTGATATACAATCATTCATTCCAACCATTTATATATCTAATGGAAATATTAGTGTTTTGGTTTATCATGAAGAGTGTGTGAGTTTTGCTTCAAAATGATTATGGAAATTCAAAATAATGTATTTGGAAAGAAGTCTCATGAAAAGACCAGTCAAGAAACCCTGACAATACATGTGTTCTGAAGCAAGAAGTGATTAATGTTGAAACAAATGCCTATTAATTTGTGAACTTTGGATGAAATTTATATCCTATTATGTGCAAAAACTGAAGAAACAATAATGTACCAGTGTCGAATAAAAATGAATGACAAATTACATATCATGTCCCATAGGAGTCTACTTGCATTGATGTTAGACTGGGTCAGATACTGTAGAATAATTAGGATTTGTATGCACCCTTCACTGAAGTTAGTAGTCAGTACTAGGAAACAAATATGTATTTCAGGTGGATGAATATTTCTGATTATAATCTTGTGAAAAGTTGATTATAAATCCACATACATGAACATGAATGAATTTAGAGAGTGTATACTAGACACATATATTTCATATTTGGAAAACTTTGGAGAGTATATCTATATCTATACACACACACACACACACACACACACACAACACTCACAGAAATTAAAAAGTACCAATATAAATGCCAATCGAAATTCATCAGTAAATATATATCATCCAAGATGCAAAAATATTTATGTTACTGAACATGAGTTTATGTATAATGTTGTTCTTCTAGGACGCTCTCTTATAGGTTGAATTTTCATTTCCAACAGGATTTAGGAGGAGTGAACACTTCTCACAATTTGTATCTGCCAAGACATCCACCTTACAAAAATGTACTTGTGATACCTGGTAGGATTCTATATATGCATATAAATATACATGTGTGAATAGGCTACAGAAATTGGAAACAAGTATTCACATATTTGTTAAGTTTAAAAACACATGCATAATATTTCAATTAAAATTTGACTAGATGTATAACTCCTACCTTATATAATGCAAATGTCAAGTCCAATTATAGAACATGTCTCCTCTGAAGTGCTTGTATTTCTATTGTGTTGGGTTAATTTTCCCCATTATATTAGGATGAATAGTCTGAGTCTACTAGGTAAGGGTTAGTGTCAGGGATTCAGTACTTCGAATGGAAAATTGGAAAATGAATCCAATGTGTATGTAAATATATGCTGAACAAATATCCTCCCGCTCTCATCCAAAACAATGCCTTGACATTACCTTCACCCCAAGTAAGACACAATTAGAGGAGAAGAGTTACACAATCAGTGAATACATATCTGGAATGGAAAATGCTCAGGAGTTCACAACCTTGGAGGTGGTTTAGGAGTTTCCAAAAGTAAGGGACATGGTAAACACTCCACAAACATGTAACTCTGCTGGCCTAAAATTTTTTGAGAAACTGCCTCTGAGCTTCCACACTTGAAATATATGTTGTTTTCATGAGATTTGGCTTCCTTTGTAGTGAGACAATCAAAGCTGGGTCTGCATCTATGTGACCTGGAGGACATGGTTTCTTATTTTCCAATGAACAAGATGAAGCAGTGCTGAATCCTCTCTTTATAGGTAAACTGAGGCCACTGGGGACTATGTATCTCCCCGTGGGGACTGTGAAGCCATTTGGTCCTCCTCCAGTTTTTGTGGTGTTTAGGCTGCTGCACTGTGAGTTTGGTATTTGTTTCACGAAATACTAGCAGCTAAACTGGGACACAGTGCTGGAGGGAGTTCTGTCACGTGTGGTGGGTCAGGGTCTGCAAGAGAATGCACCAACTAGGCTTCTATCTCTCACAGCTTGCCCCATTGCCCCCTTGTCCATATCAACCTGATTCTTAATTTTCCTCTTAAAACTCTCCATATAACAAGATGCCTTTACATATAAGGGTCTGCTGGCAGCACCATGTCAGTTACAAGCCATTTGGAATCCAATGGTAGATGCACATGGTCCTACCACGGATGTTTTATCAAACGCCTCCCCACCACTGCTCTAGACCCACTACTCAGCAGGCTCCAAATTACTGGCATCTCAGTTCTACACCATTTTCATGAAACTCAGTAAATCAAGGCACTGTCTGGTATACTCATGATCAGCAACAGGACATCCAATGTTTGTCCAGTGCCACCTGGTCATAGGAATTTCAAAAATTTCATGGTATTTATCTAGCCATTTTTCAAGCATGAAGTTGGAGGCACTGTGGGTTTCAATTCATTATGCAAACATTAAATGGTGAGGCAGCTCATTTCAATGAAATCTCTGGAGAACTGTCACAGGCAAGGCTTCCCAAAGAATGGAGAAAACGTCACATTAGGCCAGGCCCATTGAGGTCAACAATGTGAGGTCCATGTGTGTTTTGACTCTCAATTATGGCTGCCATTTCTTTAAGAATAAAATCATGTGATATCCTTGCTGAGATTCCCAGGCCTCTGTGGAAATCTACCCGGGGCCAAGG
The DNA here is from genome assembly GCF_048772815.1 of Callospermophilus lateralis. Taxonomy (NCBI): domain Eukaryota; kingdom Metazoa; phylum Chordata; class Mammalia; order Rodentia; family Sciuridae; genus Callospermophilus; species Callospermophilus lateralis. The sequence continues at coordinate 875,799 of NW_027514176.1, forward strand.
TCTCAGTTTCCAAGAGCGACTTTCATGCGTGGCCTCTTAAAATCCCAACAAAATTCATGGCAATGCTTCTCTGAGTTCAGTTCCAAAACCCAGTGTGTAAGGGGAATCACACCAGAGTTCAAGCCCACGTGGAACCAGTCATTTTTTCCAATGCCACACAAATGACCAACATTAAAACCAAAACACTCCCACATGGCCCTCACCTTATTCCATATAGTCAATCATCTTAATCTCTGGCTGGAGTTTTCCATGAGGGACGCAGCCCAAGACAGTGTCCAAAATCAGCTCGTTTGCCCCTCATTTGCCTAAAGTCAGGGTAGCCTGGACACCGTTGCTGTGAACCAGGAGTGAACAAATAAGCCTGCCGTTAATACTTCTGTGTTTCTCCAATTTGAGGCCTACTGATTTTAGGTATGGATTCTTTAGGTGATTTAGAGTCATGCGAAAAAACAAGCACCTCTGCAGGGCTTTAAGAACTCATTTGATCCAAAGAATCCCTATTCTCATTTGTTGGAGTGCAGGAACCTAACAGAGGAAGGCAAGAGACTTCATCCACAATGAATGATATTTTTTTGCCATTTTGGTTTTGGAAGCTAACATGGGATCATTCTTAAGATCCATCAGGTGCTGAGAATCTAAGTCACAGCCACACACAGGTCCAAGAGGCTGATAAAGACACATCCCTTTCCAAAGCAATTAAACAAAGAGCCACAGGTGAGGCCCATTCATTTCCATTTGAAAACTGATTTCTTCAAGCTTCACAAAGGGGTGGCCTGAGGCAAAGACCTTCCTGACATTCAGTGCAACACAACAATAAGAAAGCAAAAGGCCCAAAGCAGTTTTTCTGCACTGAGACTTTCCTGGTCACACAGAAATCTGAGTTTTCTGAGATGCTCGCAATTCTCTTCAGCTATCCAGTACATGGCCATGTCACAGAGCTTGGAGGTGGTACATATTTTGGACACAAATCCCTGAGCCTATTCTGGAGAGTGGCCAGAATTCAGGAAGAAAACAACAACTTAGAAAGATAGCAGGTGTTGCACATCGATAAGACAAGCTGCAGTCCATTCATATGTTGGGCAGGATGAGTTATGGGAAGATTTATACTAGACAGGACACATCCATTAATGCATTCTCTTTTCTAATGTCTACAACAACGGAAACAGTGGGATACACATAAACAGAAACACTCGCCTTGTCAAATGACTTACTAGAAACTGTCCGCTCCAAACCAAACAAACCGCCATTTCTATCTATTCTCAGAACATGAGACAAAACAACAAACCCAAACCCACTCCCACAAAGGCACCACCTTCCCCCAAGTAGGTCTGTGAGTATCTGGAGTGTCCTCTGACTGTGGGCCATACTATGTTCCCCCGAAATGGCCTGTCTTCTCTCAGATCTTGTTTCTTTGACCAAATCTGTGAAGATGTCAGGAAAAAGTGGGTAGCCACTACCTGTTTACTCAGGAAAGGTCCATCTTCAGAGCTCTCCTGGCATTTGGCCATCCTCACATCATTAGGTACCAAGAAAACTGACTCTGTCCTTGGTAAATCCAAACAAGTGAGCCCACTGGGCCTGGGACTGGGACTGCCTCTGGGTGCCTGGCTTCTTGGATACCAAGTTCAGAGAGTTCCATCACCAAGGTAATGAGGTATGTCACATTCTTTGGAACTGAATGAGGTCACTGCCTTGGCAAGCACTTTGTCCTAACAGTTGCTTCCAAGGGTAACATAAGATGGAGGTTGCCCCTACTTCCTGTGACACTTTCATAAGGTAGAATGTATATCAACCATTGGCACCCAGGAACAGCTCTCCACTCAGGCCTGGATTGGTCCACCTTCTCTACAATAAGAAGAGAGAGGCAGATTCAGACACATCCCTTTATCCTGACCAGGTTGTTTGCCATGGAAGATGACTTTTGCTCTCTCAGGTGCTTCATACCTGCCTACAACTTCTCAAGGTATCATTTTTGCATGGACATTTGAGGTTCTCATCAGGTGGAAGGTTCCCAACTTTCCTGTATTGTCAGAACCACTCTGTCCCTGCACTTCTGTAAAATGATTGAGGAAACAGTGTATACTTGGGGTTAAAAACAGGTTTGATTTGGTGACGAATGATTCTGTGCGATGAATAATGGTATTGGGAACCTGCAATATTTACAAGAATATAGAGGTGAAATATAAGTATGAAAACCGAAATCTACGTATGATTTGAAGCCCAGAAGGTGTTTGCCCTTGATTGGGATACTTAGCTTTGAATTATGTTCTGCAAAGATGTCTCAGATAATTCGATATACAATGGTATAGGACCTTGTACATTGGATGATTGAATTCAGAAGAGAACATCCAGTCAACGGGATATTCAGTAGGATTAGGAAGATAGTCGGTAGGTTTAGGAAGAAGTGTGAGTATAGGATTTGGACCAAAAGTTCTTTAGCAATAGACTTTCGGTTATAGAGTGAATGTAAATGTCAGCACATATGAAGAGTCAGTCACTATGTTGAACTGGGGAAAATATGTAGAAAAGCAGATATCAATGGAAACATTACGAAATCAGGCAAAGTATAAAGTGAGGGATAGAATTAGACATTTTCAACAGGGTTGAGTCAATATATAAATTAGGAAAAACAAATATGTAGTCACCAATAGGATTGACAATTGACAGCATTAGGAAACCTGGACATGGATGTTTTTAGAAATCCATGTTCACTTTCCATTTAGGCTTTGGTACAATCATAAGTGTGACCTTTCCATTTTTTGTCCAGAATATTCCTGTGATAATGAGGTGACATGAGTATTTCTTTCACCATTTCTGGGAGCAATATATTGAAGATATAAAATTAGAATCGGGGGTACAAATAGGTGTACCCTGTTTCTATGAACATAGAGAAAAACCACGAATAGACCATACTGTGAATAAATAATATAACTTTTTTGAACTTTAAATAATGAATTGAACTGATATCTGAAAGATAAAAGGAAATTGTATATAGATATACAATCATTCATTCCAACCAGTTCTATATCTAATGGAAATATTAGTGTTTTGGTTTATCATGAAGAGTGTGTGAGTTTTGCTTCAAAATGATTATGGAAATTCAAAATAATATGTTTGGAAAGAAGTCTCATGAAAAGACCAGTCAAGAAACCCTGACAATACATGTGTTCTGAAGCAAGAAGTGATTAATGTTGAAACAAATGCCTACTAATTTGTGAACTTGTGGATGAAATGTATATCCTATGATGTGCAAAAACTGAAGAAACAATAATGTACCAGTGTCGAATACAAATGAATGACAAATTACATATCATGTCCCATAGGAGTCTACTTGCATTGATATTAGACTGGGTCAGTTACTGTTGTTAATTTGGATTTGTATGCACCTTTCACTGAAGTTAGTTTTCAGTACTACAAAACAAATATGTATTTAAGGTGGATGAATATTTCTAATCATAATCTTGTGAAAAGTTGATTACAAATCCACATACATGAACATGAATGATATAGAGAGTGTATATTAGACATATATATTTTATATTTTGAAAAATTTGGAGAGTATGTCTATATCTATATCTATCTATCTATATCTATCTATCTATATATATATATATATATATATATATATATATATATATATATACACACACACACACACACACAAACACACACACACACACAACACTCACAGACATTAAAAAGTACAAATATAAATGCCAATCTGAATTCATCTGTAAATATATATCATCCACAGAGCGAAAAATATTTATTTTACTGAACATGAGTTTATGTATAGAGTTGTTCTACTAGGACGCTCTTTTATAGGTTGAATTTTCATTTCCAATAGCATTTAGGAAGACTGAACACTTCTCACAATTTGTATCTGCCAAGACTGCCACCTCACAAAAATGTACGTGTGATACCTGGTAGGATTCTATATATGCATATAAATATACATATGTGAAGAGGCTTCAGAAGAGGGAAACAAGAATTCAAATATCTGTTAAGTTTAAAAACACATGGAGAATATTTCAATTAAAATTCGACTAGATTTATAACCCCTACCTTATATAATGCAAATGTCGAGTCCAACTATACAACATGTCTCCTCTGAAGTGCTTGTATTTCTATTGTGTTGTGTTAATTTCCCCCATTATATTAGGATGAATAGTCTGAGTCTACTAGGTATGGGTTAGTGTCAGGGATTCAGTACTTCGAATGGAAAATTGGAAAATGAATCCAATGTGTATGTAAATATATGCTGCACAAATATCCTCCCGCTCTCATCCAGAACAATGCCTTGACATTACCTTCACCCCAAGTAATACACAATTAGAGGAGAAGAGTTACAAAATCAGTGAATACATATCTGGAATGGAAAATGCTCAGGAGTTCACAACCTTGGAGGTGGTAGAGGAGTTTCCAAAACTAGGGGACAGGGTCAACACTCCACAAACATGGAGCTCTGCTGGCCTAAAAACTTTTTGAGAAACTGCCTCTGAGCTTCCGCACTTGAAATATATGTTGTTTTCAGGAGATTTGGCTTCCTTTGTAGTGAGACCATCAAAGCTGGGTCTGCATCTATGTGACCTGGAGGACATGGTTTCTTATTTTCCAATGAACAAGATGAAGCAGTGCTGAATCCTCTTTTTGTAGGTAAACTGAGGCCACTGAGAACTAAGTGTCTCCCCGTGTGGACTGTGAAGCCATTTGTTCCTTCTCCTCTTTTTGTGGTGTTTTTGCTGCTGCACTGTGAGTTTGGTATTTGTTTCACGAAATACTAGGAGATAAACTGGGACACAGTGCTGGAGGGAGTTCTGTCATGTGTGGTAGGTCAGGGTCTGCAAGAGAATGCACCAACTATGCTTCTATCTCTCACAGCTTGCCCCATTGTCCCCTTGTCCATATCAACCTGATTCTTAATTTTCCTCTGAAAACTCTCCATATAACAAGATGCCTTTACATATAAGGGTCTGCTGGCTGCACCATATCAGTTACAAGCCATTTGGAATCCAATGGTAGATCCACATGGCCCTACCACGGATGTTTTATCAAACACCTCCCCACCACTGCTCTATACCCACTACTCAGCAGGCTCCAAATTACTGGCATCTCTGTTCTACACCATTTTCATGAAACTCAGTAAATCAAGGCACTGTCTGGTATACTCATGATCAGCAACAGGACATCCCATGTTTCTCCAGTGCCACCTGGTGATAGGAATTTCAAAAATTTCATGGTATTTATCTAGCCATTTTTCAAGCATGAAGTTGGAGGCACTGTGGGTTTCAATTCATTCAGCAAACATTAAATGTTGAGGAAGCTCATTTCAATGAAATCTCTGGAGAAATCTCACAGGCAAGACTTCCCATAGAGTGGACAAAATATCACATTAGGCCAGGCCCATTGAGGTCTACAATGTGAGGTCCATGTGTGTTTGACTCTCAACTATGGATGCCATTTCTTTAAGAATAAAATCATGTGATATCCTTGCTGAGATTCCCAGGCCTCTGTGGAAATCCACCCGGGGCGTAGGTCTCAGTTTCCAAGAGTGACTTTCATGCGTGGCCTCTTAAAATCCCAACAAAATTCATAGCAATGCTTCTCTGAGTTCAGTTCCAAAACACAGTGTCTAAGGGGAATCACACCAGAGTTCAAGCCCACGTGGAACCAGTCATTTTTTCCAATGCCACACAAATGACCAAAATTAAAACCAAAACACTCACACATGGCCCTCATTTATCCCATATAGTCAATCATCTTAAACTCTGGCTGGAGGTTTCCATGAGGGGCGCAGCCCAAGACAGTGTCCAAAATCAGCTCGTTTGCCCCTCATTTGCCTAAAGTCAGGGTAGCCTGGACACCGTTGCTGTGAACCAGGAGTGAACAAATAAGCCTGCCATTAATACTTCTGTGTTTCTCCAATTTGAGGGCTACTGATTTTAGGTATCGATTTTTTAGGTGATGTAGAGTCATGCGATAACACAAGCACCTCTGCCTGGCTTTGAAGAACTCATTTGACTCACAGAATCCCTATTCTCATTTGTTGGAGTGCAGGAACCTAACAGAGGAAGGCAAGAGACTTCATCCACAATGAATGATATTTTTTGCCATTTTGGTTTTGAAAGCTCACATGGGATCATTCTTAAGATCCATCAGGTGCTGAGAATCTAAGTCACAGCCACACACAGGTAAAGAGGCTGATAAAGACACATCCCTTTCCAAAGCAATTAAGCAAAGAACCACAGGTGAGGCCCATTCATTTCCATTTGAAAATTGTTTTCTTCAGGCTTCACAAAGGGGTGGCCTGAGGCAAAGACCTTCCTGACATTCAGTGCAACACAACAATAAGTAAGCAAAAAGCCCAAAGCAGTGTTTCTGCACTGAGACTTTCCTGGTCACACTGATATCTGAGTTTTCTGAGATGCTCGCCATTCTCTTCAACTATCCTTTACATGGCCATGTCACAGAGCTTGGAGGTGGTACATATTTTGGACACAAATCCATGAGCCTATTCTGGAGAGTGGCCAGAATTCAGGAAGAAAACAACAACTTAGAAAGATAGCAGGTGTTGCACATCGATAAGACAAGCTGCAGTCCATTCATATATTGGGCAGGATGAATTATGGGAAGATTTATACTAGACAGGACACATCCATTAATGCATTCTCTTTTCTAATGTCTACAACAACGGATACAGTGGGATACACAGAAACAGGAAACACTCGCCGTGTCAAATGACTTACTAGAAACTGTCCACTCCAAACCAAAGAAAACGCCTTTCCTATCTATTCTCAGAACATGAGACAAAACAACAAACACACACCCACTCCCAAAAAGGCACCTCCTTCCCCCAAGTAGGTCTGTGACTATCCGGAGTGTCCTCTGACTGGTGGGCCATAATATGTTCCCCCGAAATGGCCTGTCTTCTCTCAGATCTTGTTTCCTTTACCAACTCTGTGAAGATGTCAGGAAAAAGTGGTTAGCCACTACCTGTTTTCTCAGGAAAGGTCCATCTTCTGAGCTCTCCTGGCATTTGGCCATCCTCACATCATTAGGTACCAAGAAAACTGACTCTGTCCTTGGTAAATCCAAACAAGTGAGCCCACTGGGCCTGGGACTGGGACTGCCTCTGGGTGCCTGGCTTCTTGGATACCAAGTTCAGAGAGTTCCATCACCAAGGTAATGAGGTATGTCACATTCTTTGGAACTGAATGAGGTCACTGCCTTGGCAACCACTTTGTCCTAACAGTTGCTTCCAAGGCTTACATAAGATGGAGGTTGCCGCTACTTCCTGTGACACTTTCACAAGGTAGAATGTATATCAACCATTGGCACCCGGGAACAGCTCTCCACTCAGGCCTGGTTTGGTCCACCTTCTCTACAATAAGAAGAGAGAGGCAGATTCTGACACATCCCTTCATCCTGACCAGGTTGTTTGCCATGGAAGATGACTTTTGCTCTCTCAGGTGCTTCATACCTGCCTACAACTTCTCCAGGTATCATTTGTGCATGGACATTTGAGGTTCTCATCTGGTGGAAGATCCCCAACTTTCCTGTATTGTAAGAACCACTCTGTCCCTGCTCTTCTGTAAAATGATTGAGGGAACAGTGTATACTTGGGGTTAAAAACAGGTTTGTTTTGGGTGACGAATGATTCTGTGCGATGAATAATGGTATTGGGAACCTGCAATATTTACAAGAATATAGAGGTGAAATATAAGTATGAAAAAAGAAATCTAGGTGTGATTTGAAGCCCAGAAGGGTTTTGCCCTTGATTGGGATACTTAGCTTTTAATTATGTTCTGCAAAGATGTCTCAAGTAATTCGAATTACAATGGCATATGAAGTTGTACATTGGATGATTGAATTTAGAAGAGAACATCAGGTCAAAAAGGGATATTCAGTAGGATTAGGAAGATAGTCGGTAGGTTTAGGAAGAAGAGTTAGTATAGGATTTGGACCAAAAGTTCTTTAGCAATAGACTTTTGATTATAGAGTGAATGTAAATGTCAGCACATATGAAGAGTCAGTCACTATGTTGAACTGGGGAAAATATGTAGAAAAGAAGATATCAATAGAAACATTACGAAATCAGGCAAAGTATAAAGTGAGTGATAGAAGTAGACATTTTCAACAGGGTTGAGTTTGAAAATATAAATTAGGAAAAAATAAATATGTAGTCACCAATAGGATTGACAATTGACAGCATTAGGCAACCTGGACATGGATTTTTAGAAATCAATGTTCACTTTCCATTTAGGCTTTGGTACAATCATAAGTGTGACCTTTCCATTTTTTGTCCAGAATATTACTGTGATAATGAGGTGACATGTGTATTTCTTTCCACATTTCTGGGAGCAATATAATGAAGATGTAAAATTAGAATCGGGGGTACAAAGAGGTGTACCCTGTTTCTATGAACATAGAAAAAAAGCATGAATAGACCATACTGTGAATAAATAATATAATTTCTTCAACTTTAAATAATGAATTCAACTGATATCTGAAAAATTAAAGGAAATCGTATATTGATATACAATCATTCATTCCAACCAGTTATATATCTAATGGAAATATTAGTGTTTTGGTTTATCTTAAAGAGTGTGTTAGTTTTGCTTCAAAATGATTATGGAAATTCAAAATAATGTGTTTGGAAAGAAGTCTGATGAAAAGACCCGTCAAGAAACCCTGACAATACATGTTTTCTGAAGCAAGAAGTGATTAAATTTGAAACAAATGCCTATTAATTTGTGAACTTGTGGATGAAATGTATATCCTATGATGTGCAAAAACTGAAGAAACAATAATGTACCAGTGTCGAATACAAATGAATGACAAATTACATATCATGTCCCATAGGAGTCTACTTGCATTGATGTTAGACTGGGTCTGATACTGTAGAATAATTAGGATTTGTATGCACCCTTCACTGAAGTTAGTAGTCAGTACTAGAAAACAAATATGTATTTCAGGTGGATGAATATTTCTGATTATAATCTTGTGAAAAGATGATTATAAATCCACATACATGAACATGAATGAATTTAGAGAGTATATATTAGACAAATTTTTTCATATTTTGAAAAATTTGGAGAGTGTATCTATATCTATATCTATACACACACATACACACACACACACACACACACACACACACACACTCACAGACATTGAAAAGTACCAATATAAATGCCAATCGAAATTCATCAGTAAATATATATCATCCACAGATGCAAAAATATTTATTTTCTGAACATGAGTTTATGCATAATGTTGTTCTACTAGGACGCTCCCTATAGGTTGAATTTTCATTTACAACAGCATTTAGGACGAGTGAACTCTTCTTACAATTTGTATCTGCCAAGACCACCACCTCACAAAAATGTACTTGTGATACCTGGTAGGATTCTATATATGCATATAAATATACATGTGTGAATAGGCTACAGAAAAAGGAAACAAGAATTCACATATTTGTTAAGTTTAAAAACAGATGGAGAATATTTCAATTAAAATTTGACAAGATTTATAACTCCTACCTTATATAATGCAAATGTCAAGTCCAACTATAAAACATGTCTCCTCTGAAGTGCTTGTATTTCTATTGTGTTGGGTTAATTTTCCCCATTATATTAGGATGAATAGTCTGAGTCTACTAGGTAAGGGTTAGTGTCAGGGATTCAGTACTTCGAATGGAAAATTATAAAATGAATCCAATGTGTATGTAAATATATGCTGCACAAATATCCTCCCGCTCTCATCCAGAACAATGCCTTGACATTACCTTCACCCCAAGTAAGACACAATTAGAGGAGAAGAGTTACAAAATCAGTGAATACATATCTGGAATGGAAAATGCTCAGGAGTTCACAACCTTGGAGGTGGTAGAGGAGTTTCCAAAAGTAAGGTACAGGGTAAACACTCCACAAACATGGAGCTCTGCTGGACTAAAAACTTTTTGAGAAACTGCCTCTGAGCTTCCGCACTTGAAATATATGTTGTTTTCAGGAGATTTGGCTTCCTTTGTAGTGAGACCATCAAAGCTGGGTTTGCATCTATGTGACCTGGAGGACATGGTTTCTTATTTTCCAATGAACAAGAAGAAGCAGTGCTGAATCCTCTCTTTGTAGGTAAACTGAGGCCACTGGGGACTAAGTATCTCCCCGTGGGGACTGTGAAGCCATTTGGTCCTCCTCCAGTTTTTGTGGTGTTTAGGCTGCTGCACTGTGAGTTTGGTATTTGTTTCACGAAATACTAGGAGCTAAACTGGGACACAGTGCTGGAGGGAGTTCTGTCACGTGTGGTGGGTCAGGGTCTGCAAGAGAATGCACCAACTAGGCTTCTATCTCTCACAGCTTGCCCCATTGTCCCCTTGTCCATATCAACCTGATTCTTAATTTTCCTCTGAAAACTCTCCATATAACAAGATGCCTTTACATATAAGGGTCTGCTGGCTGCACCATGTCAGTTACAAGCCATTTGGAATCCAATGGTAGATCCACATGGCCCTACTACGGATGTTTTATCAAACACCTCTCCACCACTGCTCTAGACCCACTACTCAGCAGGCTCCAACTTACTGGCATCTCTGTTCTACACCATTTTCATGAAACTCAGTAAATCAAGGCACTGTCTGGTATACTCATGATCAGCAATAGGACATCCAATGTTTCTCCAGTGCCACCTGGTGATAGGAATTTCAAAAATTTCATGGTATTTATCTAGCCATTTTTCAAGCATGAAGTTGGAGGCACTGTGGGTTTCAATACATTCAGCAAACATTAAATGGTGAGGAAGCTCATTTCAATGAAATCTCTGGAGAAATCTCACAGGCAAGGCTTCCCAAAGAATGGACAAAAGGTCACATTAGGCCAGGCCCATGGAGGTCTACAGTGTGAGGTGCATGTGTGTTTTGACTCTCAACTATGGATGCCATTTCTTTAAGAATAAAATCATGTGATATCCTTGCTGAGATTCCCAGGAATCTGTGAAAATCTACCCGGGGCCTAGGTCTCAGTTTCCAAGAGCGACTTTCATGCGTGGCCTCTTAAAATCCCAGCAAAATTCATAGCAATGCTTCTCTGAGTTCAGTTCCAAAACCCAGTGTCTAAGGGGAATCACACCAGAGTTCAAGCCCACGTGGAACCAGTCATTTTTTTCAATGCCACACAAATGACCAACATTAAAACCAAAACACTCCCACATGGCACTCACCTTATTCCATATAGTCAATCATCTTAACCTTTGGCTGGTGGTTTCCATGAGGGGTGCAGCCCAAGACAGTGTCCAAAATCAGCTCGTTTGCCCCTCATTTGCCTAAAGTCAGGGTAGCCTGGACACCGTTGCTGTGAACCAGGAGTGAACAAATAAGCCTGCCATTAATACTTCTATGTTTCTCCAATTTGAGGGCTACTGATTTTAGGTATGGATTCTTTAGGTGATTTAGAGTCATGCGAAAACACAAGCACCTCTGCAGGGCTTTGAAGAACTCATTTGACTCACAGAATCCCTATTCTCATTTGTTGGAGTGCAGGAACCTAACAGAGGAAGGCAAGAGTCTTCATCCACAATGAATGATATTTTTTGCCATTCTGGTTTTGGAAGCTCACATGGGATAATTCTTAAGATCCATCAGGTGCTGAGAATCTAAGTCAATGCCACACACAGGTCCAAGAGGCTGATAAAGACACATCCCTTTCCAAAGCAATTAAGCAAAGAGCCACAGGTGAGGCCCATTCATTTCCATTTGAAAACTGTTTTCTTTAAACTTCACAAAGGGGTGGCCTGAGGCAAAGACCTTCCTGACATTCAGTGCAACACAACAATAAGTAAGCAAAAAGCCCAAGGAAGTGTTTCTGCACTGAGACTTTCCTGGTCACACTGATATCTGAGTTTTCTGAGATGCTCGCCATTCTCTTCAACTATCCTTTACATGGCCATGTCACAGAGCTTGGAGGTGGTACATATTTTGGACACAAATCCCTGAGCCCATTCTGGAGAGTGGCCAGAATTCAGGAAGAAAACAACAACTTAGAAAGATAGCAGGTGTTGCACATCGATAAGACAAGCTGCAGTCAATTCATATATTGGGCAGGATGAATTATAGGGAAGATTTATACTAGACAGGACACATCCATTAATGCATTCTCTTTTCTAATGTCTACAACAACGGACACAGTGGGATACACATAAACAGAAACACTCGCCTTGTCAAATGACTTACTAGAAACTGTCTGCTCCAAACCAAACAAACCGCCTTTTCGATCTATTCTCAGAACATGAGACAAAACAACAAACCCACACCCACTCCCACAAAGGCACCTCCTTCCCCCAAGTAGGTCTGTGACTATCCGGAGTGTCCTCTGACTGGTGGGCCATACTATGTTCCCCCGAAATGGCCTGTCTTCTCTCAGATCTTGTTTTCTTGACCAACTCTGTGAAGATGTCAGGAAAAAGTGGTTAGCCACTACCTGTTTTCTCAGGAAAGGTCCATCTTCAGAGCTCTCCTGGCATTTGGCCATCCTCACATCATTAGGTACCAAGAAAACTGACTCTGTCCTTGGTAAATCCAAACAAGTGAGCCCACTGGGCCTGGGACTGGGACTGCCTCTGGGTGCCTGGCTTCTTGGATACCAAGTTCAGAGAGTTCCATCACCAAGGAAATGAGGTATGTCACATTCTTTGGAACTGAATGAGGTCACTGCCTTGGCAACCACTTTGTCCTAACAGTTGCTTCCAAGGGTTACATAAGATGGAGGTTTCCCCTACTTCCTGTGACACTTTCATAAGGTAGAATGTATATCAACCATTGGCACCCGTGAACAGCTCTCCACTCAGGCCTGGATTGTTCCACTTGGTCTACAATAAGAAGAGAGAGGCAGATTCAGACACATCCCTTCATCCTGACCAGGTTGTTTGCCATGGAAGATGACTTTTGCTCTCTCACGTGCTTCATACCTGCCTACAACTTCTCCAGGTAAAATTTGTGCATGGACATTTGAGGTTCTCATCTGGTAGAAGATCCCCAAATTTCCTGTATTGTAAGAACCCCTCTGTCCCTGCTCTTCTGTAAAATGATTGAGGGAACAGTGTATACTTGGGGTTAAAAACAGGTTTGATTTGGTGACGAATGATTCTGTGCGATGAATAATGGGATTGGGAACCTGCAATATTTACAAGAATATAGAGGTGAAATATAAGTATGAAAAAAGAAATCTAGGTATGCTTTGAAGCCCAGAAGGGTTTTGCCCTTGATTGGGATACTTAGCTTTGAATTATGTTCTGCAAAGATATCTCAGATAATTTGATATACAATGGCATAGGACCTTGTACATTGGATGATTGAATTTAGAAGAGAACATCCAGTCAAAAAGGGATATTCAGTAGGATTAGGAAGATAGTCAGTAAGTTTAGGAAGACGAGTGAGTATAGGATTTGGACCAAATGTTCTTTAGCAATAGACTTTTGGTTATAGAGTGAATGTAAATGTCAGCACATATGAAGAGTCAGACACTATGTTGAACTGGGGAAAATATGTAGAAAAGCAGATATCAATGGAAAAATTACGAAATCAGGCAAAGTATAAAGTGAGGGATAGAATTAGACATTTTCAACAGGGTTGAGTTTCAATATATAAATTAGGAAAAAACAAATATGTAGTCACCAATAGGAGTGACAATTGACAGCATTAGGCAACCTGGACATGGATGTTTTTAGAAATCCATGTTCACTTTCCATTTAGGCTTTGGTACAATCATAAGTGTGACCTTTCCATTTTTTGTCCAGAATATTACTGTGATAATGAGGTGACATGAGTATTTCTTTCACCATTTCTGGGAGCAATATATTGAAGATGTAAAATTAGAATCGGGGGTACAAATAGGTGTACCCTGTTTCTATGAACATAGAGAAAAACCACGAATAGACCATACTGTGAATAAATAATATAACTTTTTTGAACTTTAAATAATGATTTGAACTGATATCTGAAAAATAAAAGGAAATTGTATATTGCTATACAATCATTCATTCCAACCATTTATATATCTAATGGAAATATTAGTGTTTTGGTTTATCATGAAGAGTGTGTGAGTTTTGCTTTAAAATGATTATGGAAATTCAAAATAATGTGTTTGGAAAGAAGTCTCATGAAAAGACCAGTCAAGAAACCCTGACAATACATGTGTTCTGAAGCAAGAAGTGATTAATGTTGAAACAAATGCCTATTAATTTGTGAACTTTGGATGAAATGTATATCCTATGATGTGCAAAAATTGAAGAAACAATAATGTACCAGTGTCGAATACAAATGAATGACAAATTACATATCATGTCCCATAGGAGTCTACTTGCATTGATATTAGACTGGGTCAGATACTGTAGAATAATTAGGATTTGTATGCACCCTTCACTGAAGTTAGTAGTCAGTACTGGGAAACAAATATGTATTTCAGGTGGATGAATATTTCTGATTATAATCTTGTGAAAAGTTGATTATAAATCCACATACATGAACATGAATGAATTTAGAGAGTGTATACTAGACACATATATTTCATATTTGGAAAACTTTGGAGAGTATATCTATATCTATATCTATACACACACACACACACACAACACTCACAGACATTAAAAAGTACCAATATAAATGCCAATCGAAATTCATCAGTAAATATATATCATCCAAGATGCAAAAATATTTATGTTACTGAACATGAGTTTATGTATAATGTTGTTCTTCTAGGACGCTCTCTTATAGGTTGAATTTTCATTTCCAACAGGATTTAGGAGGAGTGAACACTTCTCACAATTTGTATCTGCCAAGACATCCACCTTACAAAAATGTACTTGTGATACCTGGTAGGATTCTATATATGCATATAAATATACATGTGTGAATAGGCTACAGAAATTGGAAACAAGTATTCACATATTTGTTAAGTTTAAAAACACATGCATAATATTTCAATTAAAATTTGACTAGATGTATAACTCCTACCTTATATAATGCAAATGTCAAGTCCAATTATAGAACATGTCTCCTCTGAAGTGCTTGTATTTCTATTGTGTTGGGTTAATTTTCCCCATTATATTAGGATGAATAGTCTGAGTCTACTAGGTAAGGGTTAGTGTCAGGGATTCAGTACTTCGAATGGAAAATTGGAAAATGAATCCAATGTGTATGTAAATATATGCTGCACAAATATCCTCCCGCTCTCATCCAAAACAATGCCTTGACATTACCTTCACCCCAAGTAAGACACAATTAGAGGAGAAGAGTTACACAATCAGTGAATACATATCTGGAATGGAAAATGCTCAGGAGTTCACAACCTTGGAGGTGGTTTAGGAGTTTCCAAAAGTAAGGGACATGGTAAACACTCCACAAACATGTAACTCTGCTGGCCTAAAATTTTTTGAGAAACTGCCTCTGAGCTTCCACACTTGAAATATATGTTGTTTTCATGAGATTTGGCTTCCTTTGTAGTGAGACAATCAAAGCTGGGTCTGCATCTATGTGACCTGGAGGACATGGTTTCTTATTTTCCAATGAACAAGATGAAGCAGTGCTGAATCCTCTCTTTATAGGTAAACTGAGGCCACTGGGGACTATGTATCTCCCCGTGGGGACTGTGAAGCCATTTGGTCCTCGTCCAGTTTTTGTGGTGTTTAGGCTGCTGCACTGTGAGTTTGGTATTTGTTTCACGAAATACTAGGAGCTAAACTGGGACACAGTGCTGGAGGGAGTTCTGTCACGTGTGGTGGGTCAGGGTCTGCAAGAGAATGCACCAACTAGGCTTCTATCTCTCACAGCTTGCCCCATTGTCCCTTTATCCATATCAACCTGATTCTTAATTTTCCTCTGAAAACTCTCCATATAACAAGATGCCTTTACATATAAGGGTCTGCTGGCTGCACCATGTCAGTTACAAGCCATTTGGAATCCAATGGTAGATCCACATGGCCCTACTACGGATGTTTTATCAAACACCTCCCCACCACTGCTCTAGACCCACTACTCAGCAGGCTCCAACTTACTGGCATCTCTGTTCTACACCATTTTCATGAAACTCAGTAAATCAAGGCACTGTCTGGTATACTCATGATCAGCAATAGGACATCCAATGTTTCTCCAGTGCCACCTGGTCATAGGAATTTCAAAAATTTCGTGGTATTTATCTAGACATTTTTCAAGCATGAAGTTGGAGGCACTGTGGGTTTCAATTCATTCAGCAAACATTAAATGGTGAGGAAGCTCATTTCAATGAAATCTCTGGAGAAATGTCACAGGCAAGGCTTCCCAAAGAATGGACAAAAGGTCACATTAGGCCAGGCCCATTGAGGTCTACAATGTGAGGTGAATGTGTGTTTTGACTCTCAACTATGGATGCCAGTTCTTTAAGAATAAAATCATGTGATATCCTTGCTGAGATTCCCAGGCCTCTGTGGAAATCTACCCGGGGCCTAGGTCTCAGTTTCCAAGAGCGACTTTCATGCGTGGCCTCTTAAAATCCCAACAAAATTCATAGCAATGCTTCTCTGAGTTCAGTTCCAAAACCCAGTGTTTAAGGGGAATTACACCAGAGTTCAAGCCCACGTGGAACCAGTCATTTTTTCCAATGCCACACAAATGACCAACATTAAAACCAAAACACTCCCACACGGCCCTCACCTTATTCCATATAGTCAATCATCTTAACATCTGGCTGCAGGTTTCCATGAGGGGTGCAGCCCAAGACAGTGTCCAAAATCAGCTCGTTTGCCCCTCATTTGCCTAAAGTCAGGGTAGCCTGGACACCGTTGCTGTGAACCAGGAGTGAACAAATAAGCCTGCCGTTAATACTTCTATGTTTCTCCAATTTGAGGCCTACTGATTTTAGGTATGGATTCTTTAGGTGATTTAGAGTCATGCGAAAACACAAGCACCTCTGCAGGGCTTTGAAGAACTCATTTGACTCACAGAATCCCTATTCTCATTTGTTGGAGTGCAGGAACCTAACAGAGGAAGGCAAGAGACTTCATCCAAAATGAATGATATTTTTTGCCATTTTGGTTTTGGAAGCTCACATGGGATCATTCTTAAGATCCATCAGGTGCTGAGAATCTAAGTCACAGCCACACACAGGACCAAGAGGCTGATAAAGACACATCCCTTTCCAAAGCAATTAAGCAAAGAGCCACAGGTGAGGCCCATTCATTTCCATTTGAAAACTGTTTTCTTCAGGCTTCACAAAGGGGTGGCCTGAGGCAAAGACCTTCCTGACATTCAGTGCAACACAACAATAAGTAAGCAAAAAGCCCAAAGCAATGTTTCTGCACTGAGACTTTCCTGGTCACACTGATATCTGAGTTTTCTGAGATGCTCGCCATTCTCTTCAACTATCCTTTACATGGCCATGTCACAGAGCTTGGAGGTGGTACATATTTTGGACACAAATCCCTGAGCCCATTCTGGAGAGTGGCCAGAATTCAGGAAGAAAACAACAACTTAGAAAGATAGCAGGTGTTGCACATCGATAAGACAAGCTGCAGTCCATTCATATATTGGGCAGTATGAATTATAGGGAACATTTATACTAGACAGGACACATCCATTAATGCATTCTCTTTTCTAATGTCTACAACAACGGACACAGTGGGATACACATAAACAGAAACACTCGCCTTGTCAAATGACTTACTAGAAACTGTCTGCTCCAAACCAAACAAACCGCCTTTTCGATCTATTCTCAGAACATGAGACAATACAACAAACCCACACCCACTCCCACAAAGGCACCTCCTTCCCCCAAGTAGGTCTGTGACTATCCGGAGTGTCCTCAGACTGGTGGGCCATACTATGTTCCCCCGAAATGGCCTGTCTTCTCTCAGATCTTGTTTCCTTGACCAACTCTGTGAAGATGTCAGGAAAAAGTGGTTATCCACTACCTGTTTTCTCAGGAAAGGTCCATCTTCAGAGCTCTCCTGGCATTTGGCCATCCTCACATCATTAGGTACCAAGAAAACTGACTCTGTCCTTGGTAAATCCAAACAAGTGAGCCCACTGGGCCTGGGACTGGGACTGCTTCTGGGTGCCTGGCTTCTTGGATACCAAGTTCAGAGAGTTCCATCACCAAGGAAATGTGGTATGTCACATTCTTTGGAACTGAATGAGGTCACTGCCTTGGCAACCACTTTGTCCTAACAGTTGCTTCCAAGTGTTACATAAGATGGAGGTTTCCCCTTCTTCCTGTGACACTTTCATAAGGTAGAATGTATATCAACCATTGGCACCCGTGAACAGCTCTCCACTCAGGCCTGGATTGTTCCACCTTGTCTACAATAAGAAGAGAGAGGCAGATTCAGACACATCCCTTCATCCTGACCAGGTTGTTTGCCATGGAAGATGACTTTTGCTCTCTCAGGTGCTTCATACCTGCCTACAACTTCTCCAGGTATCATTTGTGCATGGACATTTGAGGTTCTCATCTGGTGGAAGATCCCCAACTTTCCTGTATTGTAAGAACCCCTCTGTCCCTGCTCTTCTGTAAAATGATTGAGGAAACAGTGTATACTTGGAGTTAAAAACAGGTTTGATTTGGTGACGAATGATTCTGTGCGATGAATAATGGGATTGGGAACCTGCAATATTTACAAGAATATAGAGGTGAAATATAAGTATGAAAACAGAAATCTACGTATGATTTGGAGCCCAGAAGGGTTTTTCCCTTGATTGGGATACTTAGCTTTGAATTATGTTCTGCAAAGATGTCTCAGATAATGCGATATACAATGGTATAGGACCTTGTACATTGGATGATTGAATTTAGAAGAGAACATCCAGTCAACGAGATTTTCAGTAGGATTAGGAAGATAGTCGGTAGGTTTAGGAAGAAGAGTGAGTATAGGATTTGGACCAAAAGTTCTTTAGCAATAGACTTTCGGTTATAGAGTGAATGTAAATGTCAGCACATATGAAGAGTCAGTCACAATGTTGAACTGGGGAAAATATGTAGAAAACAGATATCAATAGAAACATTACGAAATCAGGCAAAGTATAAAGTGAGTGATAGAAGTAGACATTTTCAACAGGGTTGAGTTTGAAAATATAAATTAGGAAAAAACAAATATGTAGTCACCAATAGGATTAACATTTGACAGCATTAGGCAACCTGGACATGGATGTTTTTAGAAATCCATGTTCATTTTCCATTTAGGCTTTGGTACAATCATAAGTGTGACCTTTCCATTTTTTGTCCAGAATATTACTGTGATAATGAGGTGACATGAGTATTTCCTTCACCATTTCTGGGAGCAATATATTGAAGATGTAAAATTAGAATCGTGGTTACAAAGAGGTGTACCCTGTTACTATGAAAATAGAGAAAAAGCATGAATAGACCATACCGTGAATAAATAATATAACTTTTTTGAACTTTAAATAATGAATTGAACTGATATCTGAAAAATTAAAGGAAATCGTATATTGATATACAATTATTCATTCCAACCAGTTATATATCTAATGGAAATATTAGTGTTTTGGTTTATCATGAAGAGTGTGTGAGTTTTGCTTCAAAATGATTATGGAAATTCAAAATAATGTATTTGGAAAGAAGTCTCATGAAAAGACCAGTCAAGAAACCCTGACAATACATGTGTTCTGAAGCAAGAAGTGATTAAAGTTGAAACAAATGCCTATTAATTTGTGAACTTGTGGATGAAATGTATATCCTATGATGTGCAAAAACTGAAGAAACAATAATGTACCAGTGTCGAATACAAATGAATGACAAATTACATATCATGTCCCATAGGAGTCTACTTGCATTGATGTTAGACTGGGTCAGTTACTGTTGTTAATTAGGATTTGTATGCACCTTTCACTGAAGTTAGTTTTCAGTACTACAAAACAAATATGTATTTCAGGTGGATGAATATTTCTGATTATAATCTTGTGAAAAGTTGATTACAAATCCACATACATGAACATGCATTATATAGAGAGTGTATATTAGACAAATATATTTTATATTTTGAAAAATTTTTAGAGTATATCTATATGTATATCGATACCTATATCTATCTATCTATCTATCTATATCTATATCTATATATATCTATATCTATATATATATATATATATATATATATATACACACACACACACAAACACATACAC
Organism: Callospermophilus lateralis; assembly: GCF_048772815.1. Lineage (NCBI taxonomy): Eukaryota > Metazoa > Chordata > Mammalia > Rodentia > Sciuridae > Callospermophilus > Callospermophilus lateralis. The sequence goes on from NW_027514176.1 coordinate 895,966, forward strand.
ACACACAACACTCACAGACATTAAAAAGTACCAATATAAATGCCAATCTGAATTCATCAGTAAATATATATCATCCACAGAGGCAAAAATATTTATTTTACTGAACATGAGTTTATGTATAAAGTTGTTCTACTAGGACGCTCTTTTATAGGTTGAATTTTCATTTCCAATAGCATTTAGGAAGAGTGAACACTTCTCACAATTTGTATCTGCCAAGACTGCCACCTCACAAAAATGTACGTGTGATACCTGGTAGGAGTCTATATATGCATATAAATATACACGTGTGAAGAGGCTACAGAAGAGGGAAACAAGAATTCACATATTTGTTAAGTTTAAAAACACATGGAGAATATTTCAATTAAAATTTGACTAGATTTATAACCCCTACCTTATATAATGCAAATGTCGAGTCCAACTATACAACATGTCTCCTCTAAAGTGCTTGTATTTCTATTGTGTTGTGTTAATTTCCCCCATTATATTTGGATGAATAGTCTGAGTCTACTAGGTATGGGTTAGTGTCAGGGATTCAGTACTTCGAATGGAAAATTGGAAAATGAATCCAATGTGTATGTAAATATATGCTGCACAAATATCCTCCCACTCTCATCCAGAACAATGCCTTGACATTTCCTTCACCCCAAGTAAGACAAAATTAGAGGAGAAGAGTTACAAAATCAGTGAATACATATCTGGAATGGAAAATGCTCAGGAGTTCACATTCTGGAGGTGGTAGAGGACTTTCCAAAACTAGGGGACAGGGTCAACACTCCACAAACATGGAGCTCTGCTGGCCTAAAAACTTTTTGAGAAACTGCCTCTGAGCTTCCGCACTTGAAATATATGTTGTATTCAGGAGATTTGGCTTCCTTTGTAGTGAGACCATCAAAGCTGGGTCTGCATCTATGTGACCTGGAGGACATGGTTTCTTATTTTCCAATGAACAAGATGAAGAAGTGCTGAATCCTCTTTTTGTAGGTAAACTGAGGCCACTGGGGACTAAGTGTCTCCCCATGTGGACTGTGAAGCCATTTGTTCCTTCTCCTCTTTTTGTGGTGTTTTTGCTGCTGAACTGTGAGTTTGGTATTTGTTTCACGAAATACTAGGAGATAAACTGGGACACAGTGCTGGAGGGAGTTCTGTCATGTGTGGTGGGTCAGGGTCTGCAAGAGAATGCACCAACTAGGCTTCTATCTCTCACAGCTTGCCCCATTGTCCCCTTGTCCATATCAACCTGATTCTTAATTTTCCTCTGAAAACTCTCCATATAACAAGATGCCTTTACATATAAGGGTCTGCTGGCTGCACCATGTCAGTTACAAGCCATTTGGAATCCAATGGTAGATCCACATGGCCCTACCACAGATGTTTTATCAAACACCTCCCCACCACTGCTCTAGACCCACTACTCAGCAGGCTCCAACATACTGGCATCTCTGTTCTACACCATTTTCATGAAACTCAGTAAATCAAGGCACTGACCGGTATACTCATGATCAGCAACAGGACATCCAATGTTTCTCCAGTGCCACCTGGTCATAGGAATTTCAAAAATTTCATGGTATTTATCTAGCCATTTTTCAAGCATGAAGTTGGAGGCACTGTGGGTTTCAATTCATTCAGCAAACATTAAATGTTGAGGAAGCTCATTTCAATGAAATCTCTGGAGAACTCTCACAGGCAAGGCTTCCCAAAGAGTGGACAAAAGGTCACATTAGGCCAGGCCCATTGAGGTCTACAATGTGATGTCCATGTGTGTTTTGACTCTCAACTATGGCTGCCATCTTAAAGAATAAAATAATGTAATATCCTTGCTGAGATTCCCAGACCTCTGTGGAAATCCACCCGGGGTCTAGGTCTCAGTTTCCAAGAGTGACTTTCATGCTTGGCCTCTTAAAATCCCAACACAATTCATGGCAATGCTTCCCTGAGTTCACTTCCAAAACCCAGTCTCTAAGGGGAATCACACCAGAGTTCAAGCCCACGTGGACCCAATAATTTATTCCAATGCCACACAAATGAGCAACATTAAAACCAAAACACTCCCACATGGCCCTCATCTTATTCCATATAGTCAATCATCTTAACTTCTGGCTGGAGGTTTCCATGAGGGGCGCAGCCCAAGACAGTGTCCAAAATCAGCTCCTTTGCCCCTCATTTGCCTAAAGTCTGGGTAGCCTGGACACCGTTGCTGTGAACCAGGAGTGAACAAATAAGCCTGCCTTTAATACTTCTGTGTTTCTCCAATTTGAGGCATACTGATTTTAGGTATCGATTCTTTAGGTGATTTAGAGTTATGCGAAAACACAAGCACCTCTGCAGGGCTTTGAAGAACTCATTTGACCCAAAGAATTCCTATTCTCATTTGATGGAGTGCAGGAACCTAACAGAGGAAGGCAAGAGACTTCATCCACAATGAATGATATTTTATGCTATTTTGGTTTTGGAAGCTCACATGGGATCATTCTTAAGATCCATCAGGTGCTGAGAACCTAAGTCACAGCCCCACACAGTTCCAAGAGGCTGATAAAGACACATCCCTTTCCAAAGCAATTAAGCAAAGAGCCACAGGTGAGGCCCATTCATTTCAATTTGAAAACAGTTTTCTTCAGGCTTCACAAAGGGGTGGCCTGAGGCAAAGACCTTCCTGACATTCAGTGCAACACAACAATAAGTAAGCAAAAGGCCCAAAGCGGGGTTTCTGCACTGAGACTTTCCTGGTCACACTGATATCTGAGTTTTCTGAGATGCTCGCCATTCTCTTCAACTATCCTGTACATGGCCATGTCACAGAGCTTGGAGGTGGTACATATTTTGGACACAAATCCATGAGCCTATTCTGGAGAGTGGCCAGAATTCAGGAAGAAAACAACAACTTAGAAAGATAGCAGGTGTTGCACATCGATAAGACAAGCTGCAGTCCATTCATATATTGGGCAGGATGAATTATGGGAAGTTTTATACTAGACAGGACACATCCATTAATGCATTCTCTTTTCTAATGTCTACAACAACGGACACAGTGGGATACACATAAACAGAAACACTCGCCTTGTCAAATGACTTACTAGAAACTGTCTGCTCCAAACCAAACAAACTGTCTTTTCGATCTATTCTCAGAACATGAGACAAAACAACAAACCCACACCCACTCCCACAAAGGCACCTCCTTCCCCCAAGTAGGTCTGTGACTATCCGGAGTGTCCTCTGACTTGTGGGCCATACTATGTTCCCCTGAAATGGCCTGTCTTCTCTCAGATCTTGTTTCCTTGACCAACTCTGTGAAGATGTTAGGAAAAAGTGGTTAGCCACTACCTGTTTTCTCAGGAAAGGTCCATCTTCAGAGCTCTCCTGGCATTTGGCCATCCTCACATCATTAGGTACCAAGAAAACTGACTCTGTCCTTGGTAAATCCAAACAAGTGAGCCCACTGGGACTGGGACTGGGACTGCCTCTGGGTGCCTGCCTTCTTGGATACCAAGTTCAGAGATTTCCATCCCCAAGGAAATGAGGGATGTCACACTCTTTGAAACTGAATGAGGTCACTGCCTTGGCAACCACTTTGTCCTAACAGTTGCTTCCAGGGTAACATAAGATGGAGGTTGCCCCTACTTCCTTTGATACTTTTATTAGGTAGAATGTTTATCAACCATTGGCACCTGGGAACAGCTCTCCACTCAGGCCTGGTTTCGTCCACCTTCTCTACAATAAGAATAGAGAGGCAGATTCAGACACATCCCTTCATCCTGACCAGGTTGTTTGCCATGGAAGATGACTTTTTCTCTCTTAGGTGGTTCATACCTGCCTACAATTTCTCCAGGTATCATTTGTGCATGGATATTTGAGGTTCTCATCAGGAGGAAGGTCTCCAACTTTCCTGTGTTGTAAGAACCACTCTGTCCCTGCTCTTCTGTAAAATGATGGAGGGAACAGTGTATACTTGGGGTTAAAAACAGGTTTGATTTGTGTTACGAATGATTCTGTGCGAATAATAATGGTATTGGGAACCTGCAATATTTACAAGAATATAGAGGTGAAATATAATTATGAAAAGAGAAACCTAGTTATGATTTGAAGACCAGAAGGGTTTTGCCCTTGATTGGGATACTTAGCTTTGAATTATGTTCTGCAAAGATGTCTCAGATAATTCGATATACAATGGCATAGGACCTTGTACATTGGATGATTGAATTTAGAAGAGAACATCCAGTCAAAAAGGGATATTCAGTAGGATTAGGAAGATAGTCAGTAGGTTTAGGAAGAAGAGTGAGTATAGGATTTGGACCAAAAGTTCTTTAGCAATAGACTTTCGGTTATAGATTGAATGTAAATATCAGCACATATGAAGAGTCAGTCACTCTGATGAACTGGGGAAAATGTGTAGAAAAGCAGATATCAATGGAAACATTACGAAATCAGGCAAAGTATAAAGTGAGGGATAGAATTAGACATTTTCAACAGGGTTGAGTTTGAATATATAAATTAGGAAAAAACAAATATGTAGTCACCAATAGGATTGACAATTGACAGCATTAGACAACCTGGACATGGATGTTTTTAGTAATTCATGTTCACTTTCCATTTAGGCTTTGGTACAATCATAAGTGTGACCTTTCCATTTTTTGTCCAGAATATTACTGTGATAATGAGGTGACATGAGTATTTCCTTCACCATTTCTGGGAGCAATATATTGAAGATTTAAAATTAGAATTGGGGGTACAAAGAGGTGTACCCTGTGTCTATTAAGATAGAGATAAAGCATGAATAGACCATACTGTGAATAAATAATATAACTTTTTTAAACTTTATATAATGAATTGAATTGATATCTGAAAAATTACAGGAAATCGTATATTGACATACAATCATTCATTCCAACCAGTTATATATCTAATGGAAATATTATTGTTTGGTTTATCATGAAGAGTGTGTGAGTTTTGCTTCAAAAGTGATTATGGAAATCAAAAATAATGTGTTTGGAAAGAAGTCTCATGAAAAGACCAGTCAAGAAACCCTGACAATACATGTGTTCTGAAGCAAGAAGTGATTAAAGTTGAAACAAATGCCTGTAAATTTGTGAACTTGTGGATGAAGTGTATAACTTAAAATGTGCAAAAACTGAAGAAATAATAATGTACCAGTGTTGAGTACATATGAACGTAAAATTACATATCATGTCCCATAGGAATCTACTTGCATTGATGTTAGACTGGGTCAGTTACTGTAGAATAATTAGGATTTGTATGCACCATTCACTGAAGTTAGTTTTCAGTACTAGGAAATAAATATGTATTTCAGGTGGATGAATATTTCTGATTATAATCTTGTGACAAGTTGATTATAAATCCACATACATGAACATGAATGAATTTAGAGAGTTTACATTAGACACATATATTTCATATTTTGAAAAATCTGCAGAGTGTACAGATATATTACACACACACACACACACACACACACACAAACACACAAAACACTGACAGACATTTAAAAGAAGCAATATAAATGGCAATAGAAATTCATCAGTAAATATATATCACCCACAGATGCAAAAATATTTATTATACTGAACATGAATTTATGTATAATGTTCTTCTACTAGGAAGCTCCCCTATAGGTTGAATTTTCAGTTCCAACAGCGTTTAGGAGGTGTGAACTCTTCTCACAGTTTGTATATGCCAAGTCAGCCACCTCAAAATGTACGTGTGATACCTGGTAGGATTCTATATATGCATATAAATATACAAGTGTGAATAGGCTAAAGAGAAAGGGAAACAAGAATTCTCGTATTTTTTAAGTTTAAAAACTTATGGAGAACTTCTTCGATTAAAAATTGACTAAATATATAACTTTTACCTTATATAATGCAAAAGGCAAGTCCAACTATACAACATGCCTCCAATGAACTGCTTGTATTTCTATAGGTTTGGGTTATTTTTCTCTATCATATTAGGATGAGTTGTTTGAGTCTAGTAGGTATGGGTTAGTGTCAGGGATTCAATATTTCAAAATGAAAATTGGAAAATGAATCCAATTTGTATGCATATATATGCTGCACAAATGTCCTCCCACTCTCATCCAGAACAATGCCTTGACATTACCTTCACCCCAAGTAAGACACAATTAGAGGAGAAGAGTTAGAAAATCAGTGAACACATATCTGGAATGGAAAATGCTCAGGAGTTCACAACCTTGGAGGTGTTAGAGGAGTTTCCAAAAGCAAGGGACAGGGTAAACACTCCACAAACATGGAGCTCTGCTGGCCTAAAAACTTTTTGAGAAACTGCCTTGAGATAGGGCACTTAAATATATGTTGTTGTCAGGAGATTTGGCTTCCTTTGTAGTGAGACCATCAAAGCTGGGTCTGCATCTATGAGACCTGGAGGACATTGTTTCTGATGTTTCAATGAACATGAGGCAGCAGTGCTGATATTTTTCTTTTTAGGTAAACTGTGGCCTCTGGGGTCTAAGTGTCTCCCCGTTGAACTGTGAAGCCATTTGGCCCTCCTACACTTTTTGTGGGGTTTTTGCTGCTGCACTGGTAGTTTGGTATTTGCTTCATAAAATAGAAGGAGTTCAACTGGGACACAGTGCTGGAGGGAGTTCTGTCACATGTGGTGGGTCAGGGTCTGCAGGAAAATGCACCAACCAATCTTCTATCCCTCAAAGCTTGCCCCATTGCATCCTTGTCCATAGCAACCTGATTCTGAACATTGCCCTGAATCCTCTCCATATAACAAGATGCCTTTACTTATAAGGGTCTGCTGGCTGCACCATGTAAGCCACAAGCCATTTTTAAGCCAATGGAAGATCCAAATTGCTCCAACACAGAAGTTTTATCACACTCCTGCCCACCACAACTCTAGGCCCACTTCTTAGGAGCCTGAAACTTACTGGGACCTCTGTTGTACACCATTTTCATAAAACCCAGTCAAGCAAGGCACTGTCAGGTACATCCATGATCAGCAGCAAGACATCCAAAAGTTCTCTAGTGCAACCTAGTCATGGGAATTTCAAAAATTTCATGGTATTTATCTAGACATTTTACAAGGATGAAGTTGGAAGCACTGTGGGTTTCAATTTTTTCAGGAACCATTAAATGGTGAGGAAGATTATTTCAATGAAAGCTCTGAAGAACCCTCACAGGCAAGGCTTCTCAAAGAGTGGACAAAAGGTCACATTAAGCCAGGCCCATTGAGGTCTACAATGTGAGTTCCATGTGTGTTTTGACTCTCAAATATGGCTGCCAAGTCTTTCGAATGAAATCATGTGATACCTTGGCTGAGATTCCCAGTGCTCTGTGCAAAGCCACTCTGGGGCTAGATCTCAGTTTCCAAGGGTGACTCTCATACATGGCCTCTTTAATCCCAACACAATACATGGCAATACTTTTCTGAGGTCATTTTCTGAACTCAGTCTCTAAGGGGAATCACACCAAAGTTCAAGCCCAGGTAGACCCAGTTATGTCTTCCAACTGCCACACAAATATCCACAATTAAATCCAAAACACTCCCACATGTCACTAATCTTTTCTATATACCCACTCATCATAACCTCTGGCTGGAGGTTTCCATGAGGGGTGCTGCCCAAGACAGTGTCCAAAATAACCACCCTTGCCCCTCATTTGCCTAAAATCAGGGTGGCCTGGACATCCTTCCAGTGAACCAGGAGTGATCAAATTGGCCGGCCATTAAGATGGCACTGCTTCTCCAATTTGAGGCCTACTGACTGTGGGGTTTAGAGTCTTTATGTGATTTGGAGTCATGAGAAAAATAAAGCACTTAGGTGCTATCCTCTGCAGGGTTTTGAGGAACACATTTAAACCAAATGATCCCTATTCTCACTTGATGAAGGTCAGGAACCTTACAGAGGAATGCGAGAGACTTCATCCAAAATGAATGCTCTTTTGCCCATTTTGGTTTTGGATGCACACATGGGATCTTTCTTTAGATCCATCAGATGCTAAGAATCTAAGCCACAGCCTCACACAGGGCCAAAAAGCTGATTCAGACACATCCCTTTCCAAAGCAATTAAGCAAAGAGCCACAGGTGATGCCCATTCATTTCTATTTGAAAACTATTTCTTTTGACTCTACAAAGGTGTGGCCTGAGGCAAAGACGTTCTGACATTCAGGGCAACAGAACAATTGGTAAGCAAAAGGCCCAAAGCAGGGTTTCTCCATTAGAATTTTCTGGTCACACTCATATCTGAATTTTCTTAGATGCTCCCATTCCTTTCAGCAATCCAGTACATGGCCAAGTCTCAGAGCTTGGAGGTGGTACATATTTTGGACACAAAACTATGAGACTATTCTGGAAATTGGCCAGAATTCAGGAAGAAAACAGGACCTTAGCAAGATTGTAGGAGTTGCCCACCCATAAGTCAAGCCACAGTCCATTCATAAATTGGGCAAGATGAATCTTGGGAAGCTTTCTACTAGTCAGGACACATACAATGATTCATTCTCTTTTCTAATGTCTAAAACCACGGACACAGTGGGATACACAGACAAAGAGACACTGGCCTTGTCAAACGACTTACCAGAAACAGTTCACTCCAAAACAAACAAACCGCCTTTCCTACCTATTCTCAGAACATGAGACAAAACCTCAAACCCACACCCACACACACAAAGGCAGCTCCTTCCCCCAAGTAGGTCTGTGACTATCAGGAGTGTCCTCTGACAGGTGGGCCATACTATGTTCTGATGAAATCGCCTGTCCTGTGTCAGATATGGTCTCATTGGCCCAATCTGTGAAGTTGTCACTAGCCAGCTGTGAGCCACTACCTGCTTTCTCAGGAAAGGCCTCTCTTCAGAGCTTTCCTGACATTTGTCCATCCTCACATCAGTAGGTACCAAGAAAGACTGACTCTGTCCTTGTTAAATCCAAACAAGTGAGACCACTGGGACTGGGAATGGGACTGGCTCTGCGTGCCTGGCTTCCCGGATCCCAAGTTCAGAGAGTTTCATCACCAAGGAAGTGAGGTGAGATTACTTCCTTCAGGAATTTAATGAGGTCACTGCCTTGGCAACCACTTTGTCCTAACAGTAGCTTCCAATAGTCCTATGAGATGGAGGCAGCCCTTACTTCCTGTGACACTTTCATATGTTAGAATGGTATATCAACCATAGGCACCCAGGAACAGCTCTCCACACATGCCTGGTATGGTCCATCTTCTCTACATTAAGAAGAGAGGCTTATTCAGACAAAACCCTTCATTCTGGAAAGGTTTTTTGCGATGTAAGATGACTTTTGCTCTCTCAGGTCCTTCATAGCTGCCTAATCTTCTCCAGGGATCAAATCTGCATGGACCTTTGAGGTTCTCAGCAGGAGGCAGATCCCCTACATTCCTGTATTGTAAGATGAACTCTCTCGCTGCTCTTCTGTAAAGTTAGATTGAGGGAAGAGTGTATGGTTAGGGTTATTAACATGTTCGATTTGGATTACAAATCATCCTGCAGGATGATTAATAGTATTGGGAACCTGCGATATTTATAAGATTATAGAGGTGAAATATAAGTATGAAAACAGAAATGTTGGTAAGATTTGAAGCCCAGAAGGGCATTAGGCCCTTGATTGGGATACTTAGCTTTTAATTACGTTCTACACAGATGTCTCAGATAAATTGATAATCAATGGCATAGGACCTTATACTTTGGATGTTTGATTTTAGAAGAGAACATCCACTCAAATTGAGATAGTCGGTGGGATTAGGAAGATAGTCGGTAGGTTTATAAAAAAGAGTGAGTATAAAATTTGGACAAAAATTTCTGTAGCAATAGGGTTTCGGTTATAGAGTGAATGTAAATGTCAGCACATGTGAAGAGTCAGTCACAATGATTAACTGGGGAAAATATGTAGGAAGGAAAATATCAATAGAGACATTATGAAATGAGGCAATTATATAGTGAGTGATAGGATTAGACATTTTCAACAGGGTTGAGATTGAGTACATAATCTTAGGAAGAAACAAATATGTAGTCACCAATAGGAATGACATTTGAAAGCATTAGGCAACCTGGATATGGATGTTTTTAGTAAGCCATGTTCACTTTCCATTTAGGATTTGGTACAATCATAAGTGTGACCTTTGCATTTTGTGCCCAGAAAATTATTGTGATCAAATATATATGTAGATCATATGATATGTGCATTTCTTCCACCATTTCTGGGAGCAATATTTGAGGACACATAAATTAGTATTGTGGGTACCAAGTGGTGTACCCTGTGTCTACGGATATAGAGATAATGCATGAATAGACCTTAGTGTGAATAAATAATATAACTTTTTTCACTTTAAATAATGGATTGAATTGATATCTTATAATATATAGGAAATCATATATTGACATACAATCATTCACTCCAACCAGTTACACATATAATGGTAATCTTAGGGTTATTGTTTATCATGAAGTGTGTGTGAGTTTTGTTTCAAAAGTGTTTATGGAAATCGAAAATAATGTGTTTGGAAGGAAGTCTCATGAAAAGACCAGTCAAGAAATATGGAGGAATCCATGTGTTCAAAGCAGGAATTGATTGAAAGTGAAACAAATGCCTATAACTTTGCTAAATTGTGGATGAAATATATATCCTGTGATGTGCATAAACTGATGAAATAGTAATGTACCAGTGTTGAATAAAAATGAAGGTCAAAGTACACATCATGTCCCATAGGAATCTACTTGCATTGATGTTAAACTGGTTCAGTTACTGTAGAAATATTAGGATTTCATGCATTATTCAGCATAGTTAGTTTTATTTTTTTTCATTTTTATTTATAATTGTTCAAAACATTACATAGTTGTTGTTATATCATATTTCACACTTTGATTCAAGTGCATTATGAACTCCCATTTTTACCCCATGTACAGATTACAGAATCACATCATTTACACATCTATTGATTCACATATTGCCATACTAGTGTCTTTTGAATTCTGCTGCCTTTCCTATCCTCTACTATCCCTCCTCCCCTCCCCGCCCCTCCCCTCTTCTCTCTCTACCCCCTCTACTGTAATAAATTTGTCCCCCTTGTATTATTTTTCCCTTTCCCCTCACTTTCTCTTGTATGTAATTTTATATAACCCTGAGGGTCTCCTTCCAATTCCATGCAATTTTCCTTCTCTCTCCCTTTCCTTTCCACCTCTCATCCCGGTTTAATGTTAATCATCTTGTCATGCTCTTTGTCTCTCCTCTGTTCTTAGTTACTCTCCGTATATCAAAGATGACATTTAGCATTTGTTTTTTAAGGATTGGGTAGCTTCACTTAGCATAATCTGCTCTAATGCCATCCATTTCTCTCCAAATTCTATGATTTTTTTTCATTTTTCAATGCAGAGTAATACTCCATTGTGTATAAATGCCACAGTATTTTCTCCATTCTTTCATTGAAGGGCATCTAAGTTGGTTTCACAGTCTTCCTGTTGTGAATTGTTCTGCTATGAACATCGATGTAGCAGTGTCCCTGTAGCATGCTCTTTTTAGGTCTTTAGTGAATAGACTGAGTAGGGGAATAGCTGGGTCAAATGGTGGTTCCATTCCCAGCTTTCCAAGAAATCTCCATACTGCTTTCCAAATTGGCTGCACCAATTTGCAGTCCCACCAGCAATGTACAAGTGTACCTCTTTCCCCACATCCTTGCCAGAACTTGTTGTTGTTTGACTTCATAATATCTGCCAATCTTACTGGAGTGAGATGGTATCTTAGGGTGGTTTTGATTTGCATTTCTCTGACTGCTGGAGATGGTGAGCATTTTTTCATGTACTTGTTGATTGATTGTAAGTCCTCATCTGATAAGTGTCTGTTGAGGTCCTCAGCCCATTTGTTGATTGGGTTATTTGTTATCTTATTGTCTAATTTTTTGAGATTTTTGTATACTCTGGATATTAGGGCTCTATCTGAAGTGTGAGGAGTAAAGATTTCTTCCCAGGATGTAGGCTCCCTATTTACCTCTCTTATTGCTTCTTTTGCTGCGAAAAAACTTTTTAGTTTATGTCCCATTTGTTGATTCTAGTTATTAACTCTTGTGCTATGGGTGTCCTATTGAGGAATTTGGAGCCCGACCCCACAGTATGCACATCGTAAGCAAATTTTTCTTCTATCAGACACTGTGTCTCTGATTTGATATCAAGCTCATTGATCCATTTTGAGTTAACTTTTGTGCATGGCAAGAGAAAGGGATTCAGTTTCAATTTGTTACATATGGATTTCCAGTTTTCCAAACACCATTTGTTGAAGATGCTATCCTTCCTCCATTGCATGCTTTTAGCCCCTTTATCAAATATAAGATAGTTGTAGTTTTGTGGATTGGTTTCTGTGTCCTCTATTCTGTACCATTGGTCCACCGGCCTATATTGGTACCAGTACCATGCTATTGTTGTTACTTTGCTCTGTAGTATAGTTTGAAGTCTGGTATCGCTCTACCGCCTGATTCACACTTCCTGCCTAGCATTGTTTTTGCTATTCTGGGACTTTTATTTTTCCATATGTATTTCATGATTGCTTTCTTTATTTCTACAAGAAATGCCTTTGGGATTTTGATTGCCATTGCATTAAACCTATAGAGAAATTTTGGTAATATCGCCATTTTGATGATGTTAGTTCTGCCTATCCATGAACAGGATATATTTTTACATCTTCTAAGATTTTCTTATATTTCTCTCTTTAGGGTTCTGTAGTTTTCATTGTATAAGACTTTCACCTCTTTTGTTAGGTTGATTCCCATCTTTTTTTTTTTTTTTTAGGATATTGTGAATGGAGTGGTTGTTCTCATTTCCATTTCAGAGGATTTGTCGCTGATATAGAGGAATGCCTTTGATTTATGTGTGTTGATTTTATATCCTGCCACTTTGCTGAATTCATTTATTAGCTCTATTAGTTTCTTTGTAGACCCTTTTGGGTCTGCTAGGTATAGAATCATGTCTTCTGCAATAATAATAATTTAAGTTCTTCTTTTCCTATTTTTATGCCTTTAATTTCTTCCGTCTGTCTAATTGCTCTGGCCAGTGTTTCGAGAACTGTATTGAACAGAAGTGGTGAGAGAGGGCATCCCATTCTTGTTCCAGATTTTAGAGGGAATGCCTTCAATTTTTCTAGATTCAGAATGATGCTAGCTTGAGGCTTAGCATAGATTGCTTTTACAATATTGAGGTATGTTCCTGTTATTCCTAGTTATTCTAGAGTTTTGAAGATAAAGGGATGCTGTACTTTGTCGAATGCTTTTTGTGCATCTATCGAGATGATCATATGGTTCTTATTTTTAAGTCTATTGATGTGGTGAATAACATTTATTGATTTTCGTATATTGAACAAGCCTTGCATTCCACGGATGAATCCTACTTGATGGTGGTGCACAATTTTTTTAATATGTTTTTGTATCTGATTCGCCAGAATTTAATTAGGGATTTTTGCATTTAGGTTCTTTAGGGATATTGGTCTGTAGTTTTCTTTGTTTGAAGTGTTTATGTCTGGTGTAGAAATTAGGGTGATATTGGCCTGGTAGAATGAATTTGGAAGATCTCCCTCTTTTTCAATTTCCTGAAATAGCTTGATAAGTATTGGTATTAGTTCATATTTAAGGGTTTGTAAAACTCTGCTGTATACCCATACTGTCCTGGTCTTTTCTTAGTTGGTAATCTTTGGATGGTTTCTTCTATTTCCTCAATTGATATTGGTCTGTTTAGGTTGTTTATATCCTCCTGACTCAATCTGGACAGATCATATGACTTATGAAATTTTTCGATGCCTTCACTATCTTCTATTATATTGGAGTATAACGAATCAAATTAATTTCTTATTATCTTCTGTATTTCAGAAATATCTGCTGTGATTGCCAGGGGGTGACAAATAACTTGTGTAGATTGATACAGCAGGAGTGGAAGCCGTTTATTGTAGAATCCAAGCGATATTTATACATTTTATAAAGCTTATCTAATTAGCATAAAATAGATACAGCAGTCAACCAATAAGGAATCTCCACACTTAATGGCTTGCTTTTGTTACTTCAAAAACCACTCCCTATGGCATTTGGCCAGGCGCCATCCAGACTTGTTTACAGTCCCTAACATTTCTCTGGCAAAATACCAGGTGCCAAGCTGACTTGTTTATAGACCTTAACATGTGATATTGACTTTTTCATCCCGTATGCTAGTAATTTGAGTTTTCTCTCTTCTTCTTTCATTAGCATGGCTAAGGGTCTGTCGATTTTATTTATTTTTTCAAAGAACCAACTTTTAGTTTCCTCAATTTTTTCAATTGTTTCTTTTGTTTCGATTTCATTAATTTCAGCTTTGATTTTAATTAAATCTTACGTTCTACTTATTTTGCTGTTGTTTTCCTCTTCTTTTTCTAGGATTCTGAGATGAAGTATGAGATCATTTATTTGCTGTTGTTTTTTTCTTTTTTTAAGGAACGAAATCCAAGCAATGAATTTTCCTCTTAGAACGGATTTCAATGTGTCCCATAGATTCTGATATGTTGTGCCTGTGTTTTTATTTATCTCTAAGAATTTTTTAATTTTCTCCTTTATGTCTTCTATAACCCATTGTTCATTCAGTAACCTGTTGTTCATTCTACAAGTGATGCATGATTTTTCCTTCCTTCTTTTATCATTGATTTTTAGTTTATATTCCATTATGATCAGATAAGATGCATGGTATTATCTCTACTGCTTTATATTGTCTAAGAATTGCCCTGTGACATAATATATGATCTATTTTTGAGAAGGATCCATGTGCTGCTGAGGAAAAATGTAACTGCTTGATGTTGTGGAGTATATTCTATATATGTCAATTAAGTCTAGGTTATTAATTGTGTTATTGAGTTCTATAGTTTTCTATTTCAACTTTTGTTTGGAAGACCTGTCCAGTGGTGAGAGAGGTGTGTTGAAGTCTCCCATGATTATTGTATGGTGGTCTATTAGACTCTTGATCTTGAGAAAAGTTTGTTTGATGGACATAGCTGCACCATTGTTTTGGGGCATATATATATTTATAATGGTTATGTCTTGTTGCTGTATGGTTCTCCTGAGCAGTATATAGTGTCCCTCTTTATCCCTTTTGATTAACTTTGGCTTGAAATCTATTTTATTTGATATGAGTATGGACACTCCTACTTGTTTCCGAAATCCATATAAGTGATATGATTTTTCCCAACCTTTCCCCTTCAGTCTATGTATGTCTTTTCCTATCAAATGCGTCTCCTGTAGGCAGCATATTATTGGGTCTTGTTTTGTGATCCATTCTACTAGCCTCTGTCTCTTAATTGGTGAGTTTAAGGCATTAACATTTACAGTTATTATTGAGATAATGGTTGTTCTTCTAGCCCTATTTGTTTATTTATGTTATTAAACATGGATTGTTTTCTTCTTTGATTATTTCCCACTTTTACTGTACTACATCCAACTGTTGGTTTTTATTGTTATTTCCCTTTCTTCTTCCTGTAATATTTTCCGAGGATGTTTTGAAGAGATGGTTTTCTAGCTACAAATTTTTTTAACTTTTTTTTATCATGGAAGGTTATAATTTTATCTTCCATCCTGAAGCTTGATTTCACTGGATACACAATTCTTGGTTGGAATCCATTTTCTTTCAGTGTTTGAAAAATGTTATTCAAGGATTTTCTAGCTTTCAGAGTCTGTGTTGAAAGATTAGCTGTTATCCTGATTGTTTTACCCCTAAATGTAATCTGCTTTTTTTCTTTTGTAGCATTTAAAATTCTCTCCTTATTGTGTACGTTGGGCATCTTCATTATAATGTGTCTAGGTGTGGATCTCTTATGATATTGCACATTTGGCGTCCTGTAGGCTTCTAGGACTTGGGAGTCAGTCTGATTCTTCAAGTCTGGGAAGTTTTCTCGTATTATTTCATTGAATACATTCCTCATTGCTTTGGTTTTAACCTCTATACATTCCTGTATTCCAATGACTCTTATGTTTGGTCTCTTTAGGTTATCCCATATTTCTTGGATATTCTGTTCATGGTTTCTTAACAGTCTTGCTGAGCTGTCTATGTTCTTTTCAAGTTGGAATACTTTGTCTTCATTGTCTGATGTTCTACCTTCTAAGTGTTCTACTCTGCTGGTAGTCTTCTCAATTGAGTTTTTTAGTTGGTTTATTGCTTTCTGCATTTCTAGGATTTCTGTTTGTTATTTTTTACAACCTCTATCTCTCTGTATAGCTGATCTTTTGCTTCTTGGATTTGTTTATGTAATTCATTGTCGAAGTGATCTTTCATTGTCTGATTTTGCTGTCTAATGTCTTCCTTGAGACTCCAGATCATCTGAAGCATGTATATCCTGAGTTCTTTATCTGACATTCCATCTGCTGCAGCTATTACCCGTGGACCCCTGGGGTGTTCTGCCGATCGGTCGCAGGTCTGCCTACCTTGTAGGTGCTGGCGGCGGCTCTGCTCTGCCCCTATTCCAATTGGGGTGACGTGACTACCATGCAGGTGTGTTGCTGGGCCTGTTCCGCCAGTTTGTCGCAGGTCTGCCTGCCTTGCGGGCACGGGCAATGGATCTGCTCTGCTCCTTTTCCAAATGGGGTGAAGTGTCTGCCGTGCCGGCAGGGCGATGGGCCTCTTCTGCCAGTCAGGTGCAGGTGTGCCTACCTTGCTGGCGCGGGTGATGGCTCTGCTCTGCCCCTACTCCAATTGGGGGGTCGTGACTACCATGCCGGCAGGTTGCTGGGCCTGTTCTGGGTGCGGGCGAAGGCTCTGCTCTTCCCCTACTAATATTGGGGTTACCTGACTACCATGCCGGTGGGCCACTGGGATTGTACTAGGTGCGGGAGAAGGCTCGGCTCTGCAACTACTCCAATTCGGTTGATGTGACTACCACGCCTGCGGGTCGCTGGGCCTGTTCTGGGCAAGGGCGGCAGCTCTGCTCTGCCTCTATTCCAATTGGGGTGACGTGACTACCATGCAGGTGTGTCGCTGGGCCTGTTCCGGGTGTGGGCGGTGGCTCTGCTCTGCCCCTCTGGCTTGATGACAAAGTGAGAGAGACCCGGGTGTTTGTGACTCACTTTCTTTACCAGGAGACCAACTGTTTCTGTCACCGCTGGTATCAATGAGGTTATCTCCTCTGCTGCTTTCTGATGACATCAGATCTCTGCCATGTTGGTATCCCATGCAAAAGGCAGCATTTCGTTCCCTTTGTTGGGTGACTAAAGCAATCGGTGAGTCCTGACCGGCATTCACAAGCCCCGTCTCAATCCTGTTGCCACTGCCTATGAAGGCTCGGTTGATATTTACTGATATTCAGCAAGACCCGGACCGAGAAGCAGTTTCCGCCGGTTCTTTCGCCCTGGGCCAGATCAGTTCCTGGAGGCGGAATTCGGCCGCTCTGGGCTCGCTGTATGTTCTAATAGAAGCAGGCTCCAAGACGCAGTTTCTGCGGGTTCTTTAGCACTGAGCCTGAGTAATTTGTCTGCAACACAAAGGTGAATGGCATCCTGAAATTACCTGTTCTATAGCTGAATAAGCTGCGATCAGTCGAAAACAGGGATGATGAAGTCACCTCTCCATGATGGTGGCCGCTGGGTTCCTCTGTGGTCTGACGGGTGTGGAGAAACGAGTTGGACTGCATGCTTTTCCGTCTCAAACCCAGAATTCAGCACTGAGCACAGTGATTGCATACCTGGCAGGAGCCCACAGTACCTGCACCGTTGTATATTTGCCTTGCTATCTCGTCGTTTCCCAGCACGCGCCACAGACTCTAGCCACGGAGCGATTTCCTGAATAAGTCGCATGACCTTCTGTGAGGACAAATCACTCGCGTTTGAGCCCCCGTAGCTGATCCTCCTGAGATGGAAATATGTACACTTGGTTTTGGAGAACCACAATTTTGCTGGAAATTCCTAACAAGATAGGTTTTAGCCATTCTAACTCGTCATTCTCCCTCACAGTGACACAGTAAATGGGGGTGATGCACTCTCTTCGCAGCCATCATATGATCCCCTGAAGTTAGTTTTCAGTACTAGGAAACAAATAAGTATTTCAAGTGGATGAATATTTCTGAGAATAATCTTTTGAAAAGTTGATTATAAATCCACATACATGAATATGAATGAATTTAGGGAGTGTATAATAAGAAAAATATACTTCATATTTTGAAAAATCTGCAGAGTGAAAAAAATATATATATGTATATATATATATATATATATATATATATATATATATATACACACAGAGACATTAAAAAGTAGCATTATGTATGCCAATCGAAATTTACCATGAAATATATATCATCCACAGATCCAAAAATATTCATTTTAATGAACATGGATTTATGTCGTTCAACTAAGAAGCTCACCTGTATGTTGAATTTTCAGTTCCAACAGCATTAAGTAGGAGTGATCTCTTCTCACAATTTTTATCTGCCAAGCCAGCCACCTCACAAAATGTACGAGTGATACCAGGTAGAATTCGATATGTGCATATAAAAATACATGTGATGAATAGGCTACAGAGAAAGGGAGACAGTTATTCACATATTTGTTAACTTTTAAAACACATGGAGAACTATTTCAATTAAAATTTGCTAGATTTATAACACCTACCATTTATCATACGAAAGGCAAGTCCAACTATACACCATGCCTCCTGTGAACCTCTTGTATTTCTATTCTGTTTGGGTTATTTTTCTCCATAATATTAGCATTAAAAGTCAAAGTCTATTAGGGTATGTGTTAGTGTCAGGGATTCAGTATTTCGAATGGAAAAATTGAAAATGTATCCAATGTGTATGCAAATATGTGCTACACAAAAAACTTCCCACTCTCATTCAGAACAATGCCTTGACATTACCTTCGCCCCACATAAGACACAATTAGAGGAGAGGAGTTAGAAAATCTGTGAATACATATGTGGAATGGAAAATGCTCAGGAGTTCACAAATTTGGAGGTGGTAGAAGAGGTTCCAAAAGTAAGGGACAGGGTAAACACTCCACAAACATGAAGTTCTGCCAGCCTGACATCTGGAGAAACTGCCTCTAAGGTTTGGCAATGAAATATATGCTGTTGTCAGGAGCATTAGCTTCATTTGGAGTGACACCATCAAAGCTGGGTCTTCATCTATGTGACATGGATGACATTGTTTCTTATTTTCCAATGAACATGAGGCAGCAGTGCTGAATTTTCTATTTGTATGTAACTTGTGGCCACTGGGGTCTAAGTGTCTCCCCGTGTGCACTGTAAATCCATTTGGTCATCCTCCACTATTCATGGTGTTTCTTGCTGCTGCACTGGGAGTTTGGAATTTGCTTCATGAATTACAAAGAGTTCAACAGGGACACAGTGCTTAAGTGAGTTATGTCAATTGTGGTGGGTCGGGTTCTACAGGAGAATGCACCAACCAGGCTTCTATCCCACATTGCTTACCCCATTGACCATAGCAACCTGATTTTGAACATTGCCCTGAAACCTCTCCATATAACAATATGCTTTTACATATAAGAGTCTACTGGCTGCAAAATGTCAGTCACAATCAATTTGCAAGCCAATGGCAGATCCACATGGCCCACCACAGATGTTTTATCACCCACCTGCCAACCACTGGTCTAGGACAACTACTCAGCAGGATCCAACTTACTGGCATCTCTGTTCTACACCATTTTCATAAAACCAAGTCAATCAGGGCACTGTCTTACATACTCATGATCAGTAACAGGACATCCAAATGTTCTCCTGCCACCCGGTCATGGGAATTTCAAAAATTTTTATGGTATTTATCTAGCCAATTTTCAAGAAAGAAGTTGGAGGCACTGTGGGTTTCAATTTATTCAGGAACCATTAAATGGTGACTAAGCTCATTTCAATGAAAACTCTGGAGAATTCTCACAGGCAAGGCTTCCCAAAGAGTGGCCAAAATGTCAGATTAAGCCAGGCCCATTTAGGTCTACAATGTGAGGTCCATGTGTGTTTTGACTCTCAAAAATGGCTGCCAAGTCTTTAAGAATAAAATCATGTGATATCCTGGATGAGATTTCCTGTGATCTTTGGAAAGTCAACTTGGGCCTAGATGTCACTTTCCAAGGGCAACTCTCATGCATGGCCATCTAAAATCCCAACACAATTCATGGCAATACTTCCCTGAGATCAGTACCAGAACTCAGTCTCTAAGGGGAATCACACCAGAGTGCAAGCCCAGGTGGACCCAGTCATCTCTTCCAACCACCATTCAAATGTCCACAATTAAAACCAAAACACTCCCACATGGCCCAAATCTTCTTCCATATAGACACTCATCATAACCTGTGGCTGGAGGTTTCCATGAGGGGAGCAGCCCACGTCAGTGTCCAAAATAAGCTTCCTGCCCCTCATTTGCCTAAAGTCAGGGTGGCGTGGACACCCTTCCTGTAAACCAGGAGTGATCAAATAGGCCTTCCTTTAATACTGTTTGGCTTCTCCAACTTGAGGACTACTGACTTTGAGGTTTAGATTCTTTAAGTGAATTGGAGTCATGAGAAAAAAACAAGCATCTATGGGCTAGCCTCTGCTGGGTTTTGAAGAACTTATTTGACCCAAAGGATCCCTGTTCTCACTTGATGGATTTCAGAAACCTACCAGAGGAAGGCAAGAGAGTTAATCAACAATATCTGATCTTTTTGCCATTTTGGTTTTGGATGCATGCATGGGATCTATCTTTAGATCCATCAGGTGCTGAGAATCTAAGCCACAGCCTCACACAGGGCCAAGAGACTGATTCAGACATATCCTTTTTCAAAGCAATTAAGCATGGATCCACAGGTGATGCCCATTTATTTGCATTTGAAAACTGTTTTCTTCAGGCTTCACAAAGTGGTGGCTTGAGGCAAAGATCTTCCTGACATTCAGGGCAACAGAACAATAGGTAAGCAAAAGGACCAAAGCAGGGTTTCTCCACTGAGACTTTCCTGGTCAACTGATATCTGAGATTTCTGAGATGCTAGCCATTCCCTTCAACTATCTAGTACATGGCCATGTCACAGATATTGGAGGTGGTACATATCTTGGACACAAAACCATGATACTATTCTGGAGTGTTGCCAGAATTGAAGGAGAAAACAGGAAATTATGAAGCTAGTAGGTGTTGCCCATCTATAAGGCAAGCCTGAGTCCACTCACATATTGGGCACAATGAATGCTGGCAAGCTTTCTAGTAGACAGGAAACATCCATTGATCCATTCTCTCTTCTAATGTCTAAAATCATGAACACAGTGCGATACACAGACACTCGCATTGTCAAAGGACTTACTAAAAATAGTCCACTCTAAACCAAACAAACCGCCTTTCCTACCTATTCTGAGAACATGAGCCAAAACCACAAAATCACACCCACACCCAAAAAGGCACCTCCTTCCCCCAAGTAGGTCTGTGACTCTCCGGAGTGTCCTCTGACTGGTGGGCCATACTATGTTTCCCCAAAATGACCTCTCCTGTCTCAGTTCTGGTCTGCATGGCCAACTCTGTGAAGTTGTCAAGAGCCAGTGGTGAGACACTACCTGCTTTCTCAGGAAAAGCCCCTCTTCAAAGGTTTCCTGGCATTTCGTCATCCTCACATCTGTAGGTTCCAAGAAAGACTGACTCTGTCCTTGGTAAATCCAAACATGTGAGACCACTGGGACTGAGACAGGGACTGTCTCTGAGTGCCTGGCTTCCTGGATCCCAAGTTCAGAGAGTTTTATCACCAAGGAAGTGAGGTGAGGTCACTTTCTTCAGGATCTGAATTATGTCACTGCCTTGACAAGCACTTTGCCCTAACAGTTGCTTCCAAAAGTCCCATGAGGTGGAGGCTGCCCCAGTTTTCCTGTAACACTTTCACAAGTTAGAATGTCATATCAATCATAAGCACCCCGGAACAGCTCTCCACACAGAACTGGTTTGGTCCATCTTGTATACATTAAGAAGAGAGAGAATGATTCAGACACAACCCTTCAACCCGACCAGGATGATTGCCATGGAAGATGACTTTTGCTTTCTGAGGTCTTTCATAGCTGCCTTCATCTTCACCAGGGATCATTTCTAAATGAACATTTGAGGTTCTCAGCAGGTGAAGATACCCTACATTCCTGTATTTTAATACCAACTCTGTCCCTGCTCTTCGGTAAAGTTAGTGTATGGTTAGGGTTAATTATATGTTCGATTTGGGTTAGGAATCATTCTGCAGGATGAATAAAGGGATTGGGTACCTGCGATATTTATAAGAATATATAAGTGAAATATATGTATGAAAACGGAAATCTAAGAAAGATTTGAAGCCCAGAAGGGCATTGGGCCCTTGATTGGGATACATAGTGTTGAATTACGTTCTGTACAATTGTCTCAGTTAAATCAATATACAATGGCATAGGACCGTGTACCTTGGATGATTGAATGTAGAAGAGAACATCCAGTCAAAAAGTGATAGTCGGTAGGATTAGAAAGATAGTCGGTAGGTTTAGGAAGAAGAGTGAGAATATGATTTGGAATAAAAAGCTTATTTAGCAATAGGGTTTTGTTTAGAGAGTGAATGTAAATGTCAGTACATGTGAAGAGTCATTCACAATAATAAACTGGGGAAATTATGTAGAAAAGCAAGTATCAATAGCGACATAACGAAATCAGGCAAAGTATAAATGAGTGATAGGATTAGACA
The DNA here is from genome assembly GCF_048772815.1 of Callospermophilus lateralis. NCBI lineage: Eukaryota > Metazoa > Chordata > Mammalia > Rodentia > Sciuridae > Callospermophilus > Callospermophilus lateralis. The sequence goes on from NW_027514176.1 coordinate 918,594, forward strand.
TTTTCAACAGGGTTGAGTTTGAATATATAATCATAGGTAAAAACAAATATGTTGTCACCAATGGGATTTTCATTTGAGAGCATTAGGCAACCTGGACACGGATGTTATTAGTTATCCATGTTCACTTTCCTTTTAGGCTTTGGTACAATCATAAGTGTGACCTTTACATTTTTTTTGTTCAGAATATTACTGTGGTAAAATGTATATGTAGATCAGGTAACATGAGTATTTCTTTCACTATGTCTGGGAGCAATATTTTGAAGACATATACATTAGTATTAGGGGTACAAAGAGGTGTACCCTGTGTCTATGAATATAGAGATAATGCATGAATAGACGATAATATGAATAAATAATGTAACTGGTTCCACTTTAAATAATGGATTGAATTGAAATCTGAAAACATATAAGAAATCTTATATTGATATAGAATCATTCATTCCAACCAGTTATATATCTAATGGTAATATTAGGATTATGGTTTATCATGAAGGGTGTTTGAGTTTTGCTTTATAAGTGATGATGTTAAACGAAAATAATGTGTTTGGAAAGAAGTCTCATGAAAAGACCAGTCAAGAAACATAGAAGAATCATGTGTTCTGAATCAGGAAGTGATTGATCGTGAAACAAATGCCTATAAATTTTCTAACTTGTGAACGAAATATATATCCTATGATGTGCATTAACTGAAGGAGTAGTAATGTACCAGTGTTGAATAAAAATGAAAGTCAAAATACACATCATGTCCCCTAAGAATATACTTGCATTGATGTTAAACTAGCTCAGTAACTGTAGAAATATTAGGTTTTGTTTGCACCTTTCACTGAATTTAGTTTTCAGTACTAGAAAACAAATATGTATTTCAGGTGGATGATTATTTCTGAGAATAATCTTGTGGAAAGTTGATTATAAATACACATATATGAATATGAATGAATTTAGGGAGTGTATAATAAGACACATATATTTCATATTTTAAAAAATCTGGAGAGTGTATATATATATATATATATATATATATATACACTCTCATACATACACACTCACATGCACAGATATAAAAATTAGCAATACAGGAGATCCATCATGAAGGCAGGCATGGAAAAATCAAGTCTGTGACCTCTTCAGCTGAGCGGGCATAGGGAGTCGTAAACTGTCTAAATGCTGTTTGCTCAGAATCAGTAGGCAATGTTGACCTGATGTGGATCTGGGGCGAACATTCTGGGCCCCTCAGAACACACACCGAGCCTGGATGGGCTGCATTCAACCTCCGGTTTGCCTGGTTCTCATGACTCAGCACTAAGATCCCACTGAAATAACTGTTCGGCCCTTCTGAACTTTCAGAGGTAAAAGCCAACCAAGCCTTCAAAAGCAGTGGCCACAGGATTGAAACGGCGCTTGGGAGAGACAGTCAGGACCCACCCGTTGCGTTGGTTACCTTGCAAAGGGAACAAACGGTCACCATTTGCATGGGATACCACCATAGCATAGAAATGACGTCACGGGCAGAGGAGATAACTTCATTAAAACCAGCGTGACAGGTGTGTAATCCCCTAGCCATCTCTCTCAACACAGCGGGGAAACCTTAAGGGCCCCTCCCAGCTCAGCCTTAAGGGCCTCTCCCAGCTCTCCCGTGAGCACGATAGCCAGACCTAGGGAATCAGGATTGGCTCGGGACTAGCGCGTGGAATTCCCGGCTCCTGATCCCACAAGTGCTGACAATTGAGGTCTCTTACACCACGTACCGGGGGCATGGCTCCCAGAGGGCAAGAAAATTTGCTGGGGGTCCTCAGCCCCAAGCTCTACAAAACTAGGGTCTGAGGGAGGCAAACAGGGAGAGTGTGCCCAGGCATTCATGAAAACAGGGCTGCCAGGAGTAGAGTTCTGGCTTGTAACCACTATTGTGGTGAGTGTCACAGGTGAGCAAGGCATGGCTTGAGGAAGCACAAGAGAAGGCCCTAGGCACTCAGGATTGGAGATCCGCCAAGTCTGGGAGGAAGAGCTGCTGCACAGTGATTGGTTCCCACTTATTCAGAGGAGAAGCTTGGCCCAGTGCACACAGCTCCACCTACTGAAAGAGAAGTTAATTGAACTCTATGACTGCATTTATTATTATTATTTTTTTAATTTATATTTTTTCTATTTCTTTCATTTTCATTTTTGTTGTTGTTGTTCTTTAACTTTTTTTAATGTTTTTATTTTTTTATTTTATCATTATTATTATTAATATTATTTTAAATTTTAATTTTCATCTTTTAATTATAATTATTATTTAAATTTTTTTTCTTTATTTATTTTCTATTTTTCTTTTGTCTTTTCATTTCTTTTCCATTTTCTTATTCCCCCTTCCTTGAATTCTACCTGCCTACTCTCATTCTCTTTAGTGACTTCTTCCCTTCCCTTCTAATATCTTTCCTCCGAAGCATCAAATAAATTTATAAGAGTAAGCAGTAACTCAGCAGTCAAACAAAACAACAAGTAACGTGAGCAGCATAAAAAAACAAGGAAGAAAAGGAGTACAAACAACAATGGACAGCCTAAATATTCAGAAGGAATCATCAGAAAAATGGTCACATAAAGAACTCAAGGAATACCTTAGACAGATGGAATGGAACCTTAAAGAGGATACGAGACATCAAAACCAAACAGTGAAAGAACACATTGAAAATGAATTACATAAACAGATATAAAAAGAAATTAAGCATCTTTATTAGGAGATAGAGATTATAAAAAAATCAAACAATAATTCTAGAAATGAAGGAAATGATAAACCAAATTAAAAACTCAATTGAGAGTATCACTAACAGAGTGGAGCGAGTAGAAGACAGAATGTCAGATAATAAAGACAAAATATATCATCTTGAAAAAAGTCTAGCCAACAAAGAAATGCTGGTAAAAAGTCATGAGAAAAACATCCAAGAGATATGGGATATCATAAAAAAAAAAAACTTATGAGTCATCTGGATAGAGTAAGGTACAGAGATTCAAACCAAGGGAATGAGTAACCTGCTGAATGAAATAATTACAGAAAACTTTCCAGAAATAAAAATGGAAACAAATAAAAAAAATTGTAGATGCTTACAAGACACCGAGCACAAAAAAATCACAGTAGACCAATGCCAAGACACATTGTTATGAAGATATCCAATGTACAAAACAAAGAGAAAATATTAAAAGCTACAAGAGAAAGGAGGCAGATTACAATCAGGGGTAAACCAAAAATGTTAACAACAGATTTTTCATCACAGACGCTGAAAGTGAGAAGATCCTGGAACAACGTATTTCAAACACTTAAAAACAATGGATGACAACCAAGAAATCTGTATTCAGAAAAATTAAGTTTCAGGTAAGACAACTAAATAAAAATATTTTGTGATAAACAAAAGCTAAAAGAATTTGCAGCCAGAAAACCAGCATTGCAAAGCATCTTAAGGAAAACACTACACGAGGAAAAAATGAATATCAACAACGAAAACCATCAGTGGGAATTGCCTCAGTAATGACAGAGGGAGGGGGAAAAGCTAATCATGGATAAACAAACTAAATTTTTAAAAAAAAGATAAATAATCAAAGACGGGTGGCAATACAAACCATATATCAATAGTAACTCTAATCGTTAATGGCTTAAACTCTCCAATAAAGTGACATAGGCTTGTAACGTGGATTAAAAAAAACAAATCCAACAATATGTTGCTTCCAGGAGACACATCTGAATGGAAAAGACATACACAGGCTGAAGGTGAAAGGTTGGGAAAATTTATACCATGCACACAGTCCTTGTAAGCAAGCAGGGGTGGCCATCCTCATACGGAATAAAATCGACTTCAAGACTAATTTAATCAAAAGGGATAAGGAAGGACATTATATACTGTTAAAAGAAACCATTCACCAACAAGACATAACAATTATCAATATTTACGCAGAAAATAATGGTGCTGCGACATTTATAAAACAAATTCTCCTCAATTTCAAGAATCAAATAGACCACAACACAATAATTATGGGAGACTTCAACTCACCTCTCTCACCATTGGACAGATCCTCCAAACAAAAGTTGAATAAAAAAAATATAGAATTCAATATCACAATCAATACCCTAGACTTAACTGACATATATAGAATATATCAACCATCATCAAGTGGATATACTTTTTTCTCACCAGCACATGAATCCTTCTCAAAAATAGACCATATATTATGCCATAGGGCAACACTCAGTAAATATAAAGGGGTGGAGATAATACCATGAATTTTTTTCTGATCACAATGGAATGAAACTGGAAACCAATGGTAAAAGAAGGAAGGAAAAATCCTACATCACATGGAAAATGAACAATATATTACTGAATGATCAATGGGTTACAGAAGACATAAAAGAGGAAATCAAAAAATTCTTAGAGATAAATGAAAATACAGACACAACATATCAGATTCAATGGGACACAATGAAACAAGATTCAAGAGGCAAATTCATCACCTGGAGGTCATTACTCAAAAAAAGAAAAAAAAAAAACAAAAACAACAAATAAATGAGCTCTCACTTCATCTCAAAGCCCTAGAAAAGGAAGAGCAAAACAACAGCAAATGTAGCAGAAGGCAAGAAATAATTAAAATCAGAGCGTAAATCACGAAATTGAAACAAAAGAAACTATTAAAAAATTAACAAAACTAAAAGTTGGTTCTTCGAAAAAATAAATAAGATGGACAGACCCTTAGCCATGCTAACGAGGAGAAGAAGAGAGAGAACTCAAATTACTAACATACGGGATGAAAAAGGCAATATCACAACAGAAGCTACATAAATACGAAAGACAATTAGAAATTATTTTGAAAACCTATATTCCAATAAAATAGAAAATAGTGAAGACATCGATACATTTGTTAAGTCATATGATTTGCCTAGACGGAGTCAGGAGGATACACACAATTTAAACAGACCAATATCAATCGATGAAATAGAAGAAGCAATCAAACGACTACCAACCAAGAAAAGCCCAGGACCGGATGGGTATACAGCGGAGTTTTACAAAACCTTTAAAGAAGATTTAATACCAATACTTTTCAAGTTATTCAGGAAATAGAAAAACAGGGAGCTCTGCCAAGTTCATTCTATGAGGCCAACATCACCCTGATTCTGAAACCAGACAAAGACACCTCAATGAAAGAAAACTACAGACCAATATCTCTGATGAACCTAGATGCAAAAATTTTCATTAAAATTCTGGTGGTTTGGATACAAAGGCACATCAAAAAAATTGTGCACCATGATCAACTAGGATTCATCCCTGGGATGCAAGGAGGGTTCAATATATGGAAATCAATAAATGTTATTCACAACATCACTAGACTTAAAAATAAAAACCATAAGATCATCTTGTTAGATGCAGAAAAACCATTAGACAAAGTAGAGCATTCCTTTATGTTCAAAACATTAGAAAAACTAGGGATAACAGGAACATACCTCGACATTGTAAAAGCTATCTATGTTAAGCCTCAGTCTAGCATCATTCTGAATGGAGAAAAAAATGAAGGCATTCCCTCTAAAATATGGAACAAGACAGGAATGTCCTCTATCACCACTTCTATTCAATATAGTTCTCGAAAAACTGGCCAGAGCAATTAGACAGATGAAAGACATTAAAGGCATAAAAATAGGAAAAAAAGAACTTAAATTATCACTACTTGAAGATGACATGATTCTATACATAGAAGACCCAAAAGTGTCTACAGAAAAACCTACTAGAACTAATAAATGAATTCAGCAATGTGGCAGGAAATGAAATCAACATGCATAAATCAAAGGCATTTCTGTATATCAGCGACAAAACTTCTGAAAAGAAAATGAGGAAAAACATTGCATTCACAATATCCTCATAAAAAATTAAATACTTGGGAATCAACTTAACAAAAGAGGTGAAAGATTTATACAATGCAAACTACAGAACCCTAAAAAGAGAAGTAGAATAAGATCTTAGAAGATGGAAAAATATACCCTGTTCATGGATAGGCAGAATGAACATCATCAAAATGGCGATATTACTAAAAAGTTCTCCATAGGTTTAATGAAATGCCAATCTAAATCCCAAAGGAATTTTTTGTAGAAATAAATAAACCAATCATGAAATTCATATGGAAAAATAAACGACCCAGAATAGCAAAAGCAATTCTAACCAGGAAGTGTGAATCAGGCGGTATAGCGATACCAGATTTCAAACTATATTACAGAGCAATAATAACAAAAACAGCATGGTACTGGTACCAAAACAGGCGGGTGGACCAATGGTACAGAATGGAGGACACAGAGACTAATCCAAAAAGCTACAACTATCTTATATTTGATAAAGGAGCTATAAGCATGCAATTGAGGAAGGATACCATCTTCAACCAATCGTGTTGGGAAAACTGGAAATCCATATGCAACAAAATGAAACTGAATCCCTTTCTCTCGCCATGCACAAAAGTTAACTCAAAGTGGATCAAGGAGCTAGATTCAAATCAGAGACTCTGCATTTGATAGAAGAAAAAGTTGGTTCCGATCTACATATTGTATGGTCAGGCTCCAAATTCCTTAATAGGACACCCATAGCACAAGAGTTAATAACAAGAATCAACAAATGGGAGTTACTTAAACTGAAATTTTTTTTTCTCAGAAAGAGAAACAATAAGAGAGGTAAATATGGAGCCTAGATCATGAGAACAAATTTTTACTCCTCACCCTTCAGATGGAGCCCTAATATCCAGAGTATACAAAGTATACAAAGAACTCAAATAATTATACAATAAGATAACAAATAACCCAATGGGCCAAGGACCTGAACAGACACTTCTCAGAGGAGGACATCGAATCAATCAATAAGTACATGAAAAAATGCTCTCCATTTCTTGCAGTCAGAGAAATGCAAATCAAAACCACCCTAAAATACCATCTCAATCCAGTGAGATTGGTAGCCATTATGAAGTCAAACAACAACAAGTGCTGGCGACGATGTGGGGAAAAGGGTACTCTTGTACATTGCTGATGGGACTGAAACTGGTGCAGCCAATTTGGAAAGCAGTATGGAGATTCCTGGGAAAGCCGGGAATGGAAGCACCATTTGAACCAGCTATTGCCCTTCTCGGACTATTCCCTGAAGACCTTAAAAGAGCGTACTACAGGGATACTGCCACATCGATGTTCATAGCAGCACAATTCACAATTGCTACACTGTGGAACCAACCCAGATTCCCTTCAATAGATGAATGGATAAAAAAAAATGTTTTTTTATATACTATGGAGGATTACGCAGCACTAAAAAATGACAAAATCATGGAATTTGCAGGGAAATGCATGGCACTAGAGCAGATAATGCTTAGTGAAGCTAGCCAATCCCAAAAAAACAAATACCAAATGACTTATTTGATATAATGAGAGCAACTAAGAACAGAGCAGAGAGGAAGAGCATGAAGAAAAGATTAACATTAAGCAGAGACATGAGGTGGCAGGGAAAGGGAGAGAAAAGAGAAATTGCATGGTAATGGAGGGAGACCCTTATTGTTACAAAAAAATTACATATAAGAGGTTGTGAGTGTAATGGGAAAATAAACAATAAGAGAAATGAATGACAGTAGGTAAGGTAGAGAGAGAAGATGGGAAGAGAGGGGAGGGGGGATAGTAGAGCATAGGAAAGGTAGCAGAATACAACAGTAACTAATAAGACATTATGTAAAAATATGGATGTGTAACTGATGTGATTCTGCATTCTGTATTTGGAGTAAAAATTGGAGTTCAAAACCCACTTGAATTTAATGTATGAAATATGATATGTCAAGAGCTTTGTAATGTTTTGAGCAACCAATAAAAGAAAAAAAAAGTAGCAATATATATGCCAATCGAAATTCATCATGAAATATATATAATCCAAAGATCGAAAAATATTCATTTTACTGAACATGGATTTATGTATAATGTTATTCAACTAGGAAGCTCACCCGTAGGTTGAATTTTCAGTTCCAACAGCGTTTAGGAGGAGTGATCTCTTCTCACAATTTGCATCTGCCAATTCAGCCACCTCACATGTGTGTACAAGTGATATCAGGTAGGATTCTATATGTGCATATAAAAATACATGTGCTGAATAGGCTACAGAGAAAGGGAGACAGGGATTCACATATTTGTTAATTTTAAAAACACATGTAGAACTATTTCAACAAAAAAATTGACTAGATTTAAAACTCCTACATTATATAATGCAAAAGGCAATTCCAACTATACACCATGCCTCCTCTGAACTGCTTGTATTTCTATTCTTTTTGGGTTATTTTTCACCATCATTTTAGGATTATTAGTCAGAGACTAGTAGGGTACGGGTTAGTGTCAGGGGTTAAGTATTTCAAATGGAAAATTGGAAAATGAATCCAATGTGTATGTAAATATGTGCTACACAAAAATCTTCCCACTCACATCCAGAGCAATGCCTTGACAATACCTTTGCCCCAAGTAAGACACAATTAGAGTAGAAAAGTGTAAAAATCTAGGAATACATATATGGAATGGAATATGCTCGGGAGTTCACAACCTTGGAGGTGGTAGAGGAGTTTCCAAAAGTAAAGGAAAGGGTAAACACTCCACAAACAAGGAGCTCTGCTGGCCTAAGAATTCTTGGGAAATGGCCTCTGAGGTTGGGATCCTGAAATATATGTTGCTGTCATGAGCTTTAGCTTCCTTTGTAGTGAGACCATCAAAGCTGGGTCTGCATCTATGTTACCGGGAAGAGATGGTTTCTTATATTCCAATGAACATGAGGCAGCAGTGCTCAATTCTCTCTTTGTAGGTAAACTGTGGCCACTGGAGGCTAAGTGTCTCCCAGTGGGGACTGTGAAGACATTTGGTCATCCTCCACTTTTCATGGTGTTTTTTGCTGCTGCACTGGGAATTTGGTATTTGCTTCACAAAATATAAGAAGTTTATCTGGGATACAGTGCTGGAGGGAGTTCTGTCACTTGTGGTGGGTCAGGGTCTGCAGGAGAATGCACCAACCAGGCTTCTATCGCACAGAGCTTGCCCCAATAACCATAGCAACCTTATTCTGAACATTGCCCTTAAAACTCTCGATATAACAGGATGCCTTTACATATAAGGGTCTCATGTCTGCACTATATCAGTCAAAAGCCATTTGGAAGCCAATGGCAGATCCACATAGCCCTTCCATGATGTTTTATCACACTCCTTCCCACCACTGTTCTAGGTGCACTACTCAGAAGGCTCCAAATTACTGGCATCTCGTGTTCTACATCATTTTCATGAAACCCAGTCAAACAAGGCACTGTCTGGTATACACATGATAAGCAACAGGACATCAAATTTTCTGCAGTTCCACCTGGTCATGGGAATTTCAAAAATTTCATGGTATTTATTTAGCAATTTTTCAAAAATGAAGTTAGAGGCACTGTGCGTCTCAATTCATTCAGGAACCATTAAGTGTTGAGAAAGTTCATTTCAATGAAAGCTCTAGAGAACTCTCACAGTCAAGGCTTCTCAAAGAATTACCAAATGGTCACATAAAGCCAGGCCAATTGACGTCTACAATGTAAGGTCCATGTGTGTTTTGACTCTCATCTATGGCTGCCATGTCTTTCATAATAAAATCATGTGATATCCTGGCTGAGATTCCAAGGCCTCTGTGGAAAGCCACCCTGGGCATAGATCTCAGTTTCCAAGAGTGAGTCTTATGTGTGTCCTCCTAAAATCCCAACACAATTCATGGCAATACTTCTCTGAGGTCAATTCCAGAATGCAGTCTCTAAGGGGAATCACACCAGAGTTCAAGCCTAGGTGGATCCAGTCATCCCTTCCAACCGCCACAAAAATTACCACAATTAAAATCAAAACACTCCCACAGGCCCATCATCTTCTTCCATGTAGACACTCATCATAACCTCTAGCTGGAGGTTTCTATGAGCCCAAGGTAGTGTCCAAAATAAGCTCACTTGCCCCTTATTTGCCTAAAATCATGGTGGCCTGGACACTCTTCCTGTGAACCAAGAGTGATCAAATATTCCTGCTGTTAAAGTGTTCCACTTCTCCAATTTCAGCCTACTGGCTGTAGGGTATAATTCTTTATGTGATTTGGAGTCATGAGAAAACCCAAGCACATATGGGGTAGCCTCTGCACGGATTTCAAGAACTCATTTGACCCAAATGATCCCTATTCTCACTTGATGGAGTTCAGGAACCTAAAACAAGAAGGCAAAAATATTCATCCACAATGACTGCTCTTTTGGACATTTTAGTTTTGAAAGCACATGGGATCTTTCTTTAAATCCATCAGGTGCTGAGAATCTAAGCCACAACCTCATACAAGGACAAGAGGCTGATTCAGACACATCCCATTCCAAAGCAATTAAGCAAAGAGCCACAGGTGGTGTCCATTCATTTCCATATGAAAACAGTGTTCTTCAGGCTACACAAAGGGGTGGCCTGAGGCAAAGACCTTTCTGACATTCAGGGTAATAGAAATAGAATTAAGCAAATGGCCCAAAGAAGGGTTTCTCCACTGAGACTTTACTGGTCACACTGATATCTGAGTTTTCTGAGATGCTCTCATTCCCTTCAGCTATCCAGAACATGGCCATGTCACAGAGCCTTGTGGTGTTACATATCTGGGAAACAAAACCATGAGTCTATTCTGGAGAGTGGCCAGAATTCACGAAGAAAAGTGGAACTTTAGAAGATAATAGGTGTTGCCCATCCATAAGGCAAGCTGCAGTCCATTCATCAATTGTGCAGTATGAATCGCGGAAGCTTTCAACTAGAGACAACACATCCATTGATGCATTCTGTTTTCTAATGTCTACAACCATGGATACAGTGGGATACACAGACATAGAAACACTCACAATGTCAAACGACTTACTAGAAACAGTAAACTCCAAAACAAACAAACCACCTTTCCTACCTATTCTCAGAACATGAGAAAAAACCACAAACTCACACCTACAACGGCAAAGGCACTTTCTTCCCCTAAATAGGTCTGTGACTATCCGAAGTGTCTTCTGACTGGTGGGCCATATTATGTTCCCCCAAAATGGCCTGTCCTGTTTCACATCTGGTCTCCTTGTCCAACTCTGTGAAGTTGTAAGGAGCCAGCGGTGAGCCACTACCTGCTTTCTCAGGAAAGGCCCCTCCTCAGAGCTCTGCTGGCATTTGGCCATCCTCATATCAGCAGGTACCAAGAAAGACTGACTATGTCTTTGGGAAAAGCAAACAAGTTAGCCCACTGGGTCTGGAGGGGGACTGGCTCTTGGTGCCTGGCTTCCTGGATCCCAAGTTCAGAGAATTCCATCACCAAGGAAGTGAAGTGAGGTCACTTCTTTCAGGAACTGAATATGGTCACTGCCTTGGTAACCACTTTGTCCTAACAGTTGCTTCCAAGGTTCCCATGAGATAGAGGCTGCCCCAACATCCTGTGACACATTCAGAAGTTAGAATGATATATCAACCATAGGCACCCTGGAACAGCTCTCCACAGAGGCCTGGTTTGGTCCATCTTCTCTACATTAAGAAGAGAGAGGCTGACTCAGACACATCAATTCATCCTGACCAGGTTGTTTGCCATGGAAGATGACTATTGCTCTCTCAGGTCCTACATAGCTGCCTACATATTCTCCAAGGATCATTTCTTCATGGATCTTTGAGGTTCTCAGCAGGTGGAAGATCTTCTACATTCCTATATTGTAAGACCCACTCTGTCGCTGCTCTTAAGTTAGTTATATTGAGGGAACAGTGTATGGTTAGGGTTAATAACATGTTCGATTTGGGTTACGAATCATTCTGCAGGATGAATAATGGTATTGGCAACCTGTGATATTTACAAGAGTATACATGTGAAATATAAGTATGAAAGCAGAAATCTAGGTAAGATTTGAATCCCAGAAGGGCATTGGGGACTTGAGTGGGATACCTAACTTTGAGTAATGTGCTGCACAGATGTCTCAGATAAATCAAAATACATCGGACCTTGTACCTTGGATGATTGAATGATGAAGAGAACATCCAGTCAAAAACCGATATTCGGTAGGATTAGGAAGGAAGTTGGTAGGTTTAGAAAGAAGAGTGAGTATAGGATTTCGACCAAAAGTTCTTCAGCAATAGGGTTTCGGGTAGAGAGTGTATGTAAATGTCAGCACATGTGAAGAGTCAGTCACAATGATGAACTGGGGAAAACATGTAGGAAAGCAGATATCAATAGAGATATTAGGAAATCAAGCAAAGTATAAAGTGTGTGATAGGGTTAGACATTTTCAACAGGTTTGAAGTTGAATATATAATCTTAGGAAGAAACAAATATGTAGTCACCAATAGGATTGATATTTGAGAGCATTAGGCAACCTGCACATGGATGTTTTTAGTAATGCATGCTATCTTTCCATTTAGGCTTTGGTACAATTGTAAGTGTGATCTTTGCTTTTTGTGTCCGGAATATTTCTGTGATAAAATGTGTATGTAGATCAGGTGACATGAGTATTTCTTCCACCATTTCTGAGAGCAATATTTTGAAGATTTATAAATTAGTATGGGGGTAGAAATAGGTGTACCCTGCTTCTATTAATATAGACATAATGCATGAATAGACCATACTGTGAATAAATAATATAACTGGATCCACTTTAAATAATGGATTGAATGGATATCTGAAAATATATAAGAAATGTTATATTGATATACAATCATTAATTCCAACCAGGTATATATCTAATGATTATCTTATGGTTATGGTTAATCATGAAGGGTGTGTGAGTTTTTCTTCAAAATTGATTATGGAAATCGAAAACAATATATTTGGAAAAAAAAGTCTCATGAATAGACCAGTCAAGAAACATAGAGAAATACATGTGTTCTGGAGCAGGAAGTGACTAAAAGTGAAACAAATGCCTATAAATTTGCTAACTAGTGAATGAAATATATATCCTATGATGTGCATAAACTGAAGAAATAGTAATGTACCAGTGTGGAATAAAAATTAACGTCAAAATACACATCATGTCCCATAGGAACCAACATGCATTGATGTTAAACTGGGTCAGTTAATGCAGACATATTAGAATTTGTATGCACCTTTCACTGAAGTTAGTTCTCAGTACTAGGAAACAACTATGTATTTCATGTGTATGAGTATTTCTAAGAATAATCTTGTGAAAAGTTGATTATTAATCCACATCCATGAACATGAATGAATTTAGGGAGTGTATATAAGACACATATTTTTCATATTTTTAAAAATCTGGACAGTATATATATATATATATATATATATATATATATATATATATATACACAAATATGGACACACACACACACACAAACACAGAAATTAAAAAGTAGCAATATATATGCCAATCGAAATTCATCATGAAATATATATCATAAAGATGCAAAAACATTCATTTTACTGAACATGGGTTTATGTATAATGTTGTTCCACTGGGAAGCTCACCCATAGGTTGAATTTTCAGTTCTAACAGCGTTTAGGACGAGTGATCACTTCTCACAATTTGTATCTGCCAAGTCATGTAACTCAAAAGAATGTACGTTTGATACCATGTAGGATTCTATTTGTGCATATAAAAATACATGTGCTGAATAGGCTCCAGAAAATGGGAGACAGTAATTCACATATTTGTTAACTTTCAAAACACATGGAGAACTATTTCAATTAAAAATTGACTAGATTCATAATACCTACCCTTTATCATGCAAAAGGCAAGTCCAACCCTGAACTGCATGTATTTACGTACTGTTTGGGTTATTTTTCTCCATCATATTAGGATTAGTAGTCGGAGTCTATTAGAATATGGGTTAGTGTCAGGGATTCAGAATTGCGAATGGACAAATAGGAAAATTAATCCAATGTGTATGCAAATATGTGCTAAAACAAATCTTCCGACTCTCATCCAGAACAATGCCTTGAAATTATCTTCGCCCCAAGTAAGACACAATTAGAGAAGAAAAGTTGCAAAATCTGTGATTACATTTCTGTAATGGAAAATGCTCAGGAGTGCACGAACTTGGAGGTGGTATAGGAGTTTTCAAAAGTAAGGACAGGGTACACACTCCACAAGCATGGAGCTCTGCATGCCTAAATCTTTTTGAGAAACTGCCACAGAGGTTGGGCACTGATATATAGGTTTTTGTCAGGAGTTAAGCTTCCTTTGTAGTGATACCCTCAAAGCTGGGTCTGCATCTATGTGACCTGGAGGACAAAGTTTCTTATTTTCCAATGAACACGAGGCAGCAGTGCTGAATTCTCTCTTTGTAGATAAACTGTGGCCCCTGGGGGTTTATTTTCTCCCCGTGTGGACTGTGAAACCATTTGGTCATCCTCCAATTTTCGTGGTGTTTCTTGCTGCTGCACTTGGAGTTTGGTACATGCTTCACGAAATACAAGGAGTTCAACTGGGAAACAGTGCTGGAGAGAGTTCTGTCACGTGTGGTGGGTTATGGTCTGCAAGAAAATGCACAAACCAGGTTTCTATCTCTCAAAGATTGCCCCCTTGTTCATAGCAACCTGATTCTGAACATTGCCCTGAAACCTCGCCATATAAAAAGATGCCATTACATATAAGGATCTGAAGTCTGCACTATGTCAGTCACAAGCCATTTGGAAGTAAATGGCGGATCCACATGGACCCACCATGATACTTTATCACACACCTGCCCACCACTGCTCTACGCCCACTACTCAGCAGGCTACAAATTACTGGCATGTCTGTTCTAAACAATTTTCAGAAAACCCTGTCAATCAAGGCACTCTCTGGTACACTCATGATAAGCAATAGGAGATCCAATGTTTCTTGAGTGCCACTGGGTCATGGGAATTTCAAAAATTTCATGGTATTTATCTAGCCATTTTTCAAGGATGACATTGGATGCACTGTGAATTTCAGTTATTCAGAAACCATTAAATGTTGAGAAAGCTCAATTCAAAGAAAATTCTGGAGAACTCTCACAGGCAAGGCTTTCCAAAAAGTGGACAAAAGGTCACTTGAAGCCAGGACCATTGAGGTCTACAATGTAAGGTCCTATGTGTTTTGACTCTCTACTATGGCTGCAAAGTCTTTCAGAATAAAATCATGTGATATCCAGGCTGAGATTCCCAGTTCTTTGTGGAAAGCCACCCTGGTCCTAGATCTCAGGTTCCAAGGGCGACTCTCATGCGTGGCCTCCTAAAATCCCAACACAATTCATGGCAATACTTCTCTGAGGTCAGTTTCAGAACTCAGTCTCTAAGGGGAAACACACCAGAGTTCAATCCCTGGTGACCCAGTCATCTCTTCCAACCGCCACACAAATGACCAGAATTAAAACCAAAACAATCACACATGCCCCTCATCTTCTTTCATATAGACACTAATCATAACCTTGGCTGGAAGTTTCCATGAGGCACACAGCACAAGACAATGTCAAAATAAGCTCCCTTGCCCTTCATTTGTCTAAAGTCAGTTTTTCTGGACACCGTTCCTGTGAACCAGGGCTGATCAAAGATGCCTGCCATTAATACTGTTCCGCTTCTCCAATTTGAGGCATACTGACTGTCAGGTATAGTTTCTTTATGTGATTTGGAGTCATGAGAAAACCCAAGCACCTATGGGCTAGCCTCTGCAGGGCTTGAAGAACTCAGTTGACCCAAAGGATCCCTCTTCTGACTTTATGGAGATCAGGAACCTTACAGAGGAAAGCAAGAGACTTCATCAACAATGATTGCTCTTTTGGCCATTTTGGAATTGGATGCACACATGGGATCTTTCTTTAGATCCATCAGGTGCTGAGAATCTGAGCCATGGACTCACACTGCACTAAGAGGCGGATTCAGACATATCCCTTTGCAAAGCAATTAAGCAAAGATCCTCAGGTGATGCCCATTTATTTCCATTTGAAAACTGATTTTTTCAGGCTTTTGAAAGGTGTGGCCTTAGGCAAAGACCTTCCTTACATTCAGGGCAACAGAACAATAGGAAAGCAAATTCCCAAAGCAGAGTTTCTCCACTGAGACTTTCCTGGTCACACTGATATCTGAGTTTTCTGAGATACTCACCATTCCCTTCAGCTATCCAGTACATGGCCATGTCCCAGATTGTGGAGGAGATACATATCTTGAACACAAAACCATGAGCCTATGGGAGAGTGGCCAGAATTCAGGAAGAAATCAGGAATGTAGAAAGGTAGTAGGTGTTGCCCATCTATAAGGTAAGCTGCAGTCCATTCATAAATTGGACAAGATGAATGCTGCAAAGATTTCTACTAGACAGGACACATCCTTTGATGCATTCTCTTTTCTATTGTCTACAACCACGGACACAGTGGGATACACAGAAACACTCACCTTCTCAAAGGACTTACTAGAAACAGGCCACTCCAAATTAAACAAACCGACTTTCCTACATATTCTTAAAACATGAGACAAAATCACTAACACACAAACACACCCACAAAGGCACCTTCTTTCCCCAAGTAGGTCTGTGACTATCCAGAGCATCCTCTGACTGGTGGGCCATACTATGTTCCCCTGAAATGGGCTGTTGTATGTCAGATCTGGTCTCCTTGGCCAACACTGTGATATTGTCAGGAGCCAGCGGTGAGCCACTGCCTGCTTTATCAAAAAAAAAAAAAAAAGCCCCTCTTCAGAGCTTTCCTGGCATTTGTCCATCTTCAATTCAGTATTTGCCAAGAAAGACTGACTCTGTCCTTGGTTAATCCAAACATGTGAGACCACTGGGACTGGGACTGGGCCTGTCTCAGGGTGCCTGTCTCCCTGGATCCAAAGTTCAGAGTGGTACATCAACAAGAAAGTGACGTAGGTCACTTCCTCTAGAACTGAATGAGGTCACTGCCTTGGCAACCACTTTGTCCTAACAGTTGCATCCAAGGGTCCATGAAATGGAGCGTGCTCCTACTTCCTATGACACTTTTACAAGTTAAAATGGAATATCAACCATAGGCACCCGGGAGCAGCTCTCCACACAGGCCTGGTTTGGTCCATCTTCTCTAGATTAAGAAGAGAGAGACTGCTTCAGACACATCCCTTCATCCTTACCTGGTTGTTTGTCATGGAAGATGACTTTTGCTCTCTCAGGTCCTTCATTGCTGCCTATATCTTCTCCAGGGATCATTTCTGCATGGACCTTTGAGGTTCTCTGCAGGTTGAAGATCTCCTACATTCCTGTATTGTAAGACCAACTCTGTCCCTGCTCTTCTATAAAGGTAGATTGAAGGAATCGTGTATGGTTAGGGTTAATAACATTTTTGATTTGGGTTAGGATCATTCTGCTGGATGAATAATGGTATTGGGAACCTGCGATATTTATAAGATTATAGAGGTGAAATATATGTATGAAAACAGAAATCTCAGTAAGATTTAAAGCCCAGAAGGTCATTGGGTCCTTGATTGGAATAGTTAGCTTTGAATTATGTTCTGGCCAGATGTCTCAGATAAATCTATACACAATGGCATAGGATCTTGTACCTTAGATGATTGAATGTTGAGGAGAACATCCATTCAAAAAGGGAGAGTTGGTAAGATTACGAAGATAGTTGGTAAGATTAGAAAAACGTGTGAGTATAGGATTTGGACAAAAAGTTCTTTAGCGATAGGGTTTCAGGTACACAAAAAAATGTAAATGTCAGCACATGTGAAGAGTCCGTCACAATGATGAACTGGGGAAAATATGTAGGAAAGCAGATATCAATAGAGACATAAGGAAATCAGGCAAAGTATAAAATGAGTGATAGCAATAGATATTTTCAACAGGCTTGAGATTGAATATATAATCTTAGGAAGAAACAAATATGTAGTCACCAATAGGATTGACATTTGAGAGCATTAGGCAACCTGGACATGGGTGATTTTCATAATCCATACTCACATTCCATTTAGGCTTTTGTACAATCGTAAGTGTGACTTTGCATTTTGTGGCCAGAATATTACTGTGATAAAATGTATATGTAGATCAGGTGACATGAGTATTTCTACCACCATTTCTTGGAGCAATATTTTGAAGAGGTATAAATTAGTATTGGGGGTACATATAGGTGTACCATGTGTGTATGAATATAGAGATAATGCATGAATAGACCATAGTGCGAATAAATAATATAACTGGTTCGAACTTTAGAAATTGGAATAAATTGATATCTGAATATACACAGGGAATCATATGTTGATATACATACATTCATTTCAACCATTTATACATCCAATGGAAATATTACGGGTGTGGTTCATCATAAAGAGTGTGTGAATTTTGCTTCAAAATTGATTATGGAAATCGAAAATAATGTGTTTGGAAAGAAGTCTCATGAAATGACCAGTCAAAAACAAAGAGGAATACATATGTTCTGAAGCAGGAAGTGATAGAACGTGTTACAAATTTCTTTAAATTTATGAAGTTGTGGATGAAATGTATATTCTATGATGTACAAAAACTGAAGAAATAGTAATGTACCAGTGTTGTATAAAAATGAACGTCAAAATACACATCATGACCCATAGGAATCTACTTGCATTGATGTTAAAGTGGGTCAGTTACTGTAAAAATATAAGGATTTGTTTGCACCATTTACTGAAGTGAGTTTTCAATACTATAAAACAAATATGTATTTCAGGTGGATGAATATTTCTGAAAATAATCTTATGAAAATTTGAATATAAAACCACATACATGAACAAGAATGAATTTAGGGAGTGTATAATAAGACACATATATTTCATATTTTGAAAAATCTAGAGAGTATATATATATATATATATATATATATATATATATATATACAAAACACACACAGAGACAATAAAAAGTAGCAATATATATGCCAATTAAAATTCATCGTGAAATATATATCATCCACAGATCCAAAAATATTAATTTTACTGAACATGGATTTATGTATAATGTTTTTCAACTAAGAAGCTCACTCATAATTTGAATTATCAGTTCCAAAAGCATTTAGGAGGAGTGATTTCTTCTCACACTTTGTCTCTGCCAAGTTAGCCACCTCTCAAGAATATAGGTGTGATAACAGGTAGGATTCTATATGTTCATATAAAAATACATGTGCTGAATTGGTTACAGAAAAAGGGAGACAGGAATTCACATATGTGTTAACTTTAAAAACACATGCAGAACTCTTTCAACAAAAAATTGACAAGATTTATAACTCCTACCCTATATCATGCAAAAGGGAAGACCAACTATACACCATGGCTCCTCTGAAGTGCTAGTATTTCTATTCTGTTTGGGTTATTTTTCTCCATTATATTAGAATTAGTTGTCAGAATCTAGTAGGGTATAGGTTAGTGTCAAGGATTCAGTATTTCAACTGGAAAATTGAAAAATGAATCCAATGTGTATGTAAATATGTGCTACACAAAAATCTTCCCACTCTCATCCAGAACAATGCCTTGACAATACCTTCGCCCCAAGTAAGACACAATTAGAGGAGAAGATTTAGAAAATCTGTGAACAAATATCTGGAATGGAATATGATCAGGAGCCCACACCTTGGAAGTGGCAGAGGAGTTTCAAAAGGTAAGGGACAGGGTAAACCCTCCACAAACATGGAGGTCTGCTGGCATAGACACTTCTTGAGAAACTGCCTGTGAGGTTGGGCACTTGAAAAATATGTTGTTGTCAGGAGCTTTAGCTTCCTTTCTAGTGAGACCATAAAAGCTTGGTCTGCATCTATGAGACCTGGAGGACATGCTTTCTTATTTCCCAATGAACATGAGGCAGCAGTGCTAAATTCTCTTTTTAGGTAAACTGTGGCCACTGGGGGCTAAATGTCTTTCCATGTGCACTTTGAAGCCATATGGTCATCCTCCATTTTCGTTTTGTTTCTTCCTGCTGCACTGGGAGTTTGGTATTTGCTTCACGAAATACAAGGAGTTCAATTGGGTCTCAGTGCAAGAGGGAGTTCTGTCATGTGTGGTGGGTCAGGTTCTGCAGGAGGATACAAGAACCAGGATTCTATCCCACATAGCTTGCCCCCTTGACCATAGCAACCTGATTCTGAACAATGTCCTGAAAACTCTCCATATAACAAGTTGCCTTTACATGGAAGGTTCTGTTGGCTGCACCATGTCAGTCACAAGCCATTTTGAAGCCAATGGAAGATCCACATGGCCCCACCACAGATGTTTTATCACATACCTGCCCACCACTGCTCTAGTACAACTACTCAACAGAGTCCAACTTACTGGCATCTCTGTTCTACACCATTTACATGAAACCCAGTCAATCAAGGCACTGTCTGGTATATTCATGATCAGTAACAGGACATCCAAAGGTTCTCCAGTGCCACCTGGTGATGGGAATTTCAAAAATTTTATGGTATTTTTCTAGCCATTTTTCAAGGATGAAGTTGGAGGCACTGTGAGTTTCAATTCTTTCAGGAACCATTAAATGGTTAGGAAGCTCATTTCAATGAAAGTTCTGGAGAACACTCACAGGTAAGGATTCCCAAAGAGTGGCCAAAAGATCACATGATATTATGCCCATTGAGGTCTACAATGTGAGGTCCATATGAGTTTTGACTCTCAACTATAAGTGCCAAATCTTTCAGAATAAAATCATGTGGTATCCTGGCTGAGAGGCCTAGTGCTCTGTGGAAAGCCATCCTGGGCCTAGAACTTAGTTTCCAAGGGCGACACTCATGCCTGGCTTCATAAAATCTCATCACTATTCATGGCAATACTTCTCTGAGGTCAGTTTGAGAACTCAGTTTCTAAGGGAATCACACCAGAGTTCAAGAACATGTGGACCAAGTCATCTCTTCCAACCGCCACCCAAATGACCACAATTTAAAACAAAACACTCCAATGTGGCGCTCATCTTTTTCCATATAGACACTCATAATGACCTCTGGCAAAAGTTTTCCATGAGGGGCACAGCCCAAGACCGTGTCCAAAATAAGCTCTCTTGCACCTAATTTGCCTAAAGTCAGGGTGGCCTGGACACCCTTCTTGTGAACCAGGAGAGATCAAATAGGCCTCCCATTAATACTGCTTTGCTTTTTCAATTTGAGGCCAACTGACTGTGGATTTTGGATTCCTTATGTGAATTGGAGTCTTGAGAAAACCCAAGAAACTATGGGCTGGCCTCTGCAGGGCTTTGAAGAACTTATTTGACCCAAAGGATCCCTATTCTGGCTTGATGGAGGTCAGGAAAGTTACAGAAGAGGCGAGAGACTTCATCCACAAGGACTGCTCTTTTGGCCATTTTGGTTTTGGATGTACACATGGGATCTTTCTTTAGATCCATCAGGAGCTTAGAATCTAAGCCACACCCTCACATAGGCAAATAGGCTGATTCAGACACATCCTTTCCAAAGCAATTAAGCAAAGAGCCACAGGTAATGCCCATTCATTTCCATTTGAAAACTGTTTTCTTCAGGCTTCACAAAGTGGTGGACTGAGGAAAAGACCTTCCTGACATTTAGGGCAACAGAAGAATTGGTAAACAAAAGGCCCCAAGCAGGGTTTCTTCACTGAGACTTTCTTGGTCAAACTGATATCTGAGTTTTCTTAGATGCTCGCCATTCCCTTCAGCTATTCAGTACATGGTCATGTCACAGAGCTTCAAGGTTGTACATATCTTAAACACAAAACCATGAGCCTATTCTGGAGATTGGCGAGAATTCAGGAAAAAAACAGGAACTTAGGTAGATAGCAGGTGTTTCACATCAATAAGGCCAGCTGCAGTCCATTCATAAATAGGGCAGGATGAATGCTGGGAAGCTCTCTACTAGATAGGACATATTCATTGATGCATTCTCTTTTCTAATGTCTACAACCACGGACATAGTGGGATACATAGACATAGAAACACTCACCTTGTCAAACGACTTACTAGAAACAGTTCACTCCAAACAAAACAAACCGCCTTTCATACCTATTCTCAGAACATGAGACAAAACCACAAACCCACACCCACATCACAAAGGCACCTCCTTCCCCCATGTAGGTCTGTGACTATCCGGAGTGTCCTCTGACTGGTTGGCCATACTATGTTCTCTGGAAATGGCCTGTTCTGTCTCAAATCTGGTCTCCTTGGCCAACTCTGTGAAGTTGTCAGGAGCCAGCGGTGAGCCACTGCCTGCTTTCTCAGGAAAGGCCCCTATTCATAGCTTTACTTGCATTTGGCCATCCTCACATCAGTAGGTTCCAAGAAAGACTGAGTCTGTCCTTGGTAAATCAAAATAAGTTTGACCACTGGGACTGGGACTGGGACTGGCTCTTGGTGCCTGGATTCCTGGATTCCAAGTTCAGAGAGTTCCATCACCAAGGAAGTTAGGTGAGGTCACTTCCTTTAGCAACTGAATGAGGTCACTGCCTTGGCAACAACTTTGTCCTAACAGTTGCTTCCAAGGTTCCCATGAGAAGGAGGCTGCCCCTACTTCCTGTGACACTTTCACCAGTTAGAGTGGTATGTCAACCATAGGCATGCAGGAGCAGCTCAACACATACCTGCTTTGGTCCATCTTCTATACATTAAGAAGAGAGTGGCTGATTCAGACACATCCCTTCATCCTGAGCAGGTTGTTTGCCATGGAAGACTTCTGCTCTCTCAGGTCCTTCATAGTTGCCTACATCTTCTCCATGGATCATTTCTGCATGGACCCTTGAGTTTCTCAGCAGGTGGAAGATCCTCTATATTCCTGTATTTTAAGACCAACTCTGTCCCCACTTTTCTGTAAAATTAGATTGAGAGAACAGTGTATGGTTAGGTTTAATAACATGTTCGATTTGGTTTAGAAAGGAAACTACACGGTTGAGCAAACAGGGTCCTACCGTTAGCAATAATATGAGGATTAACCTTCCTTCTGGGGCCTCTGTCTCTCTTTGACACTCTTCAAGTAGTTTTCTTAATTTACTCATTGATTCTTTTACAACTCCAGTATTGTCGGCATAAAAACAACATTCTTCCCTCAATGCAAGCAAAAAGGCACCTTTCTCTCATGAAGAGGAGGTCCAACACTCGCCTGCTCTATAAAACAACTTCAGAGAGAGAGAGGTTAAAATTCCTGTAAAGCTGTGATGTTGGTTTTTAATGTCTTTAAGCTTTGGTCTATTTCTGCTTCTAATTGTGTCTTTGTTGTGTCTCATGGACTAGGGCAGTGTGCCCACGCCTTCAGCAATTATTATTCCTAATAGGATGGCTAAAGTGAGGGATACAGGTTCCCGGTGGAACCGGGTTGTATGCCCCCCTATTTGAACTTTAAATGAACCTGCGTCATGATAGAGCACTCTGAAAAACATCTACATCATTACATAATTAATCACATCTATTGACCATTTTATGAAAACATAAATAATGTTAAAGTGTATAGAATTATACTGTTTTATGGATGGACAAGAAAATGCACCTAAGATAGCACCAAAGTGAGGAAAACATTCTTATTTGGTTGCATCCGGATTTAGAGGGCATTGCTTCTTTTGTAATCAATTAATCCCCTGAAACCCAAGTTTTGGTAGTTTTAGAGTTTGTACCCAACATGTAAGGGAAGGGGCTCAGAAGTTCACAGTCTGCAGAAATTCACAAAAATTAGTTTTTGTTTCTGTTTTTTTTTTCTCTGTTCTGGGCAAGTTAACTTTTCAAGGACACCTTGGAAGGGGAGAGCTTTTTTGTCTCTTTTTTTTCTCCCTGCCAGCTGTCACCATGGAGCCCAGTTGCTAACATTTTTATCTTAGAAATGTAGCCATCTCGGTGAAGCCCCAGCTCAAGGCCAGAGGCCTTGTTCACATATTTTGTGAAAAACTGGTAAGGAGGTGTCTAGCTTAGGGGTGGTGATTTATCCAGCCAGTGGTCAAGTAGAACAGGGCAACACGAAAAGTGCAAGTTTATGTACATTAAACTCTTTCAGAGGGACTCTTTTGCTGAAAGACCTAAAGTAAGCCTTGGTGAAGACTTCTGGAGAAGGTCATTTAAGACATTTCTATGGACCTAGTACAGAGGGGGAAGACGGGGTAGTCGAGGCTGAGAGCAGCTCCGTGGATCTAAGAATGAGGAAAGAGAGATGTAAAAGAAAAATGGGAAAGGGGTTTGGGATTTTCCTAAAACAAAACTTGAGCAGTAGAACAGGTAGAGCAGAGGGGAAGATGGGAGTAAATATTCCAAAAAGCCTTTGAGGGACTTTAAATTCTTAGAAACCTGTTTTCAGTGATGACAAAGCAACTTTAAAGGCCATTTTCATTACATCTTGTATAGGGGTCTGAGGCCTCTTATCAGCTGGTTTGAGCTTTGGGTTAGCTTGCTAGAGGACTTGCTGGGACCTAGTGCAGGCACTGACAGGAAAAGAGAGGAGTGAGTGGGTGAAGGGGTACCTTGGTACCTGCTACCTCAGCAAGGGGGCAATGTTCTGAGAACCAGCGGAGGTTTGGGTTTTTGATTTAGTAATTGGAGAGGAGAAATCAGGTTGCTAAGATGGGAGTGATAGCAGAGAGTCTAGAGCAGAAGGCTGAGGGTGAGGAACTATTGGAGAAGCATAGTACAGGATGTGAGCAAAGGAGGGAAAAGGATTCCACATAGGGAAATTTACCCCTTTTGAGACCTTGCCAAAGTTAAAAATGTCACACAGAATTTGAGGATCTAGAGAACCCTCTGGGGGCCATAGTATTTGGTTGTCTAATTGGTAATATGGCCAATGCTGTGTACTGAATTTGATGAGGAGTTTGGGTTCCACCAGGCAGCCCCTGTATGCTCACATTCACTTGACTTACACAAGAAGTCGGCTTCTCCCCGACACAGCCGTGGCTGTTTGTGCCTTTGATAGTCCGCTAGGCAAACATAGTAATCTAGGCTAGCCAACCTGAATCTGTCTCGCGTGTCCCTGCATCCATAATGTTTGTTTCCATTATCTATGGTACAGAAGAGATTTAATGGAATTTTAGTGGGATCCTCTTCATCAGGGATATCTCAATATTAAAGACCTATACCGAGCTGACAAATGTCTGGGTGGATAGATGGCACCAGGTCTCTAAGGGGGCTGTATGCGAGATAGACCATACTTCTTGTCTAGTAGGATTTGTGATCAGCCATTGCTGCTGAACGGAATGATGAGGGTTAGAACTACTGGTGGCCAAGGGGAGAGTCTATAGTCTTATCCACATAGCGAATACGCAATTTGAAATGGTTACCAGGCTTTTCCAGTTTCCAACAAGAGTCTGGACACAGCGAAGGATTGAGATGAGAGGCATGGATCCAAAAAGTGATTCCGTCTACTTTTACCGCTTTAGGTTTTATAAGTAGCACCTGGTATGTTCCTTTCCAGTGGGGTTCCAGGGATGACACCTGATGTTGTCTTATGTAGACGAAGTCTCTTACTTGATATTGACTTAGAGTCCCCTCCTCCCAAGGTTGGTAGGCAGTGGCCAGCTGTTTCCACAGGTATCGCTGAGTTCTTTCAATGACTTTAAGTCTGTCAAGCAAGGGGGTGTGGAAGTGATCATTAGGCCTTAGAGTTGGGGTTAGGTTCCTTACTGGATGATGGGCATCATAGAGAATTTCATAGGGGGTGAGGTTACACAAAGAAAGAGAGGGAGTATTTCTCGCATGAAACAGTGCATAAGGCAGGAGCATAATCCAATCTTTTATGCCAGGCTCTAAGCTTAATTTCGTTAAGGTCTCTTTAATGGTTCTATTTATTTTTTCTACCTGTCCTGAGCTCTGGGGTATATAAGCATAATGTAACTTCAAATTAATCCACAGGGTCCCAGTGAACACCTGACTTACCTGAGCCATGAACACCAGTCCATTATCAGACCCTATTGCCTTAGGCAGACCGTATCTTGGAGAAATATCTTTCAGGATCTTCTTGAAAACCATTTGTGCAGTTTGGTTGTTTTTGTGTGTGTGTGTGTGTTTGTGTGTAAGGCTTCAGTCCATCCTGAAAATGTATCTACAAAGACTAGGAGATATTTAAGTCCATACGTTGCTGGCTTAATTTCACTATTGTCCACTTCCCAAAATTGTCATTTTCTGGTTCCTCGTAGGTGCTTTCCTCTAGGAAACTGGAAGGGTAAGCATTAACCAATTGACGGACTCGACAGGCTTTTGTTACCCGTTCAGTTATTTCCTTTCGCTGTGAGTCGGTTAGTGGAAAACTCTGTTCTTAATCCTACAGGAATGCCTGAAGTTTCATTGAACCAAGGTGAGTGAGTTGGTGTACATTTTTAACGTAGTGTAGGGCTTTCTGTAATTGCAGCCGGAGCTCAGTGAAGTTGAGGTGTTCAGTGCCAGTGTCCATAGATGTTATCAAAAACTTCCTGGTGATCAGGGGTCCATTGGAATTGGGCATCTCCCATTAACACCGGGTATAAAGGAGCAGCTAAAGACGCAAACCCAGGTATCCATAACCTGCAAAAGCCAGCAGTCCCAAGAAACTCTCTGAGTTGTCTCCTGTTAGATGGGGGTGGTATCTACACAATGGTTTGTTTTCTGGGCTCAGTGAGCCATCGTTTACTGCTGCTAAGGTAACAGCCCAGGAAGATTACTTCATGCTAGCAAATTTGGGCTTTTTTGGCCGAAACTCTATACCCAAGTTGAGCAAGCTCATATAATAGTGCTTGGGTCCCAGACTCACAGTTTTCCTTGGTGTTGGCTGCCAGTAGCAGGTCATTCACGTATTGAAGCTGGGTGATTTGGGGTGCATAGTTCTGAAATTGCTGAGATCTCTGTGGAGGGCTTCATCAAAGAGAGTGGGGGAGTTTTTGAACCCCAGTGGGAGTCTAGTCAAAGTTAGTTGACCAGACGTTCAGGTTTCTGGGTCTTCCCACCCAAAAGCAAACAGCAACTGACTATCTTTATGCAGAGGCAAGCAAAAGAAAGCATCTTTTAAGTCCAGAACAGTATACCATTTCCGCTCAGGGTTCAGAGTGCTAAGCAGATTGTACGGATTAGGTACCGTGTGGTGAATGTCCTGCACTCTGTTGTTGATCTCTCTTAGGTCTTTAACAGGACAATAGTCCCCGGTTCCTGGCTTTTTTTTTTCTAGTAGCAGGGGAGTGTTCCAGGCCAATTGACAGGGCCTTAGGAGCCCTAAGTCCAGATATTTCTGAATATGGGGCCTTATCTCATCTTTAGCTTTTTTTGCTTAGAGGATATTATTTGACATTGATTGGGGAGGCTGAGGTTTTTAACTCCACTGTTATTGGAGGTTGTTTCACGGCCAGGCCTAACCCAGCAGTTTTTGCCCAGGCATCTGCGTAATCTCTTATCCATTTCTGGTGTAGCTTGCCTGTTTGATCAGTCTTGGGGGGTGTGAAGAGTGGATGTTCATCTTCTACTAATATAGTTAAAGCCGTGACTATAGGAGTTTTTACTGAAGAATTTAGAAATTTCATTTGGGGGCCTTCAGGGTTAAAAGTTATTTAGGCCAAGAGCTTGGTGAGCAGATCTCTGCCCATCAATGGGTCCAGGCATTCCTGGATTACTAGGAAGGAGTGATAGATTTTTCCTTTCCCAAGGTCCATGGTCCTCTTAGTAGTCTAAGCCCGATATTTACTGCCATTAGTTCTTTGAACTACAGACCTTTTATTTGATAGAGGGCCCAATGGGGCCTTAAGCGCTGAGTATACTGCTCCTGTTTTCATTTCAAAGTTTACTGGGGTCCGCTACACTTCAAAAGTTACCCTGAGCTAGGGGAAGTGATCTGAGCCCCAACTTTTTTAGTCATGCTCCAGAGTCAGAATGGCTGGCTGGCGTGGCTGTCTCTTTATAGGGCACTCTTTGGCCCAGTATCCTTTTTTTTTACAGTAGGCACATTGATCTGAGGCCAGGGGTGGCCTCTGGCATGGCCCCAGGTATCCCTTCCTGTCACCTTACGTCTTAATTTCTGGCCTCTTCCTTGTTGTGACCAGGATCTTGGTCAATCCCTTAGTCTGTCTTTTGCTTCTCTCATCCTTCCTTTGCTCCCTTTCTTTCTCCCTGTTTCTCTCTTATAGTATATTTTCTCGGCTTCTCTGACTAAATCTCTCTCTTTAAATTTTTTTAATATCCATGGCAGCTTGCCCAATTAAGGCCATCGTTACAGATGAATTTTGATCCGCTGCCTGAGGATCGAAAGGAGTATATGTCTTATATGCCTCCATAATTCTTTCTAGAAACAAAGAGGGAGATTCATCAAGCCTTTGAATAATTTCTCTTACCATGGCCAAATTAGTTGGTCACCTAGTAGCCCCTTGGAGACCCGCTATTAGAGCCAGGCAATAATTGGACAGATGCTCTTTATCTTCAAAGGTGTTGGGGTTCCAGTTGGTTTGGTTTAAGGGTAAGCTGGCTTTGATTATGTTGGGAAGTTGTGTTGGTCGCCAATCAGGTCCGAGGAATTTTTTTTTAGTTTCTTGGAGGTTTTTCTCTTATTCCTCTGTCATAAAGAAAGTCCCTAGGAGTTGTTGGCAGTTATCCCAAGTAGGCAGGTGTAAAAACGTTGGCGAGTTCTCTGAGTTCTTTTAGCCGGGCCAGCCTCCTCCAGGGAAGGAGGGGCTCTGTGTGCCACGGGACAGTCATCTGGATGGTGCTGGGCCATCCTAGCTTCTTTGAATGGTGGAGAGGCTGAGTCAGCAGGAAGGGAATCACTTAGAGGGTGTTGGGAGTTGGGGGATGAAGGCAGAGGATAAGGAGGGGGAGGAGAGTCCAGTAGAGTCTTGAGACTCATGGAGAACAGAGGGTGCAAGAGGAGGAGCAGAGAGTTAAATAGATAGAATCGTGGGGGAAGGAGTAGGAGCGGGTGCAGGGACAAGGAAAGGCTTCATCCTTGGAGGAGGAGATTTGTAGAGGTCCTGACAAGTTAAGATATATGGCTGTTGATCTGGATGTCTACGTGGCCCCTGCTAAAAGACAATATCTCGAACTTTTCAAATTAGTGCGAAGTAGAAAGATCCTTCTAGGGGCCATCCGACTACAAAGGTGGGTCATTCTGAGACACAGAATCTGCCAGATCCGACATTTTACTAAAAAAGAAAGATTCTGAGCCCTTAAGCAGACTTTGGTCTAGTGATCAAGGGTCAGGAACAGAGGCATTGAAGTGCTCTGTCCCATAATGAAATATACACAGACAATAAAAGCAATGACACATGACACAGACAAGATAAGACAATAAAGACAGGCAATGGACGTCCAATACTGAGACCAGGACTGAGTAGCCGGCAAAACATGATGGGCTGGCAATACCGAATCCGAAACAAAATATCACTGAATCAAGGAGACTATTGTTCCTCGATTTCATGAGTTCATCCCCCAGGGACATGGCCTGTGGCTCTGTGACATGTGTGTCAGTCACCATGGGAGAGAGCTCACGCTCTTTACCAATAGCCATTTTGTGAAACCCTAACCTGAATCCTGAAACCAGAAAGAGGGGCCTTATTTACCCCCAGAGGAGCCCGTTGGGGGTCTTTCACCTGCGGCTGCCGGATCTCACTGGGGCCACGAGATGTAAAGATCGGGCGAGGGTCGGTTGAAGAGACCACCAAGAGACTGTCTCATGCAACAGCAAAGGCTTTATTGGGATTCCGGCATGCAAGGGCTCAGAGCTCTCTTGAATAGAGCAGAGAGCCCTGAGAACAGCTTAAGAAGTGCTTATATATTTTCCTTGGAGAGGGCAGGGAGGGAAGTTTATTGATGGGTAAGGGCGAGTGGGCGGTTTGCGTGCAACTGGTTGACCGAGTACATTCTGCAGTTTGGCAGTTGGGGACAGCACATTCTGGGAAAAAGAATAGCAAACAGTTCTCAAGATTTCAACAGTGTTTTGTTCAGCATACAGAAAATCAAGAACTGACAAGTACCTATTTTATTAACCTTTCAATATAAGTATGAAAACAGAAATATAGGTAAGATTTGAAGCCCAGAAGTTCATTGGGCTCTTGATTGGTATACTTAGCGTTGAATTACATTCTGTAGTGATGTCCCAGAAATATGGATATACAATGGCATAGGACCTTATACATTCTCGGAGGTCAATTCCAAAACACAGACTCTAAGGGGAATCACACCAAAGTTCAAGCCAAGGTGGACCCAATTATCTCTTCCAACCGCCACACAAATGACCACAATTAAAACCAAGACACTCCCACATGCCACTCATCTTCTTCCATATAGACACTCACCATAACTTCTGGCAAGAGGATTCCATGAGAGGCGCAGCACAAGACAGTGTCCCAAATAAGCTCCCTTTCCCCTCATTTGCCAATAGTCAGGGTGGCCTGGACACCCTCCCTGTGAACCAGGATTTATCAAACAGGTCTGCCATTAATACAGCTCTGTTCTCCAATTTGAGGCCTACTGACTGTGGGGTTTAGATTCTTTATTTGAATTGGATTCATAAGAAAACCCAAGAACCTATGGGCTAGCATCTGCAGGGCTTTGAAGAACTCATTTGACCCAAAGGATCTCTATTCTCACTTGATGTAGGTAAGGAACCTTACAGAGGAATGTGAGGGACTCCATCCACAGTGACTGATTTTTGGCCATTTTGATTTTGGATCCACACATGGGATCGTTCTTTCGATCCATCAGGTGCTGAGAATCTAAGCCACAGGCTCACACAGGACCAAGAGGCTGATTCAGACACATCCCTTTACAAAGCAATTAAGCAAAGAGCCACAGGTGGTGCCCATTCATTTCCGTTTGAAAACTGTTTTCTTCAGGATTCACAAAGGCGTGGCCTCAGGCAAAGAACTTACTGACATTCAGGGCAACAGAAAAATAGGCAATCAAAAGGCCCATTGCAGGGGTTCTCCACTGAGACTTTCCTGGTCACATCAATATCTGAGTTTTCTGAGATGCTTGCCAATCCCTTCAGCTATCCAGTACATGTCCATGTCACAGTGCTTGGAGGTGGTACATATCGTGGACTCAAAAGCATGAGCCTATTTTGGAGAGTGGCTAGATTTCAGGAAGAAAACAGGAACTTAGGAAGATAGCAGGTGTTGCCCATCGATATGGCAAGCCCTAGTGCATTCATAAATTGGGCAGGATGAATGCTGGGAAACTTTCTACTAGACAGGAAACATCCATTGATGCATTCTCTTTTTCTAATGTCTACAACCACGGACACAGTGGGATACACAGACATAGAAACACTCGCCTTGTCAAACAACTTACTAGAAACAGTTCACTCCAAACCAAACAAACCGACTTTCCTACCTCTTCTCAGAACATGGGGCAAAACCACAAACACACATCCACACCCAAAAAGGCACCTCCTTCCCCCAAATAGGTCTCTCACTATCCGGAGTGTCCTCTGACTGCTGGGCCATACTATGTTCCCCAGATATGGCCTATCCTGTCTCAGATCTGGTCTCCATATCCAACTCTGTGAAGTGGTCAGGAGTCAGCTGTGAGCCACTACCTGCTTTTTTAGGAAAGGCCCCTCTTCAGAGTACTCCTGGCATTTGGCCATCCTCACATCAGTAGGTACCAAGAAAGACTGACTCTGTCCTTGTTAAATTGAAGCAAGTGAGACCACTAGGACTGGGACTGGGACTGACTCTGTGTGCCTGGCTTCCTGCATCCCAAGTTCAGAGAGTTCCATTACCAAGGAAGTGAGGTGAGGTTGCATCCTTCAGGAACTGAATGAGGTCACTGCCTTGGCAACCACTTTTTCCAAACAGTTGCTTTCAAGCGTACCATGAGAAGGAGGCTTACCCTACTTTCTGTGGCACTTTCACAAATTAGAATGGTATATCAACCATAGGCACCAAGAAACAGCTCTCCACACAGGCCTGATTTGGTCCATCTTCTCTATATTAGGAAGAGAGCCTTTAGTCCGGGGAGCACTGCAGTGAACCTTTGCACTAAAACTATTAGCAAGCACCTGGTGGAGGAGTCCTCCATAGGTAAGTGGGGCTTTTATAACATCTGATATCCGGTTAAGGGAGATCTCTTCTGATGACAGAGATGTGGCCTGGGGAGGCTCACATATACTCCTTTCCAGGAGAGTAACCAGAATCGTTCTTTCCTCTGTTCTGTTCTGTAGGGAATTCCTCTGGAACTGTAGAGAGGGGCCGACGGGCACGCATGCACTCCTACCCTGGAGCTATAGCAAGATGTTGCACTGTTCCACTGTTTTTCTGTTTAGGTGCATGGTTTCTGTTTTTTGTGTTTTGTTTTGTGTTCTATTTTTTTGATTGTTTATTTGTTTTTGTTCATTTTGTTGTGTGATTTCAGTGGTAAAAACTTAAGGATTTTGGACGTAAAAATAGGTAATAAAGAGAGTAAGCCTGACACCCCTTTGGACTGTGTTTTAGGGAACTGCGATGAACTTTACTCGCCTTTTTTAAGCAGGATGATAGAAGCTCCTAGCTGGCTGCCTGGAGCACACCCATTGTAGAGGGCAATGCTTGCTGGGGACCTAAGAACTGAGCATCTCCCAGGTTAACAAGAGAAACTCCTTTAAAACCCCTTGTCACTCCAGATCAAGAGAGTCACAACCTTTGGCAGAGTCCCCTGTGTTTCTCCTTTGTTCGCAAAGCAATAAACCTCCCTTTTTCTTTTTCTCAAAACTCAGTCCTCATTATTAAATTGGTATTAATTGGCGTCAAGTTGAGGAATCAAACTTTAATTTACAAATTTGGTACCCTCCCTCCACCCCGGAACTTTGTGAGAGCTGTCTACTGAAATATTAGGAGATGAAGCATGCTTGGTGTGGAACTGAACAAGAGAAGCTAATCCTGTAAGTAAAAGGAGGGACTGAGGGACTCCCAGCAGCTGCCAAAGCCCTGTTGATTCAGGGAATTACCTCCTTCCTCCCCGCACTGTAAGAATTATGCCACCTCTGTCTTGTTAAAAAAGGGAAAAAGAAAAAGGGGACACTAAATGCAGTGAAGTCACCATGGAGACACTTTATTTTACATTTCAGGTTTCCCCTCTGTTAAAACATGTGGTCCCCCCCCTGTGGATATCTATGGTGAACACTGGTGTAGGAGATTTTTCTCTTATCTGCTCTGGTTTAAACGGTTCTCTCTGACAGCCATAGTCTGAACCTCCTTTCTGTCTGTCTTGTGTCTTTGTATCTGGCCCTTTAAGACATGTGCAATAATGTGTTGATATTATAAATTGTTTCTTGGGAATGATCTTAGCTGAATGTGTGTCTAAATGATGATGTTTTATTTTAACAATCTGGTATCTGAATGGGTTTTTGAAGCATTGCACAATCTTGCAGTTAAAAGTCGGGTTTAGGTAATTGTTTAGTTTATGATTTCAGATAATTCATGCCAGAGAACTTAAATACTTAGTATGGAAAACTGAAGAACTCTACTTCCAAGTTGGCAAGTAAATTCCCAATCATACAGTCTTTTTTTCACCAATTTTGAATTGGATAGCCTCGGAAAATGTCACTGTGTGTACCACTGCATTAATTTGGACAAGGATAGTAAATCATAGAATGGTATCTGTTGACAAAACAAGATGTAAAGATATAAAATTTTGTGAATTGTATCTTAAATTTGTATCATAATTTTCAACATCCGAACCTCAAAATTATGGTTAAAATGCCTTAGGCCTGAGGTGTCTGCTCAGAATAGCAGTTTTTCCTGCTCCTTCCAGACCTCAGCCATGATTTATATTGAAATGTAAATGAAAGAAGCCTGAAAGCTTAGTAGGAGACTGATTTGAGGCCTAAGGGAAAAAAAAGGTAAATTGTATGGTATTTACTAATTACTAGCCAGTCACTTTTTCTAGGACTCTTTTTTTTTCCTTAGATACTTTTTTTTTTGAGCTCATGATTTTGAGCATACAGACCTAGGTTAATGTTTTTCAGATCAGTTCTATCTTTGACCAACTGTAGACTTTTTGAAACATTGCAATGGAGATTTCACCTGAGAAAAGCTACAAGGCCTTTACTATTATTATGTGTGCACACTTTTGTTATGTGTTGTATGTCTACAT
Organism: Callospermophilus lateralis; assembly: GCF_048772815.1. Taxonomy (NCBI): domain Eukaryota; kingdom Metazoa; phylum Chordata; class Mammalia; order Rodentia; family Sciuridae; genus Callospermophilus; species Callospermophilus lateralis. The sequence goes on from NW_027514176.1 coordinate 952,506, forward strand.
ATACATATGTCCGTATATCATATATATGATACACAAATTAACATATACAAGGAGCACTCATAAAAAAGCGCTCATTAAAACAAATTTAAATAGGAGATCCAAAGATCTTTAATTCACGTGATTTAAATGTTTCAATTTAAATTGGATAAACAGATAAAAATCAATGTCTTTAAATTTAAGCTTACAATTTTTTTAGGTGTTCAAAAATCTAATAAAATATTAATATCTACAAAATGTCTAATATGCCTTGGTTCTAGGACCTTTCCTTCAAAATAAAAATGGTTCACACTGTCAATACATTTCTCTAGTATTTTGATAAATAAGTAAAGTAAATTTGATATGGGATTGCTCATTCATGAGTACTTTTCTTAGATATCTGATTGATTTACTAAGGTCTGAATAAGTTCTTATTAAAGTCTGTATAAGAATATAAAAATAAGTCATGTGTTAATGAGACAAAAATTTCTTAAAACATAAGTTTACCCATAACGTTGTATTTATTAAGTTTTATTTTCTCCAGAGCAAGCAACCATAAAAATTAAACAACTGATTAAATAAGAACTGTTATTTTAGAGCACTGTACTGCCATTGCTTTAAAAGCTAAACTTGGTTAATGTAGAAACATCAATGTAATTGTGATGCTATCAATGTTTTCATATCTTATAGGTATGCAAGTCTGTAAGGTAGAAACTTTAAAAGAGCATTATATCAAGCTGGTGCTCTGAAGTTGTATGGTAAAAAATATATTGGGGATTTATTTACCTGTTATCAATAAGATATGTAAACTTTTATGTTACTTTTTACATTGGGGAACAATTTCAATGTATTTTTTAGTTAATGAGAGCCTAATCGATGTAAAGGTTAAAAACTTTCAGCCTTTCTTTAATTCATGTTTTAAATGTGATATCATATGGTGTTAGCTAATGTTCATGTGACCTCAAACAATTTATGTAAACTTTGTCAAATGATATTTAAAAATAAGGATTAGCTTTAGAACTAAAATACTTAAGATTTATAAACAGCCCTTCCTTAGCTGAGATAAGGCTCTGTGTCCCATCTTACTACATGTGAGAATGACTACGAAACCAGTAGGTCAGATAATATTTCTTTAAAGTTATGTTAAAAAGTTGGTTTTTTTAAGGTCAATATTCCTAGGATCTCAAACAGGGGATATAATGTATAACTCAGCCAAAAAATTCAGGGTAGCTATTACACAAGCTAAGTATTTTTACTTTTGTTAATTTTATTTTGAAATTATTTTATAAGTGATCTAAAGATTCTTTGTTACTGTTTTACAAACGTGTTGCTTTAAGAACACAACATGGGTTTATTCAAGATAATAAGTCATTACTTACAATACAGACAGAAAAATACAGATCCCAATTAATAAAAAGATAATGATATAGTTATAGACATTAAAGCCCAGTACTCTTAATATAAGGCTGTTAAAATTTATTTGCTGGATGTTTAAGATTAGGATTTAAAATTAAAGTTAAATGAAAAGCGCCAAGAAAACCAATATTTGGCTTTTGCCCTCTGAGTCAGTCTGAATCCAGGGAACAGGGAACTTCTCTAAAGAGCTTTGAAACTCTGAGCCACATAACCTCCTCCTGATCAGGGAGATTAATGAGACCACTGGAGAACAGAAAGCCAATCAGGGTATTTGTTACGAAGAGGAGAGTCATCAAAGAAAGGAGACATCCCTGATGCTTCCTAGGGAAGCCAAATGGTCAAGCAAGATCTGGACCCACCTAGCGCAAATGGCACTAGCAGAACTGAGAATCTGCTCTCAAGTTTCCCCAGAATTGACTCCCACAAAAGCTCAGCTGACTGTTAACAATAGATGGAAACAAAAGTCAGTTTGACTGCTTCATCTTAAACACTTAGCAAAGACAGTTAAGAACAAAATACATCCATTCCTGGGCATTTTAAATTATAATAATAATAATATAATGTTAAGGTATGAACTTTATGTTTGCCTCCCAAAATAAGTAAGACTGGTGGCTACAAAGAAGAATTCTCAGAAAGGAATGCCTGATACTTATAAAAAGAGACTATCAAGAAGACCTGCCACAGGGATAAGTTTTCAGTTTAAGGCCTACAGATATTCCTAACCTACACAGGTAGGCTTGGTGTTTGCTAGTACAATTATCCATTTCTGAGTAACAGAATTAAAGGTTTCTCTAAGAGACACAGAGGTCATACTAGTAAAAAGATTTTACAAGATCAGATGACATTAAATTATTAATCTGTATCTTATGGGGAGGGACAAGTGTAACAGTACAAGTTAAGTTGACAGTCCGGATAACTGGGGATATTAAAGACTGGTGATGGAACTTCTATACAGTGACATGTTCCAGCTGCTGCAACATTTTTTCAGTACTCATGGTTTTTGTTTCTCTCATAGAAGAACCCATCCCCAGATGTTCTTCCCCAATCAGACTTCAAACCGAACTGACTTCTAAAAGGCAACTCATGTCCCTCAACTGACTTCTAAAAGGCAACTCATGTCCCTCATGCCATGCCCACTCATGTCACCCTGTCTCAGGTCAGAAGAAGAAAAAATGAGTGACACCACTCTTCTTAAAACAATGGAGAGAAAGATAAATAGACTATCAATATAAGTAATTAATTAAGTCAGGTAAAATCAGGGAGATCGGTTTTGGGTGAGTTCTAAAAATTTGGAGACTCTTACCTGAGGGATTAAAATTTCCTCAGTGCTCTTCCCGTAATCTATCAAAGATTTGAAAGGGACACAAAGAAAAGGGGGGAATGATAGACCCAACCTGATCTTTAATTAAAATTGGGAGCCATCTTGCCAAAAAGCCATGAAAAGATAATTTTGTCTTTAGCATAAATCACTTCAAATTCTAAACCTGCTTGGAATGCCTGCCCACGCCTGGAACTCACCCATGCCCGGCTCTCTGACCAGATAGCAGCCCTCTCTGAAACTTTAGTGACACATCATAAATATTTGCCTTCTCTGGCGAGACAACAACCCTCTCTGAGGCTCTAATGGTCTTCATGAACTCTGAGGTAGGGACAGCAAAAAAAATGTAGACTGCCATTAGTGTGATGTTTGTCAGAGTTCTGTTATCTGTAAACCCCCTTTTGTGTAATTTTCTGGGCTATTAAGCTGCCTGTAGGAAAGCTGGGGTTGCTGTCTTATTCCCACCATTTTGTGAGGGAGAGGCAGCACAGCCGGTGGAAATAATAAGCTTAATTTAATTTGATTTTAATTAGAGTCAGTGGTCTTTTCTTGTGTCCTAGTCTAACAGGTAATCACTCCAAAAACATGGAGCTCTGCTGGCCTAAACACTTCTTGAAAAACTTCCTCTGAGTTTGGGCACTTGAAATATATGTTGTTGTAAGGAGCTTTAGCTTCCTTTCTAGTGATACCATCAAAGCTGAGTCTGCATCTATGTGACCTGGAGGACATGGTTTCTTGTATTCTAATGAACAGGAGGCAGCAGTGCTGAATTTTCTGTTTGTAGGTAAACTGTGGCCACTGGATGCTAAGTGTCTCCCCATGTGGACTGTGAAGCCATTTGGTCATCCTCCACTTTTTGTGGTGTTTCTTGCTGCTGTAATGGGAGTTTGGTATATGCTTTATGAAATACAACGAGTTCAACTGGAACCCAGTGTTGGAGGGAGTTCTGTCACTTGTGGTGGGTCAGGGTCTGAAGGAGAATGCACCAACCAGGCTTTCATCTCACAGAGCTTGCCCCCTTGTCCTTAGAAATCTGACTCTGAACTTAGCCCAGAAACCTCTCCATATAACATGATGCCTTTACATAGAAGGGTCTGCTGGCTGCACCATGTCAGTCACAAACCATTTGGAAAGCAATGGCAAATCCTCATGGCCACACCACATATGTATTATCACACACCTACCCACCACTGCAATAGGCCCACTACTCAGCAGGCTCCAACTTACTGGCATCTTTGTTCTACACCATTTTCATGAAACCCGGTCAATCATGGCATTCTCTGGTACACTCATGATCAGCAACAAGATATCTAAAGGTTCTCCAGTGCCACCTGGTTAAGGGAATTTCAAAGATTTCATTGTATTTATCTAGCCATTTTTCTTGGATGAAGTTGGAGGCACTGTGGGTTTCAGTTTATTCAGGAACTATTAAATGTGAGGAAGCTATTTTCATTAAATTCTCTGGAGAAATCTCACAGGCAAGTCTTCCCATAGAGTGGTCAAAAGGTCACATGAAGCCAGGCCCATTGAGGTCTTTAATGTGACGTCCATGCGTGTTCTGACTGTCAACTATGGCTGCCAAATCTTTCAGAATAAAATCATGTGATATCCTAGCTGATATTCCAAGGCTCTGTGGAAAGCCACCCTGGTATTTGATCTCAGTTTCCAAGGGAGAATCCCATGCGTGGCCTCCTAAAATCTGAATGCAGTTTATGGCAATATTTCTCTGAGATCAGTTCCAGAACTCAGACTCTAAGGGGAATCACACCAGAGTTCAAGCCCAGATAGACCCAGTCATCACTTCCAACCGCCAAACAAATGACCACAATTAAAACCAAAACACACCCACAAGGCCCTCATCTTCTTCCATATAGACACTCATCATAACCTGTGGCTGGAGGTTTCCATGGGGGACTCAGCCCAAGACAGTGTACAAAATAACCTCCCTTGCCCGTCATTTGCCTAAAGTCAGGGTTGCCTGGACACCCTTCCTGAGAACCAGGAGTGATCAAATAAGCCTGCCGTAAATACTGCTCTGATTCTCCAATTTGAGGCCTCCTGACTCTCTGGTATAGATTCTTTATGTGAATTGGAATCATGAGAAAACCCAAGCACCTATGGGCTATCCTCTGCAGGGATTGAAGAACTCATTTGACAAAAAGGATCCCTATTTTCACTTGATGGAGATCAGGAATCTTACAGAGGAAAGCGAGAGACTTCGTCCACAATGACTGCTTTTTTGGCCATTTTGGTTTTGGAAGCACACATGTAATTGTTCGTTAGATCCATCAGGTGCTGAGAATCTATTCAACAACCTCACACATGGCCAAGAGTCTGATGCAGACACATCCCTTTCCAAAGCAATTAAGCAAAGATCTACAGCTGATGCCCATTAATTTCCATTGAAAACCGTTTTCTTCAGGCTTCACAAAGTGGTGGCCTGAGGCAAAGACCTTTCTGACATTCAGGGCAACAGAACAATAGGTAAGCAAATGGCCCAAGGCAGGGTTTCTGGAATGATATCTGAGTTTTCCGAGATGATCCCATTCCCTTCAGCTATCCAGTACATAGCCATGTCACAGAGCTTGGAGGTAGTACATGTCTTGGAAACAAAACCATGAGCCTATTCTGGAGAGTGGCCAGAATTCAAGAAGAAAACAGGAATTTAGGAAGACAGTGGTTTTTGCCCATCCATTAGGCAAGCCAAAATCCATTCATAAATTGGTCAGGATGAATGTTGTGAAGCTTTCTACTATTCAGGACACATCCATTGATGCATTCTCTTTTCTAATGTCTACAACCACGGACACAGTGGGATAAACAGACATAGAAACACTCACATTGTCAAAAGACTTACTAGAAACAGTCCACTCCAATCCTAACAAACCAACTTTCCTACCTATTCTCAGATCATTAGACAAAACCACAAACTCACACACACACCCACAAAGTCACCTCCTTCCCCCAAGTAGGTCTATGACTATCCGGAGTGTCCTCTGACTGATGGGCCATAGTATGTTACTCCAAAATGGACTGTCCTATGTCAGATCTGGACTCCTTGGCCAACACTGTGATGTTGTCAGGTGCCAGTGGTGAGACACTACCTGCTTACTCAGGAAAGGCCCCTCTTCAGACCTTCCTGGCATTTGGCCATCCTCACATCAGTAGTTACCAAGAAAGACTGATGCTGTCCTTGGTAAATCCAAACATGTGAGGCCACTGGGACTGGGACTGGGACTGCCTCTGGGTGCCTGGCTTCCTGGATCCCTAGTTCAGAGAGTTCCATCACCAAGAAAGTGATGTAGGTCACTTCCTTCAGGAACTGAATGAGGTCACTGCCTTGGCAACCACTTTGTCCTAACAGTTGCTTCCAAGTGTCCCAATTGATGGAGTCTGCCCCTACTTCCTGTGACACTTTCACAAGTTTGAATGGTATATCAAACATAGGCACCCGGGAACAGCTCTCCACACAGGCCTGGTATTGTCCATCTTCTCTACATTAAGAAAAGAGAGACTGCTTCAGACACACCCCTTCATCCTGACCAGGTTGTTTGTCGTGGAAGATGACTTTTGCTCTCTCAGGTCCATCATAGCTTCCTATATCTTCCCCAGGGTTCATTTCTGCATGGACCTTTTTGTTTCTCAGCAGGTGGAAGATTTCTTACATTCCTGTATTGTAAGACCAACTCTGTCCCTGCTTTTCTTTAAAGTTAGATTGAGGGAACAGAGTATGGTTAGGGTTAATAACATGTTTGATTTGGCTTAGGAATCATTCTGCTGGATGAATAATGTTATTGGGAACCTGCAATATTTATAAGAATATATAGAGGGGAAATATATGTATGAAAACAGAAATCTAGGTAAGATTTGAAGCCCAGAAGGGAATTGGATCCTTGATTGGGATACTTAGGTTTGAATTATGTTCTGCACATGTGTCTCAGATAAATCTATACACAATGGCATAGAACCTTGTACCTTGGATGATTGAATGTCAAAGAAAACATCCAGTCAAAAAAGGATAGTTGGTAGGATTAGGAAGATAGTTGGTAGGATTAGGAAAAAGAGTGAGTATAGGATTTGGACAAAAAGTTCTTTAGCAATAGGGTTTCGGGTAGAGAGAAAATGTAAATGTCAGCAGATGTGAAGACTCAGTCACAATGATGAACTGGGGAAAATATGTAGGAAAGCAGATATCAATAGAGACATTAGAAAATCAGGCAAATGATAAAGTGATCGATAGGATTAGACATATTCAACAGGCTAGAGTTTGAATAAATAATATTAGGAAGAAACAAATATGTAGTCACCAATAGGATTGACATTTGAGAGCATTAGGCAACCTGGACATGGGTGATGTTCATAATCAATACTCACATTCCATTTAGGCTTTGGTACAGTCGTAAGTGTGACTTTGCATTTTGTGGCCAGAATATTACTGTGATAAAATGTATATGTAGATCAGGTGACATGAGTATTTGTTGCACCATTTCTGAGAGCAATACTTTGAAGAGATATAAATTAGTATTGGGGGCACAAATAGGTGTACCATGTGTGTATGAATATAGAGAGAATGCACGAATAGACCATACTGTGAGTAAATAATATAATTGTTTCCAAATTTAGAAATTGGAATAAATTGATATCCCAAAATACACAGGAAATCTTACATTGATATACATACATTCATTCCAACCAGTTATACATCTAATGGCAATATTAGGGTTGTAGTTTATCATAAAATGTGTGTGAGTTTTGCTTCCAAATTGATTATGGAAATCGAAAATAATGTGTTTGGAAAGAAGTCTCATGAAATAACCAGTCAAAAACAAGGAGTAATACATGTGTTCTGAAGCAGGAAGTGATTGAATGTGTTACAAATGTCTTTAAATTTGTGAACTTGTGGATAGAAATGTATATTCTACGATGTATAAAAACTGAAGAAATAGTAATGTACCAGTGTTGAATTAAAATGAACATCAAAATACACATCATGTCCCATAGAAATCTACTTTCATTGATGTTAAATTGGGTCAGTTACTATAGAAATATAAGGCTTTGTTTGCACCATTCACTGAAGTGAGTTTTCAGTTCTAGGAAACAAATATGTATTTCAGGTGGATGAATATTTCTAAAAACAATCTTATGAAAAGTTGATTATAAAACCACATACATGAACATGAGTGAATTATTTAGGGAGTGTATAATAAGACACATATATTTCATATTTTGAAAATTATATATATATATATATATATATATATATATATATATATATATATATATATCACAGATACATTAGAAATTAGCAATATATATGCCAATCAAAATTCATCATGAAATATATATCATTCACAGATCCAAAAATATTAATTTTACTAAACATGGATTTATGTATAATGTTTTTCAACTAAGAAGCTCACTCATAGTTTGAATTTTCAGTTCCAAAAATATTTAGGAGGAGTGATCTCTTCTCATACTTTGTATCTCCCAAGTTAGCCACCTCACAAAAATGTACGTGTGATACCAGGTAGGATTTTATATGTTCATATAAAAATACATGTGCTAAATTGGCTACAGAAAAAGGGAGACAGAAATTCACATATGTGTTAACTTTAAAAACACATGGAGGACTATTTCAACAAAAAATTAACAAGATTTATAACTCCTACCCTATATCATGCAAAAGGCAAGACCAACTATACGCCATGCCTCCTCTCAACTGCTTGTATTTCTATTCTGTTTGGGTTATATTTCTCCATCATATTAGGATTAGTAGTCAGAGTCTAGTAGGGTATGTGTTAGTGTCAGGGATTCAGTATTTTGAATGGAAAATTGAAAAATGAATCCAATGTGTATGTAAATATGTGCTACACAAAAATCTTCCCACTCTCATTCAGAACAATGCCTTGACAACACCTACGGCCCAAGTATGACACAATCAGAGGAGAAGAGTTAGAAAATCCGTGAATACATATATAGAATGGAATATGATCAGGAGTTCACAACCTTGGAAGTGGTAGAGGAGTTTCCAAAAGTAAGGGACAGGGTAAACCCTCCACAAACATGAAGGTCTGCTGGCCTAGAGACTTCTTGAGAAACTGCCTGTGAGGTTGGGCACTTGAAATATATGTTGTTGTCAGGAGCTTTAGCTTCCTTTATACTGAGACCATAAAAGCTGGGTCTGCATCAATGTGACCTGGAGGACATGGTTTCTTATTTTCCAATGAACATGAGACAGCAGTGCTGAATTTTCCATTGTAGGTAAACTGTGGCCCCTGGGGGCTAAATGTCTCCCTGTGTGGACATTGAATCCATATGGTCATCCTCTATTTTCGTGGTGTTTCTTGCTGCTGTACTGGGAGTTGGGTATTTGCTTCACGAAATACAAGGAGTTCAAAGGGGACACAGTGCGGGACGGATTTCTGTCACGTGTGGTGGGTCAGGGTCTGCAGAAGAATACAAGAACCAGGCTTCTATCCCACATAGCTTGCCCCCTTGACCATAGCAACCTGATTCTGAACAATGTCCTGAAACCTTTCTATGTAACAAGGTGCCTTTACATATAAGGGTCTGCTAGCTTCACCATGTCAGTCACAAGCCATTTGGAATCCAATGACAGATCTACATGGCCCCACCACAGATGTTTTATCACACACCTGCCCACCATTGCTCTAGGCCCACTACTCAGCAGGACCCAACTTTCTGGCATCTCTGTTAAACACCATTTTCATGAAAACCAGTCAATCAAGGCACTGTCTGGTATACTCATTGTTGGGAAAAGTATAAACGGCAGCCATACCCCAGAAAAAAACCCCAACATGGTGCCTAAGGACTTTTTCTTCCTACCTTCTTTTTTCTGCAGTGGTGCAAAATGTTTCCACCCGTGTGAACTCTCTTGCTGGCGCCAATTTGAAATCTCGCAGGTGGGAAACCTTAGCCCCAATAAGAACTAATTCCTGGGCTCCAGAGCTGATATCTGAAAGAACTTACCAATAAACGTTTTGCCTGCCATTTATCTAAGCCCTTCCATCTTCCCCTTAGTTCTATATAAGCACACAGCTTTTTGCAATAAAATTGGAATTCTCCCAGCAAAGTGCCTTTGCGTGGGAAGTTCTTTCATTCTGTTGCCCCGTGTGAGAATATGGGTGAGCTGTTTCTAACAAGAGCCCCGTCCCCTGCCCCGCCAAGACACTCCGCCCTGGTCCACTCTTTTCAGATGCCGGCTTCCTGCACTCACAACAGATCTGATATATGTAAGCCTCCCCTGACCCTGGCTCTCCAACTCCCTTCAGGCTACCGCTGGTTTTGTGACCCTGATCATCTGGCACACTCTAGACGCCCTGTAGGGGGCAGGAAATTCCTGCCACTAAGACCTTTACTGGTCGCAGTGGACGCTCTGGTGATCCGTTTTCCTTTGGGGCGTGAGGCTTCTGAGTTTACATGAGAGGCTCTTTGGTTTTTCTCCTCTGCTGCCGCTGCCGCTGCTGGCTAGAGTTGCTGTTTGCTGCAGGGCTGCTGTGTCTGGCTGAAGCTGCCTCTCTGCTCGGGGAAAACTGAACTCCCGTCCTGGAACTGCATTCTGCCGGAACCAGAGTTCTGTTTTCATTACTGACTTTTTCTGCTGCGTTCGAAAACTTTTCTGACGTCAGGTTGCCCGTGGCTCCGAACCCATTGGGTCTCACAGATCGCACTTCACTGGTGACGACCAGGTAGTGCCCTCTGTATTTCCTCATGACGGCTGGTCATTTTGGGGACGCCCACCTGACCACCGTTCGCCCTGAGCTTCCTGGAAGCCGTTCCAGCCCGGGTTTTCTCTTTGTCTCTCTCGCTTACTCTTATTCTCTCTCTCTCTCTCTCTCTCTCTCTCTCTCTCTCTCTCTCTCTCTCTCTCTTCCTTCTCTCCCTGTGACAATGGGCACCTCTTCATCTGTACCTGAAGCCTCACCTCTCAAATGTTTAATAAAAAATCTGGCCACACTCTCCCTCACACCAGACATCAAGCCCAAACTTCTAATCAAATTCTGTACCCAAGATTGGCCTACATATCCACTGGATAATGGAAATCATTGGCCTCCAGAAGGCTCCTTACATCCAAACCTTCTCTGGGATCTTTTTAACTACTGCCAGCATCTGAAAAACTGGAGTGAGATTCCCTGCATTTAGGGTTTTAGCCTTCTCACACAGCACCCTGTCGCTGCTCCTCCTGCCCTCCCTCTCAGGTCCTCCTTGTTTGCAAACCCTTCTCTTCCCCTACTTCTACTCCTGACTTCACAGATTCTTCCTCATTCAGCCCAGCAGATTAACCCCCACCTTATCCCCCAGTCCTATCTGCCCCTTCTCTCTAGCTATACCCTCCTCTTCCTCTACCTGATTCCAAGGATCCTCAGCCTTCCATTTCATCCTCCTCCCCTCCGCCCTCTTCTGCCTGCTCCACCTCCTCCTCTTCCAAAGAGACACTCCCTGCCCCTCCCTCTCCTTCCTGTCCGCCTCCTGCCTCTTTCAGTCCTCCTGTTACCAGGTCTAAGGGACTCCTTCCCACCCCCAAGACCATCGCACCCCTTCGTGAGGTAGCTGGTCCCGAGGGTGTCATCAGAGTCCACGTGCCCTTCTCCATGTCGGACATTACTCAGCTAGAGAGGAAGTTAGGCTCATTCACCACTGACCCCACCACTTACATTCACGAGTTTCAATGGGTCCTGCAAGCATATAGCCTCACTCAACATGACATCTACATGCTCTTGGCCAATACACTTCTCCCTGAGGAAAGGCAATGGGTCTGGGAGCTAGCCCAAGCCCATGCTGATGAAAATCATAGGACCAATCCTAACCACCCCACAGGCCCTCATGCTGTCCCAGAGCAGGATTCTCTATGGGATTACAACACCCCTGAAGGCTTACAGTCTAGTGACCTTTTTACATCCTGCCTCTTGGCGGGCCTGAAAAAGGCCATCCGTAAGGCTGTTAACTTTAAAAAGGTGCAGGAGGTCATTCAAAGGAAGGAGGAAACACCTTCAGAATTCCTGGATAGACTAACCAAGGCCCTTCAACAGTACACAAACCTCAACCCAGAAACCCCTGATGGCCGTCATGTCTTAATGACATATGTTCTGGCCCAAAGCTACCCTGACATTAAAGCCAAGCTTAAAAAGCTTGAACAGGGCCCTGCTACTCCTTAGACCAAAATCTTCATTTTCAAGGTTTTTTATGATAGAGAGGATGAAAGTGAATGCCGTAGGCAGAGGGCTGAAAATGCCAAATTCCAAATGTTGGCCCAGGTCATTCAGAGAAGGCCATCACCACGCCATCCCAATATGACACCCCCGGGAGCTTGCTTCAAATGTGGTAAGGAGAGACATTGGGCCAGGGATTGTCCTTCACTGAGGACACCGTACAACCCCTGCCCAAAATGCCATCAAAGGGGACACTGGGGGGCAGACTGCCCAACAACCCAAAAGGGAGATTGGTCAGCCGCCCGGCAACCACAGCCTCTCTTGGGCTTGGCAGAGGAGGATTGAAGGAGTCCTGGGCCTTCCCTCCAGACTATTACCATCAAGAATCAAGAGCCTAGGGTTACCTTCCTGGTGGATGGATGCTTCATTACCTTCCTCTTGGATACTGGTGCCACTTTATCAGTCTTAAGGGAGTATTGGGGTTCTACCACACCCTCAAAAACTCCTATTGTCAGGGTAGGAGTTAAACAGATTTTCCCTCAAACCCCCCCATCATGTTATATGCAGGGATCCCTTTTGTCCTTCACTCACTTCTTTTTCGTTATGAGCCATTGCCCCATTCCCCTTCTGGGAAGGGACATACTCTCACTATTAAAAGTCACCATTCACATATCACCCCACACCTCTCCTACCTCTCATTTCCTCATGATGTTCCTAGGGGCAGATACACCTCCTTCAAGCACTCCTCCATGACTCTCTAAACTAGTTAAGCCTGAGGTTTGGGACACAACTACACCCTTTATGGCTAAATGCAGTCCTATTCATACTGTCTTACGGGACTCTTCAAGATATATTAGTCAACCACAATATCCAGTCACAACCACAGCCCTCCTCGAATTAGAACCCATCATCCAGGATTTATTACGAAAAGGGTATCTTAGGCCTACACACTCTCCTTTCAACACCCCCATTCTGGCACTTAAGAAACCTAACGTGTCCTACAGGCTTGTTCAAGACCTTCTCCTTGTCAACTCCTCTGTGGTCCCCATCCACCCGCTAGTGCCCAACCCTTACACCCTCCTCTCTCAGGTTCCTGCCACTACTACCCACTTCTCGGTCCTAGATTTAAAAGATGCATTCTTTTCTATTCCCTTGTTCTCAGAATCTCAGAATATCTTTGCTTTTACGTGGACTGACTCTCACATCCACCATACTCATCAGCTTTCCTGGACTGTCCTCCCACGGGGATTCAGCCCCCATCTCTTTTGCCAAGTTCTTGCCCAGGACCTCACATTCTTTCACCCGACCTGTCCTGACTCTATTCTCCTTCAATATGTCAATGACCTTCTTCTATGTAGTCCCTCTGGGAACACTCTCAATCCCACACCACTCAGCTTCTTAATTTCCTAGCAGACAAGGGATATAGGGAGTCTCCCCACAAGGCACAGGTTTCCCAGTCTTCTGTCACCTCTCTTGGTTTTTGCCTTACACCCGGGAAAAAGGAAATAACACTGGATAAGAGGCAACTCCTCTCTGATCTTCCAGTGCCCCATATGAAAGCCAAAATACTATCATTCCTAGAAGTAGCAGGTTATTTTAGGGCCTGGATCCCAAATTATTCTCTTCTATCCAAACCCCTGTATGACCTAGCAAATGGACCCCCTAGTGAATCTCTTGTCTTCTCCCCCATCTACCACTTCCGCAGGCTTCAGCAACTCCTCTTAAAGGCACCTGCCCTTCACCTTCCTGATCTTTCAAGACCATTTCATCTATATGTCCATGAAAAAGGGGGGCAAGCACTTAGGGTCTTAGGTCAAAACTATGGGCCTACATTTGCACCTGTGGCATATTTTCCAAGAAACTAGACTCTACCATTCGTGGGTGGGCCCCTTGCTTAAGAGCTCTGGTTGCTGGACAAATTTTACACAAAGAAGCGTCTAAGCTGACTTTTGGGGCACCTTGAACTCCCCACATCACTTGAAAGATCTTTCAGCTTATAAGGGCCTTCAAACCCTTCCTCCATCCAGAGTTCTGTCGCTCCTCACTTTCTTTCAGGAAAACCCTAATATTACTTTCCTCCCATGCTCTGCACTGAACCCTGCCTCACTGCTCCCAATGACTCACACGTCTAACACACCAACTCATAATTGCTTGGAAACCTTAGATGATTTCCTCCGCTGTCATTGTTCCATTTCTGAGGAACCACTCACCAAGCCTGACCTTATCTGGTTTACTGACAGCAGTTCCTTTAGGCAGAACGGCACTCATTACTCTGGATACGCTGTAGTTTCAGCCACTGAGATTATAGAGGCCAAAGCTATGCCTTCAGGAACTACCAACCAGCAGATTGAACTTATAGCAGCCACTCGTGCCTGCCTACTAGCACAAGGCAAATCCCTCACCCTCTATACTGATTCAAAATATGTCTTCCAGATCTTATTATCCCATGCTTCAATATGAAAGGAGCGAGGCCTACTTAACACCAAAGGTAATGCGATCACTAATTCGGCTCTTTTAACCAATCTGATAGAGGCCTCCCACTTACCCACCCAGTTGGGAGTTGTCCATTGTAGGTCACATCAGAAGGACGGCTCTCTTATCACTGAGGGCAATGCCAAAGCTGACCAGGCGGCACGAATGGCTGCTACCACTTCCAATTATGGCCCCCATGGGGGACATATTATCGCCACTTTAGACAGCTCATCTGAAGCCCCTACTTCTTCCAGTAAGAACAAAAAGCTTTTCAAGTTCCTTCATACTCTACACCATTCCAATTCTCAGTCTTTGACCATTTTTTTACAGAGCTTCTTCTCCCTCAACCCTTCTGACATAGCCATGCTAGAGAATATAGCCTCTAATTGTCAGATCTGTCAGCGCACCAACCCTCATACTCCTTTAAGGCCCAAACCTTTCCCTTTCCACCAAGCCCGGAGACACATTCCCGCTGCTGACTGGCAAGTAGACTTCACCAACATGCCCACAGTATGGCACACTAAATACCTCCTTGTCTTTGTGGACACTTTCTCTGTTTGGGTTGAGGCATTTCCCACTTCCAATAAAAAGGCTTCCACTGTAGCTTCAATCTAACTGACAGACATCATCCCCAGGTTTTGTATGCCGACTTCCCTACAATATGACAATGGCCCTGAGATTATTTCTAGGATCACAAAAAAGGTCTCTCAAGCCCTCTTTTTCAAGTGGCATTTCCACTGTCCATATTACCCCCAGGCTTCAGGGAAAGTGGAAAGGGTAAATCGTACTCTGAAGGAAGTCCTTACCAAATTGACAATGGAATTAAACTTAGACTGGGTCAAAATCCTTCCCTTGGCTTTGCTTCGAATCAGAGCTCTCCCTAAGAAACCATCTTTACTGTCTCCCTTTGAGATAATGTATGGAAGACCTCTTATACCCCCTGGGTTGGTCATTTCACAAGGACCTCTCACCCGAGATTTGTCTTTGCCTCTCTTGTTTCATCTCCGCTCGGAACACTGGAAATATAAGAACTGGCTTCTTCCAGACCCAGTCTCCTCTCCAAACACTCCTCCCTTAACACCTGGGAGACTAGTCTATTATAATACCAAAGAGGAGAAAGGGACTCTTGCACCAAAATGGGAAGGCCCCTATCCTGTCATTCTCTGTAACCCCACTGCCGCCAAACTCTCCTTATCAGACAACCATCTCACTCCCTGGATTCCCATTTCTAGGTTGAAGCCATATCACCAGGAGGCCCCACCTGCTGACGACAGGACCACCCCAGAGGAACTCCAAGAATCACCTCCTGAACCTCCCCTTTACTCCTGCTTTCCACACCCACCTCACCCATTTAAGTTGCGGCTCACACGGTGTTCCCTGCAGCCCAATTCCTCTTAAAGAAGGCACAATGAGCTCTCCCAACACCCTAGTCTTCTCTAACTGCTTGTTTTTTTGTGCTCTGCTTCTTTTCTGTGCTCTGTTGGGACTTGTCTTTACCCTCCTAACCTACCATGTATTTATTCACTCTTCGGGAACGATACTCAGAACATGGCATGCAGAAGGTCCGCGCAGTGGATGCAACTACTTGCTTCATCCACAACTGCACCTCTATTCCCCTAAAATTGTCACCTTCAAGGACCTTCGTCCCTGGTAGCTGGAACTGGCCTTTCATTTGCTTCCTTTTTAATCAAACCAAAGACTATTGTCATTGGTGGCCTGAGATATATAATGGGTGTCCCTATTGGTCATGCAGGTTCCATGATGAACGTGGTAGCTGTTCTTACCACTCACTTGGCTACCCTGAAGGGTGGACTTCTAGTTACCTAAAGTGGCATAAAGGCTCTTCATCCGATAACAATGGATCATATACTTCAGATACACCTGACCCCAAGGCCAAATGTTGGGGCTATGTTGAGTTTGCTGTCTATGCTCGGACAACCTCAGCCAGACCCACAGGGTGGATGACTGTTGGCCGCACCCTGATTACGCCACCTAAGGCAACCATCCAGGTAGTCGAACACATTAAGGAGTCAGAATCAAAACTTCGAGATCTTATCCATAGCTCATCCAAAGAGGATTCAGAGCCTTCAACCCCCTAAGGTCCCCCTTCCACATGGCTCAATTTGCTACACCAAACTCTTCGATTATTAAACTCCTCCATTCTTTTGGTGCCTACTTCTCAGTGCTTTCTCTGTGCTTCACTTAGTTGTCCACTTCTAGCAGCGGTCCCATTAGCGGCAGGAAATATTTCAGCAAAAACCTACAATTTCTCTAAGTAAGGACAACCCCTACATGTGACACATATCCCACTGTGGGAAAGTTATTCCAACAATACTTTATTTCCTTTCATCTGTATCCACCTGCCAATAATGAATCCTTTACCCATTTGTTCCTTGAGCTATAGCACCCCATAGAGCCCTGCATTATGCAACCTGGACATTTCATCTGGTGTAATTGGTCTTTAAGTACCTCAACGATCAATGTCTCTGGCACCTGTATCTTGGTTACTGTAGTTCCTCTGCTTTCTTTGTATACTCCCACTGAATTCCGACAGTTGGCCCTACCTTCCCGCACCCGTAGGGTAGTCTTTCTGCCGGTTCTGGTAGGCCTCACTTTAACAACCTCAGTGGCGAGTCTCGGTCTCTCTGGTGGAGCTATAGGTCATGCTCTATGGGCATCCAATGACGTGCAACAAAAACTGCAGGAAGCACTCGATACCACTGCTGAGTCTCTTGGCTCCTTGCAGTGGCAGGTTACTTCATTGGCACAAGTGGCTTTACAGAACCGAAGGGCAATTGATCTTCTCACTGCAGAAAAAGGGGGTACATGCCTATTCCTCAGAGAGAATGTTGCTATTATGTTAATGAATCTGGGCTAATAAAAAAAAAAAGTTGTTAAATTGCAGGAATTATCGACCCAATTGCTCAAACCTACCTCCTCCAATCCCATAACGAGGTTCTTGCAATCCTATCTTGCCATGTACTTACTACCTCTCTCTGGGCCCCTTATTGGGATGCTCCTTTTTTGTGCTCTCTTGCCCTGCATAATGAAGTTCCTTCAAACCCAACTGCAAAAAATTCGTAATCAAACTTTCAACTAGCTTTTGCTTAGGCACTACCAGCCTCTGATGACCGACGAACCCCCAACATCTCCAAGAGAACAGTTCACTCCGTGATGAAGCTCACTACCAGGCACGATGGAATGCAATGGACATCAGACAGTGGGAGACAACAAGCTCGGAAAACCTCTTATTCTGCCATCCTGGATTCTTGAATCTTTATGACCTTCTAAGCTTCCTCATGGCCCTTGGCTTCTTCTATGTCATTCCCCCAACATGGAACTTCTGCCAAAAATTGACCTTTGCTTTAATTTTTATCTTCATTCTGTTTTTATTCACTCTGATCTTCTTCAGGTCCTGTGGTACCTTGTCCAGGCAATGCTTCCAGTATTTTCTAGAGTCTCTGTTACAGGACCAGTGGCTGATACCAACAATCTCCTCCATCCAGGACTGGTTCCATGCCATCGACAACTTGTGGCTTCAGGGAACTTTCATTGACTTCACCCCTACGGAAGTAGCTGTCTATAGCCACTGGGTTTTATTTCTTGCTGCCATGATATTCCCAGACCTGCCCCCCGAGCATTCCTCCCCTTCCCTTTCTAGGCCTCACAGCACCCCCATACAGCAGGAAGCAGCCGGATCTAAAAACGACGCCCCACTTACTAAGAAAACAAAAAGGGAGGAATGTTGGGAAAAGTATAAATGGCAGCCATACCCCAGAGAAAAACCCCAACATGGTGCCTAAGGACTTCTTCTTCCTACCTTCTTCATTTCTGCAGTGGTGCGAAAAGTTCCCGCCCTTGTGAACTCTCCCGCCAGCGCCAATTTCAAATCTCACTGGTGGAGAACCTTAGCCCCAATGAGAACTAATTCCTGGGTTCTGGAGATGATATCTGAAAGAACTTGCTTTCAATAAACGGGTTGCTGCCATTTATCTAAGCCCTACCATCTCCCCCTTAGTTCTATATAATCACACAGCTTTTTTGCAATAAAACTTGAATTCTCCCTTTGAAGTGTCTTTGCGTGGGGAATTATTTCACTCATGATCAGCAACATGACATCCAAAGGTTCTCCAGTGCCACCTGGTCATGGAAATTTCAGAAATTTGTTGGTATTTATTTAGCCATTTTTGAAGGATGATGTTGGAGGCACTGTGGGTTTCAATTCATGCAGAATCCATTATATGGTAAGGAAGCTCATTTCAATGAAATCTCTGGAGAACACTCACAGGCAAGCCTTCCCAAAGAGTGGCCAAAAGGTCACATGAAGCCAGGATCATTGAGGTCTACAATGTGAGTTCCATGTGTGTTTAGACTCTCAACTATGGCTGCCAAGTCTTTCAGAATAAAATCATGTGATATCCTGGCTGAGATTCCCAGTGCAATCTGGAAAGCCACCCTGGCCCTCGATCTCAGTTTCCAAGGGCGATTCTCATGCGTGGCCTCCTAAAATCCCAACACATTTCATGGCAATACTTCTCTGAGGTCAGTTTCAGAACTCAGTCTCTAAGAGGAATCACACCAGAGTTCAAGCCCAGGAGGATCCAGTCATCTCTTTCAACCGCTACACAAATGACCACAATTAAAACCAAAACACTCCCACATGGCCATCATCTTCTTCCATATAGACACTAATCATAAACTCTGGCTGGAGTTTTCCATGAGGGGTGCAGCCCAAGACAGTCTAAAAAATAAGCTCTCTTGCCCCTCATTTGCCTAAATTCACGGTGGCCTGGACACCCATCCTGTGAACCAGGAGTTATCAAATAGGCCAGGTGTTAATACTGCTCTGCATCTCCAATTTGAGGCCTACTGACTGTCAGGTATAATTCTTTATATGATTTGGAGTCATGAGAAAACCCAAAAACCTATGGGCTAGCCTCTGCAGGGCTTTGAATAAATAATTTGACCCAAAGGATCCCTATTAACACTTGATGGGGGTCAGGAAACTTACAAATGAATGTGAGAAACTTCATTCACAATAACTGCTCTTTTGGCCATTGTGGTTTTGGGTGCACTCATGGCATATCTCTTTACATAAATCAGGTGCTGAGAATCTAAGCCACAACCTCACACAGGGCCACGAGGTTTATTCAGACACATTCCTTTCCAAAGCAATTAAGCAAAGAGCAACAGGTGATGCCCATTCATTTGCATTTGAAAACTGTTTTCTTCAGGCTTCACAATGGGGTGGCCTTAGGCAAAGACCTTCCTGACATTCAGGGCAACAGAACAATTGATAAGCAAAAGGCCCAAAGCAGGGTTTCTCCACTGAGACTTTCTTGGTCACACTGATATCTGAGTTTTCTGAGATGCTCGCCATTCACTTCAGCTATCCAGTACATGGCCATGTCACAGATCTTGGAGGTGGTACATATCTTGGACACAAAACCATGAGCCTATTCTGGAGAGTGGCTAGAATTCCGGAAGGAAACAGAAACTTAGGAAGATAGCAGGTGTTGCCCATGGATAAGGCAAGCCTCAGTTCATTCATAAGTTGGGCAAGATGAATGCTGGGAATCTTTCTACTATACAGGACACATCAATTGTTGCATTCTCTTTTCTAATATCTACAACCACGGACACAGTGGATACACAGACATAGAAACACTCGCCTTGTCAAACTACTTACTAGAAGAAGTCCACTCCAAATCAAACAAACCACCTTTCCTACCTATTCTCAGATCATGAGACAAAACCTGAATCACACCCACAAAGGCACATCCTTCCCCCATGTAACTCTGTGACTATCCGGAGTGTCCTTTGAGTGGTGGGCCAAACTATGTTCCCCCAAAATGGCCTTTCCTATCTCAGATCTGGTCTCCTTGGCCAACTCTGTGAAGTTGTCAGGAGCCAGCAGTGAACCACCACCTGCTTTCTCAGGAAAGGACCCTATTCAGAGCTCTCCTGGTATTTGGCCATCCTCACATCTGTAGGTACCAAGAAAGACTGACACTCTCCTTGGTAAATCCAAAAAAATGAGCCAATGGGTATTGGACTGGACTGGCTCCAGGTGCCTGGCTTCCTGGATCCGAAGTTCAGAGAGTTCCATCACCAAGAAAGTGAGGTAGATCACTTCTTCAGGAACTGAATGAGGTCACTGCCTTGACAACCACTTTGTACGAACAGTTGCTTTCAAGGGTCCCATGAGATGGAGGCTGCCCCTACTTCCTGTGACATTTTCATAAGTTAGAATGGTATATAAACCATGGGCACTCGGGAACCGCTCTCCACCTAGGAGTGGTTTGGTCCATCTTCTCTACATTAAGAAGAGAGAGGCTGATTCATACACATCCCTTCATGCTGACGAGGTTGTTTGCCATAGAAGATGACTTTTCTCTCTCAGTCTTTCATAGCTGCCTACATCTTCTCAAAAGATCATTTCTGCATGGACCTTTGATGTTCTCAACAGGTGGAAGATGCCCTACATTCCTGTATTGTAAAACTAACCCTGTCCCTGCTCTTCTGTAAAGTTTGATTGAGAGAACAGTGTATGGTTTGAGTTAATAACATGTTCAATTTGGGTTAGGAATATTTCTGCATGACAAATAATGGTATTGGGAAACTATGATATTTACAAGAATATATAGGTGAAATATAAGTATAAAAATAGAAATCTAGGGAAGATATGTAGCCCAGAAGGGCATTGGGCCCTTAATTGGTACACATAGCTTTGAATGATGTTCTGCAAAAATGTCTCAGATAAATCTATATACAATGGCATAGGAGCTTGTACCTTGGATGATTGAATGACGAAGAGAACATCCACTCAAAAAGAGATAGTCGGTAGGATTAGGAAGATAGTTGGTAGGTTTAGAAAGAAGAGTGAGTATAGGATTTAGAGCAAAAGATCTTAAGCAATAGGGTTTCGGGTAGACAGTGAATGTAAAAGTCAGCATATGTGAAGAGTCAGTCACAATGATGAACAGGGGAAAATATGTAGGAATACAGACATAAATAGAGACATTACTAAATCAGGCAAAGTATAAAGTGAGTGATAGGATTAGACATTTTCAACAGGCTTGAGGTTGAATATATAATCTTAGGAAGAAACAAATATGTAGTCACCAATACGATTGACATTTCAGAGCATTAGGAAACCTGGACATGGAAGGTTTTAGTAATCCATGCTCACTTTTCATTTAGGCTTTGGTACAATCTTAAGAGTGACCTTTGCTTTTTTGGTCCAGAATATTACTGTGATAAAATGTATATGTAGATCAGATGACATGAGTATTTCTTCGACCATTTCTGGCAGCAATATTTAAAATATGTATAAATTAGTATTGGGGGTACAACGAGGTGTACCCTGTGTCTATAAATATAGAGATAATGCATGAATAGATCATACAGTTAATAAATAATATAACTGGTTCCACTTTAAATAATGGATTGAATTGATATCTGAAAATATATAAGAAATCATATATTGATATAGAATCATTCATAACAACTAGTTATACGTCTAATTGTAATCTTAGTGTTATGGTTTATCATGAAGAGTGTGTGAGTTTTGCTTCAAAAGTGATTATGGAAATCGAAAATAATGTGTTTGGAAAGAAGTCTCATGAAAAGACCAGTCAGACACATGGAGGAATACATGTTTCTGAAGCAGAAAGTGATTGAAAGTGAAATAAATGCCTATAAATTTGTGAACGTGTGGATGAAATATATATGCTATAATGTGCATAAACTCAAAAAATAGAAATGTACCAGTGTTGAATAAAAATGAACTTCAAAATAAATGTCATGTCCCATAGGAATCTACTTACATTGATATTAAACTGGGTTAGTTACTGTAGAAATATTAGGATTTATATGCACTATTCACTGAAGTTAGTTTTCAATACTAGGAAACAAATATGTATTTCAGGTGAATGAATATTTCTGAGAATAATCTTGTGAAAATTTGATTATAAATCCACATATATGAACAAGAATAAATTTAGGGAGTGTATAATAAGACACATATGTTAAATATTATGAAATATCTGGAGAGTATATATATATATATATATATATATATATATATATATGCCAATCTAATTACACAGTGAAATATATATCATCCACAGATCCAAAAATATTCATTTTAGTCGATATGGATTTATGTATAACTTTTTTTAACTAGGAAGCTCCCCCATAGGTTGAATTTTCAGTTCCTACATCGTTTAGGAGGAGTGATCTCTTCTCACAGTTTGTATCTGCCAAGTCATGTAACTCATGAAAATTTGCGTGTGATACCAGGTAGGATTCTATATGTGCATATAAAAATACATGTGCTGAATAGACTACAGAGAAAGGCAGACAGGAATTCACATATTTGTTAACATTAAAAGAACATGGAGAACTATTTCAATTAAAAATGGACTAGATTTATATCTCCTACCCTATATAATGCAAAACGCAAGTCCAAAAATACAACATGCCTCCTCTGAACTGCTTGTATTTCTATTCTGTTTCGGTTATTTTTCTCCATCATATTATGATTAGTACTCAGAATCTATTAGGGTATGTGTTAGTGTCAGGGATTCAGTATTTCAAATGTAAAATAGAAAAAGGAATCCAATGTGTATACAAATATGTGCTAAACAAAATCTTCCCACTCTCATCCAGAACAATTCCTTGACATTACCTTCGCCCAAAGTAAGACACAATTAGAGGAGAAGTGTTAGAAAATCTGTGAATATATATATGGAATGGAATATGCTCAGGGGTTTACAACCTTGGCAGTGGTAGAGGAGTTTCCAAAAGTATGGGACAGGGTAAAAACTCCATAAACATGGAGCTCTGCTGGCCTAAATACTTCTTGAGAAACTGCCTCTGAGGTTGGGCACTTGAAATATATGTTGTTGTCAGGAGCTTTAGCTGCTTTCTAGTGAGACCATCAAATCTGTGTCTGCATCTATGTGACCTGGAGGAAATGGTTTCTTATTTTCCAAAGAAACATGAGGCAGCAGTGCTGAATTCTCTCTTTGTAAGTAAACGGTGACCATTGGGGGATAAGTGTCTTTTCATGTGGACTGTGAAGCCATTTGGTCATCTTCTATTTTCGTGGTGTTTCTTGCTTCTGCACTGGGACTTTGGCAATTGCTTCATGAAATTAAAGGAGTTCAACTGGGACACAGTTCTGGAGGCAAATCTGTCATGTGTGGTGAGTCAGCGTCTGCAGGAGAATGCACCAACCAGGCTTCTAACGCACATAGCTTGGCCCCATGTCCATAGCAACCTGATTCTGAAAATTGCCCGGAAACATCTCCATATAACAAGATGCCTTTTCATGTAAGGGTCTGCTGGCTGCACCATGTCAGTCACAAGCCATTTGGAAGCCAATGGCAGATCCACATGGCCCAAAAACAAATTTTTTATCACACACCTTCCCACCACTGCTCTAGGCACATTACTCAGCAGGTTCCAACTTACTGGCATCTCTGTTCTACACCATTTTCATGAAGCCCAGTCAATCAAGGCACTGTCTGGTACACTCATGATCAGCAACATCCAAAGATTCTCCAGTGCCACCTGGTCATGGAAATTTCAAAAATTTCATGGTATTTATCAAGGCATTTTTCAAAGATGACGTTGGAGGCACTGTGGCTTTCAATTCATTCAGGAACCATTAAATGGTGAGGAAGCTCATTTCAATGAATGCTCTGGAGAACTCTCACAGGCAAGGCTTCCCAAAGAGTGGCCAAAAGGTCACATGAAGCCAGGCCCATTGAGGTCTACAATGTGACGTCCATGGGTGTTGTGACTCTCAACTATGGATGCCAAGTCTTTCAGAATAAAATCATGTGATATCCTGGCTGAGATTTCCCGGGCTCTTTGGAAAGCCACCCTGGGCCTAGAACTCTGTTTCCAAGGGTGATTCTCATAGGTGGCCTCCTAAAATCCCAACAAAATTCATGGCAGTACTTCTCTGAAGTCAGTTCCAGAACTCAGTCTATAAGGGGAATCACACCAGAGTTCAAGCCCAGGTTTTCTCAGTCATGTCTTCCAACCGGACACAAATGACCAAAATTGAAACCAAAACACTCCCATATGGCCCTCATCTTCTTCCATATAGACACTAATCATAACCTCTGGCTGTAGGTTTCCATGAGTGACGGAGTCCAGGAGAGTGGCCAAAATAAATCCCTTGCCCTCATTGGTGTAACATCAGGGTGGTCTGGACACCCTTCATGTGAACCAGGATTGATCAAATATGCTAGACTTTAATACTTCTATGCTTCTCCAATTTGTGGAAAACTGAGTATCAGGTATATAGTTTTATGTGATTTGCCGTCATGAGAAAACACAAGCACCTCTGCAGGTCTTTGAAGAACTCATTTGACCCAAAGGATCCCTATTCTCACTTGATCGAGTTCAAGAACTTTAAAGATAAAGGCGAGAGACTTCATCCACAATGACTGCTCTTTTGACCAATTTGATTTTGGATGCACACATGGGATCTCTCTTTACATCCATCAGGTGCTGAGAATCTGAGCCACAACCTCACATAGGGCCAAGAGGCTGATTCAGACACATCCCTTTCCAAAGCAATAAAGCAAAGAGCCACAGGAGATGCCCATTCATTTCCATTTGAAAACTTTTTCTTCAGTCTTCACAAAGGGGTGGCATGAGACAAAGACCTTCCTGACATTCAGGGCAACAGAACAATAGGTTAGCAATAGGCCAAAAGCAGGGTTTCTCCACTGAGACTTTCCTGGTCACACTGATATCTGAGTTTTCTGAGATGCTCGCCATTCCCTTCAGCTATCCTGTACATGGCCATGTCACAGAGCTTGGAGGTGGTACATATCTTGGACACAAAACCATGAGCCAATTCTGGAGAGTGGCCTGAATTCAGGAAGAAATCAGAAACTTAGGAAGATAGCAGGTGTTACCCATCCATACGGCAAGCCGCATTCCA
The DNA here is from genome assembly GCF_048772815.1 of Callospermophilus lateralis. Taxonomy (NCBI): domain Eukaryota; kingdom Metazoa; phylum Chordata; class Mammalia; order Rodentia; family Sciuridae; genus Callospermophilus; species Callospermophilus lateralis. The sequence goes on from NW_027514176.1 coordinate 977,827, forward strand.
TTCATAAATTGGGCAGGAAGAATGCTGGTAAGCTTTCTACTAGACTGGACACATCAATTGCTGCATTCTTTTTTTCTAATGTCTACAACCATGGACACAGTGGGATACACAGACATAGAAACCTTCGCCTTGTCAAAACCCTTATTAGAAACCGTCCACTCCAAACCAAACAAACCGCCTTTCCTACCTATTCTCAGAACATTAGACAAAATCACAAACACACACCCACACCCACAAAGGCACCTCTTTCCTCAAAGTAGGTCTCTGACTATCGTGTGTGTCCTCTGACTGCTGGGCCATACTATGTTCCCATCAAATGGCCTGTCTTGTCTCAGATCTGGTTTCCTTGGCCAACTCTGTGAAGTTGTCAGGAGACAGCGGTGAGCCACTTACTGCTTTCTCAGGAAAGGCCACTCTTAAGATCTTCCCTGTCATTTGGCTATCCTCACATCAGTAGGTAGCAAGAAAGACTGACTCTGTCCTTGGTAAATCAAAAGAAGTGAGACCACTGGGACTTGGACTGGGACTAGATTTGTGTGCCTATCTTCCTAGATCCCAAGTTCAGAGAGTTCCATCACCAAGGATGTGAGGTGAGGTCACTTCCTTCAGGAACTGAATGAGGTCACTGCCTTGGCAACCACATTGTCTTAACATTTACTTCCAAAGGTCCCATGAAATGGAGGCTTCCCCTACTTTATGTGACACTTTCACAAGTTAGGATGGTATATCAACCATTGGTAACTGGGAACAGCTTTCCACACAGGCCTGGTTTCGTCCTTCTTCTCTACATAAAGAAGAGAGAGGCTGATTCAGACACATCACTTCATGCTGACCATGTTGTTTGCAAAGGAAGATGACTTTTGCTCTCTCAGTTCCTTCATAGCTACCTACATCTTCTCTAGAGATCATTTGTGCATGGAACTTTTAGTTTCTCAGCAGTTGGAAGATTTCCTTCATTCCTGTATTTTAAGACCAACTCTGTCCTTGCTCTTCTCTTATGTTAGATTGAGGGAACAGTGTATGGTTAGGGTTAATAACAGGTTCGATTTTGAATAGAAATCATTCTGCTGGATGAATAATGGTATTGGAAACCTGCAATATTTACAAGAATATATAGGTGAAATATATGAGTATGAAAACAGAAATCTAGGTAAGATTTGAAGTCCAGAAAAGCATTGAGCCTTGATTTCGGTATTAAGCTTTGATTTATTTTCTGCACAGATGGGATACTTTGCTTTGAATTATGTTCTGCAAAGATGTCTCAGATAAATTGATATATAATTGCATAGGACCTTGTAACTTGGATGATTGATTGTAAAAGAGAACTTCCAGTCAAAAAGGAGTAATCGGTAGTATTAGGAAGATAGTCGGTAGGTTTATATAGGAGAGTGAGTATAGGATTTGGACCAAAAGTTCTTTAGCTATAGGGTTTCGGGTATACAGTGAATGTAAATGTCAGAACATGTGAAGAATCAGTCACAATGCAGAACTGGGGAAAATATGTAGGAATGCAGATATCAATAGAGACTTTAGGAAATCTGGCAAAGTATAGTTGGTTGTGAAATGTTAATAAAATAGGTACTTGTCACTTCCTGTTTTTCTGTATGCTTAATAAAACACTGTTGAAATCTTGAGAACTGTTTTCTAATCTTTTTCCCAGAATGTGCTGTCCCCAACTGCCAAACTGCAGAATGTACTCCCTCACCCAGTTGCACGCAAACTGCTCACTCGCCCAGACTCATCAATAAACTTCCCTCCCTCCCACTTCAAGGAAAGTATATGAGCTTTGCTCTATTCAAATTAGCTCTGAGCCCCAGCATGCAGGACCCCCAATAAACCCTTTGCTTTTGCATGAGAGAGTCTCTTGGTGGTCTCTTCCCCCAACGCTCTCCCGACCTTTATATATGGAGGTTCCTTCGAGATCCGGCAGGGGCGGAAGAGAGACCTCAATGGGCTACTCTCAGGGAAAGTATGGCGCCTCTTTCTGGTTTCAGGTTTCAGGTTAGGGCTTGGCAAAATGGCTGTTGATGAAGTTGCATGAGCTCTCTTTGACGGTGGCTGGCAGATGTGTCACAGAGCCACAGGCTCTGGGGGACGCCACAGAGGACTCGGGAATCAAGGAACAATAGTCTCCTCGACTCAGTGATGTTTTGTTTCAGATTCGGTATTGCCAGCCCATCGGGTTTTGCCGGCTGCTCAGTCTTGGTCTCAGTGTTGGACGTTCATTGCCTGTCTTTATTATCTTGTCTTGTCTGTGTCGTGAGAGTTGCTTTTACTGTTTGTGTATCTTTCATTATGGGACAGGTCACTTCAATGCCTCTGTCTCTGACCTTGATCACTGGACCAAAGTCCGCTTAAGGGCTCAGAATCTTTCTTTTTCAGTAAAACGCTGGACCTGGCAGACTCTCTGTGCCTCAGAATGACCCACCTTTGCATTCGGATGGCCCCTAGAAGGATCTTTCTACTTCGCACTAATTTAATAAGTCAGAGATATTGTCTTACAGCCAGGGCCACATAGCCATCCTGAGCAACAGCCATATATCTTAACTTGGCAGGACCTCTGCAAATCTCCTCCTAAATGGGTGAAGCCTTTCCTTGCCATGTCCCCGCTCCTACTCTTTTCCCCACGATCTCTCAAACCCTCTGCTCATCCTCCTCCTCCACCCTCTGTTCTCCCTGAGTCACAAGATTTGACTCTACTGGACTCTCATACCCCTCCTTATCTTCTACCCTCATCCCACAACCCCCAACACCCTCTAAGTGATTCCCCTGCTGCTGACTCAGCCTCTCCGCCATTGGAGAAAGATAAGCCAGCCCAGCGCACTCCAGATAACTCCCCTGCAGCACACACAGCCCCTACTCCCCTGGAGGAAGCTGGCCTGGCTAAAGGAACTCGACAGCGTCAAATGATTTAAAACCCTGAAACTCCCGTGTTGCTCTCCCTCCATTCCTATGGGCCAATGATTGACAATGGCCATGGAGGAAAAATGCAAGCCTACCAGTATTGGCCTTCTCCTCTTCAGACCTATATAAATGGAAAAATAACAATCCTCCTTTTACCGAGGACCCAACCTGGCTCTCAGGTCTGGTTGAGTCATTGATGTTTTCACACCAGCCTGCTTGGGATGACTGCCAACAACTCATAGGGACTCTCTTCATGACAGAGGAACAAAAGAGAATCCTCCTGGATGCTAGAAAACAATATCCTCGGACTAGATGGGTGACCAACACAACTTCCCAACATAATCAAAGCCAGCTTTCTCTTGAAACGACCCAAGTGGGACCCCAACACATTTGAAGGTAGGGAGCATCTGTCCACTTATCACCGGGCTCTAATAGTGGGTATCTTAGTGGCCGCTAGGCGACCAACTAATTTGGCCAAGGTAAGAGAGATTATTCAAGGGCCTGGTGAATCTACCTCTATGTTCCTAGAGAGAACTATGGAGGCATATAGGAGATATACTACTTTCGATCCTCAGGCAGAAGATCAAAAGGCATCTGTCACAATGGCCTTTATTGGGCAAGCTGCCCTAAATATTAAAAGAAAGTTACAATGCTTAGATGGATTACAAGATATGATTTTGAGAGATTTAGTTAGAGAAGCCAACAAGGTATACTATAAGAGTGAAACTGAGGAAGAGAAGGGAGCAAAGGGAGGATGAGAGAAGCAAAAGACAGACTAAGGCATTGACTAAGGTCCTGGTCACAACAACAAACAGGCCAGAAATTAAGAAACAGAGAGACAGAAAGGGATACCTGGGCCCACACTAGAGGCCACCCCTGGCCTCAGATCAATGTGCCTACTCTAAAGAAAAAGGACACTGGGCCAAAGAGTGCCCTAGAAAGAGACAGCCACGCCAGCCTGACATTCTGACTCTGGAGGATGACTAAGAAAGTCGGGGCTCAGATCCTCTCCCCGACCTCAGGGTAACTTTTGAAGTGGAGGGGACCTCAGTAAACTTTGAAGTAGATACAGGGGCAATATACTCAGCCCTTAAGGCCCCATTGGGCCCTCTATCAAATAAAAGGTCTCTAATTCCAGGGTCTAAATGCAGTAAATATCAGACTTTGACAACTAAGGGGACCATGGACCAGGGGAAAGGATAAATCCATCACTCCTTCCTAGTAATCCCAGAATGTCCGGCCCCATTGATGGGCAGAGATCTGCTCACCAATCTCTGGGCCAAAATAACTTTTAACCCTGAAGGCCCCCAAGTGGAATTTCTAAATCCTTCAGTAAATACTCCTATAATCATGGCTCTAACTATGTCAGTAGCAAATGTTCATCAACTCACTCATCTTTGTTCAAAGAAACTGCATTCATTCCTAAAAGATCAAGAACAGAGTTTTCCACTAACCGACTCACAGTGAAAGAAAATAACTGAATGGGTAACAAAAGCCTGTCAGGTTCATCAATTGGTTAATACTTACCCTTCCAAGCTTCCTGCAGGAAAGCACCTACGAGGAACCATACCAGGAAAATTCTGGGAAGTGGACTTTACTGAAATTAAGCCAGCAAGGTATGGACTTAAATATCTTCTAGTCTTTGAAGATACATTTTCAGGACGGATTGAAGCCTTCCCCACAAAAAAAAGAAAGAAAATAGAAAAAAAAAGAAACAGAGCAAATGGTTGTCAAGAAGATCCTGGAAGACATTTATTCTCCCCTTGACGACCAGTAGTCTTAACCCTCATCAGCCCCTTAAGCAGCGATGGCTGATCACAAATCCTACTGGAAAAGAAGTATGGTCTATCTCACATACAGCCCCCTTATGGACCTGGTGGCCATCTCTCCACCCAGACATTTGTCAGCTGGCTATAGGTCTTTCCTATTGAGATATCCCTGATGAAGAGGATCCCACTAAAATTCCATTAAATCCCTTCGGTACCATAGAAAATGGAAACAAACATTATGGATGTAGGGACACGTGAGCCAGATGCAGGTTGGCTAGCCTAGATTACTATGTTTGCCCGGCGGAGGATCAAAGCCACAAACAGTCACGGCTGTGCGGGGGGGAGAGCAGACTTCTTCTGTAAGTCATGGGGCTGTGAGCATACAGGGACTGCCAGATGGAACCCAAACTCCTCATCAAATTCTGTAAACAGCATTGGCCATATTACCAATTAGATAACCAAAACCGATGGCCCCAAGAGGGGTCTCTATATCCTCAAATTCTGCGTGACCTTTTAAACTTCTGAAAGTGCTCAAAAGGGTAAAAGGAGATACCCCTATGTGGAGGCCTTCTCCCTCCTTTGCTCACATCCTGAACTATGCTTCTCCAATAGATGCTTACCCTCAGCCTTCTGCTCCAGACTCTCTGCTGTCACTCCCACCTCAGCAACTTGATTTCTGCCATCCAATATCTAGATCAAAAACCCAAATCTCCGCCAGTTCTCAGACCATTGCCCCCTTGCTGAGGTAGCAGGTACTGAGGTACCACTCCACTCACTCACTACTCTCTTCTCCTGTCAGTGCCCGCACTGGGTCCCTCCAGGTCCTCTTACCAGCTAATGCAAAGCTCAAACCCACTGAGGAGAACCCTCAGACCCTTATCCAAAATGTAATGAAAATGGCCTTTAATGTTGCTTTGTCATCACTGAAAACAGGTTACTAAAAATTTAAAGTCCCTCACAGGCTTTTTGGGATACTCACTCCCGTTTCCCCCTCTGTTCTATCTGTTCTACTGCTCAAATTTTTCTTGCTATTAAGATCCCAAAGCCCTCTCCCAATATTCTTTTACATCTCTCCTTCCTCATTCTCAGATCCACGGAAGTTGCTCTCATCCCTGCTTTCCAAGTCGTCCCCCTCTGTACCAGGTCCACAGAAAAGTCTTAATTAACCTTCTCCAGAAGTCTTCACCATGGCTGATTTACGACTTTCAGCAAAAGAGTCCCTATAAAAGAGATCACTGTAGATAAACTTCCTATTTTCCTGTTGCCCTGGTCTCCTTGGAAACTGGCTAAAAAAAACCAGCACTCCTAATCTAGACACACCCTTAATAGTTTTTCACAAAATATGTGAAAAAAAGGCCTCTGGCCTTGAGCTGGGGCTTCACAGAGATGGCTACATTTCTAAGATAAATAAGTTACAAACTGGGCTGCATGGAAACAGCTGGCAGGTTGAAAAAAAAGAAAGGGAAGAAAAAGCTCTCCCCCACATAGGTGTCCTTGAAAAGTTAACTTGCCCCAAACTGAGGAAAAAACAGAAACAAAAACTGCTTTTTGTGAACTTCGGCAGACTGTGAACTTCTGAGCCCCTTTCCTGACGTGTTGTGTACAAAATTCTGAAACTACCTAAACTTGGGTTTCAGGGGATTAATTGATTACAACAGAAGCAATGCCCCCTGAATCTGGTTGCAACCAAAAAAGACTGTTTTCCTGTCTTTGGTGCTATCTTAGGTGCCTTGCCTTGTCCGTCCCTACAACAGTATAATTCTATATACTTAAACACTGTTTATGTTTTCATGAAATGGTCAACAGATGTGATTAATTGTGTAATGGTGCAGATGTTTCCCAGAGTGCTCTATCATGATGCAGGTTCATTTGAAGATCAAAGAGGGGGGCATAGAACACGGTTCCGCTGAAAACATATGTCCCTCACCTTAGCCATTCTATTACGAATAGTAGTTACTACAGGGTAGGGCACGGGAACCATTGCTCTGGCCCATGGGACACAACAAATGACCCAAAGCAGCAATAGATCAAAAATTAAAGATATTAGAAACCTCCATCACAGCTTTGAACGAATCTTTAACCTCTCTCTCTGAAGTTGTTTTACAGAACAGTCGAGGGTTGGACCTCCTTTTCATGAGAGAAGGGGGCCTTTGTGCTTCATTGAGGGAAGAATGTTGTTTTTATGTCTACAATACTGGAGTTGTAATAAAAATCTATGAGTAAATTAAAAAGATGCCTTGAAGAGCGACAACGAGAGAGAGAGAGGCCCAAGAATGGTAGTTTGAGTCTTTTTTTACACAGTCCCCCTGGTTAACTACGTTTTTATCAACCCTAGCCAGTCCAATAATAATACTCATATTATTGCTAACTATAAAACCCTGTTTTCTCAACCGTGTAATTTCTTTTCTCCAAGCTCAAATTGGACAAATTAAACTTATGGTAATACCCCACTAGCAGACATAGAATGTGACACCCAACAATGATCACTTTTATGATTAAAAGTAGCCAGAAGAAGAAGTGGGGAATGAAAGGTTAATAAAATATGTACTTGTCACTTCCTGTTTTTCTGTATGCGTAACAAAACACTGTTGAAATCTTGAGAACTGTTTGCTAATCTTGTTCCCAGAATATGCTGTCCCCAATTACCAAACTGCAGAATGTACTCCCTCACCCAGTTGAATACAAACCATCCACTCTCCCTGACCCATCAATGAACTTCCATCCCTGCCCTCTGCAAGGAAAGTATATAAGCTCTGCTTAAGCTGTTGTCAGGTCTCTCTGCTCTATTCAAGTGAGCTCTGAGCCCCAGCATGCTGGACCCCCAATAAAACCTTTGCTGTTGCATGAGATAGTCTCTTGGTGGTCTCTTTCTCCGGCACTCGCCCAAACTTTACTTGGATGATTGAATGTAGAAGAGAACATCTATTCAAAAAGTTATAGTCAGTAGGATTAGGAGGATAGTTGGTAGGTTTAGGAAGAAAAGTGAGTATAGGATTTGGAACAAAAGTTCTTTGCCAATAGGGTTTTGGTTAGAGAGTCAATGTAAATATCAACACAAGTGAAGAGTCAGTCACAATGATGAACAGGGGAAATTATGTAGAAAAGCAGATATCAATAGAGACATTAGGAAATCAGGAAAAGAATAAAGTGAGTTATGGGATTAGATATTTTCTACAGGGTTGAGGTTGAATGTATGAGCTTAGGAAGAAACAAAGATGAAGTCAACAATAGGATTGACATTTGAGAGCATTAGCATAGCCCAAGACAGTGTCCAAAATAAGCTCCGTTGCCCTCATTTGCCTAAATTCCCGGTGGCCTGTACATCCTTCCTGTGTACCAGGAGTGATCAAATAGGCCTGAACTTAATATTGCTCTGCTTCACCAATTTGAGGCCTACCGAGTGTCAGGTACACATTGTTTATGTAAATTGGAGAGATGAGAAAACCCAAGCACCTATTGGAAAGCTTCTGAATTAATTTGAAGAAATCATTTGACCCAAATGATCCCTATTCTCACTTGATGTAATTCAGAAACCTTACAGAGGAAGGCAAAAGACTTCATCCACAATGACTGCTCTTTTTTGCCATTTTGGATTTGGATGCACACATGGGATCTTTCTTTAGATCCATCAGGTGCTGAGTATCTAAGTCAAAGAATCACACTGGGCCAAGAGGCTGATTCAGACACACCTCTTTCCAAATCAATTAAGAAAAGAGCCAAAGGTGAATCCTATTAATTTCCATTTGAAAAATCTTTTCTTCAGGATTCAAAAAGCTGTGGCCTGAGACAAAAACCTTCCTGACTCTCAGGGCAACAGAGCAATAGGTAAGCAAATGGACCAAAGCAGGGATTCTCCACTGAGACTTTACTGGTCACACTGATATCTGAGTTTTCTGAGATGCTCACCATTCCCTTCAGCTATCCAGTACATGGCCATGTCACCGAGCTTGGAGGTAGTACATATCTTGGACACAAAACCATGAGCCTATTCTGGAAAGTGGCCATAATTCAGGAAGAAAACAGCAACTTAAGAAGGTAGCAGGTATTGCCCATCAATAAGGCAAGCCATAGTCAATTCATAAATTGGGCTGGATGAATGCTGGGAAGCTTTCTACGAGACAGGACACATCCATTAATGCATTCTCTTTTCTAATGTGTACAAGTACAAACACAGTGGGATACACAGACATAGAAACACTTGCGCTGTCAAACGACTTACTAGAAACTGTTCACTCCAAATCAAACAAACCGCCTTTCCTACCTATTCTCAGAACATGAGACAAAACCACAAACCCACACCCACACCCACAATGGCACCTCCTTCCCTCAAATAGGTCTGTGACTGTCCGGTGTGTGCTCTGACTGATGGGTCATACTATGATCCCCCAAAATGGCCTGTCCTGTCTCAGATCTGGTCTTCTTGGCCAACTCTGTGAAGTTGTCAGGAGCCAGGATTGAGCCACTACCTGCTTTCTCAGGAAGAGCCCCTCTTCCGAGCTTTCCTGGCATTTGGCCATCCTCACATCAGTAGGTACCAAGAAAGACTGACTCTGTCCTTGGTTAATCCAAAAAAGTGAGACCACTGGGACTAGGACTGGGACTGGCTCTGGGTGCCTGGCTTTCTGTATCCCAAGTTCAGAGAGTTCCATCACCAAGGAAGTGAGATGAGATCACTTTCTTCAGGAACTGAATGAGATCACTGCCTTAGCAACCACTTTATCATAACAATTGCTTCCAACGGTACCATGAGATGGAGGCTGCCCCTACTTCCTGTCACACTTTCACATGGTAGAATGGTATATCACCTGTAGGCAAATGGTAACAGCTCTCCACACAGGCATGGTTTTGTCCATCTTCTCTACATTAAGGAGAGATTGGCTGATTCTGATGCAACCCTTCATCCTGACCAGGTTGTTTGCCATGGAAGATGATTTTTGCTCTCTCAGGTCTTTCATAGCTGCCTACATCTTCTCCAGGGATCATTTCTGCATGGAGCTTTGAGGTTCTCAGCAGATGGAAGATCCACTACATTTCTGTATTGTACGACCAACACTGTCCCTGCTCTTCTGTAAAATGAGATTGAGGGAACAGTGTATGGTTAGGGTGAATAACATTTTCCATTTGGCTTAGGAATCATTCTGCTGGATGATTAATGGTATTGGGAACATGCGATATTTATAAGAATATAGAGGTGAAATACATGTATGAAAAAATAAATCTAAGTAAGATTTGAAGCTCAGAAAATCATTGGGCCCTTGATTGGGATACTTACCATTGAATTACGTTCTCACAGATGTCTCAGATAAATCGATATACAATGGCATAAGACCTTGTACGTTGGATGATTGAATGTAGAAGAGAATATCCAGTCAAAAAGGGATAGTCAGTAGGATTAGGAAGATAGTCAGTAGGTTTAGGAAGAAGAGTGAGTATAGGATTTGGAAAAAAAGTTCTTCAGCAATAAGTTATCAATTAGAGTGTGAAAGCAAATGTCAGCACATGTGAAGGTTCAGTCACAGTGGTGAACTGTGGAAAATATGTAAGAAAGCAGATGGCAATAGAGACATTATGAAATCAGGCAATGTATAAAGTGAGGGATAGGATTAAACATTTTCAATCGGGTTGAGTTTGAATATATAATCTTAAGAGGAAACAAATATGTAGTCACCAATAGGATTGACATTTGAGAGCATTAGGCAACTTGGACATGGATGATTTTAGTAATCCATATTTACTGTCCATTTAGGCTTTGGTACAATCATAAGTGTGATCTTTGCATTTTGTGTCCAGAATATTTCTGTGATAAAAAGTATATGTAGATCAGGTGACATGCGTATTTCTTCCACCATTTCTGGGAGCAATATTTTGAAGACATATAAATTAGTATTGGGGATACAAAGAGGTGTACACTGTGTCTATGAATATAAAGAAAAAGCATGCATAGACCATACTGTGAATAAATAATATAATTGGTTTTACTCTAAATAATGGATTGAATTGATATCTGAAAATATATAAGAAATCTGATATTGGTATACAATCATTCATTCCAACCAGTTATACATCCATTGGAAATATCAGAGTTATAATTTATCATGAAGGGGATGTGAGTTTTGCTTCAAAAGTGATTATAGAAATCGAAAATAATGTGTTTTGAAAGAGGTCTCAGGAAGAGACCAGTCAAGAAAGATGGAAGAATACATGTGTCCTGAAGCAGGAAGTGATTGAAAGTGAAACAAATTCGTATAAATTTGCGAACTTGTGGATAAAATATATATCCTATGATGTGCATAAACTTAAGAAAAAGTAATGTACCAGTTTTGAATAAAAATGAACGTAAAAATACAAATCATGTACCATAGGAATCTACTTGCGTTGATGTTAAACTGGGACAGTAACTCTAGAAATATTAGGATATATATGTACCATTCACTGAAGTTAGTTTTCAGTACTAGAAAACAAATATGTATTTCAGGTGGATGAATATTTCTGAGAATAATATTGTGAAAAGTTGATTATAAATCCACATACGTGAACATGAATGAATTTAGGGAGTGTATATAAGACACATATATTTCATATTTTAAAAATCTGGAGATTGTATATATATATATATATATATATATATATATATATATATATAACAAAACACACACACAGACATTCAAAAGTAGCAATAGATATGCCAATCGTAATTGATCGAGATATATATATCATCCACAGATCCAAAAATATTCAATTTACTGAACATGGATTTATGTATAATGTTGTTCAACTAGGAAGCTCACCCATTGGTTGAATTTTTAGTTCCAGCAGTGTTTAGGATAGTGATCTCTTCTCACAATTTGTGTCTGCCAAGTCAGCCACCTCACAAGAATGTACATGTGATACAAGTTAGGATTCTATATGTGCATATCAAAACACATCTGCTGAATAGGCTACAGAGAAAGGGAGATAGGAATTCACATATTTGTTAACTTTAAAACACATGGAGAGATATCCAAAATGGCGGCGGGTATGGAGAGATCAAGTCTCTGACCTCTTCAGCTGCGCTGGAATAGGGAGTCATAAACTGTCTAAATACTGTTTGCTCAGGATCACTAGGCAATGATGCACTGACATGAATCTGGGGTGAACAGTCTGGGCCACACAGAACACACACCGAGCCCGGATCGGTTGCATTCAACCTCTGGTTTGCCTGCGTTTCGTGACTCAGCACTAACGATTCAGCTGAAATAACTGGTCTGCCCTTCTGAACTTACAGAGGTAGAAGCCAACCTAGCCTTCATAGGCAGTGGCCAAAGGATTGAAACGGGGCATGGGAGAGACAGTCAGGACCCACCAGTTGCATCGGTCACCCAGCAAAGGGAACGAATGATCACCATTTGCATGGGATACCACCATGGCATAGAACTGACGTCAAGGATGGAGGAGATAACTTCATTGAAACCAGCGCGACAGGTTTGTAATTCCCTAGCCATCTCTCTCCACACAGCAGGGAATCCTTAAGGGCCCCTCCCAGCTCTCCCGTAAGGGTCCCTCTCAGCTCTACCATGAGCGCGATAGCCAGACCGAGAAAATCAGGAGTGGCGCGCGACTTATCGCACAGAACTCCAGGCTACCGCTCCCACAAGTGCTGACAACTGAGGTCTCTTGCACCAGCTACTGGGCGTGGCTCCCGGAGGGCAAACAAATTCACTTGGGGATCTCAGCCACAAGCTCTACAAACTTAGGGTCTGAGGGAAGCAAACCGGGAGAGTGTGCCCAGGTATTCATAAAAACAGGTCTCCCAGGAGCAGCAGACCTGGCGTGTTGCCAGTATTGTGGTGAGCGTCGCAGGTGAGCAGGGCATGGCTTGAGGAAACACAAGAGAAGGCCCTAGGGTGTCAGAATTGGACACCCGCCCAGTCTGGAAGGAAGAGCAGCTGCATAGTGATTTGTTCCCACCTACTGAGAGGAGAACCTCGGCCTAGTGGGCACAGCACCACCTATTGGAAGAGAAGTTAATCAAACTCTATGACTGCATTTATTATTATCATTATTTATTTATTTTTTAAATTTGGGGTTTTTTTGTTTTTTTTTTCTTTTTCTTTCATTTTCATTCTTGTTGTTGTTGTTTTTCTTTAACTTTTTTAATGTTTTTAAGTTTTTAAATTTCTTTATTTTATTATTAATTATTATTATTATTATTAAATTGTAATTTTCATTTTTTTATTATCATTATTATTTTTTAATTTTTCTTTCATTCTTTATTTTCTGTTTTTTTCTTTTGTCTTTTCATTTCTTTTCAATTTTCTTTTTCCCCCTTCCTTGAATTCTACCTGCCTACTCTCATTCTCTTATTGACTTCTTCCCTTCCCTTCTAATATCTTTCCTCCCAAGCATGAAATAAATTTATAAGACTAATCAGTAACTCAGCACTCAAACAGAACAAGAAGTAACATGAGCAGCATAAGAAAGCAAGAAAGAAAAAGAGTACAAACAATGAAGGACAGCCTAAATACTCAGGAGGACCTAGAGTCATCAGAAAAATGATCATATAAAGAACTCAAGGAATACCTTAGACAGATGGAATGGAACCTTAAAGAAGATATGAGACAGCAAATCCAAACAGTGAAAGAACACATTGAAAATGAATTACATGAACAGATTATAAAAAAGAAGTTAAGCATCTTTATACGGAGATAGAGATAATAAAAAAAATCATACAATAATTCTAGAAATGAAGGAAACGATAAACCAAATTAAAAACTCAATTGAGAGAATTACTAAAAGAGTGGAGCAAGTAGAAGACAGAATGTCACATAATGAAGACAAAATATATCATCTTGAAAAGAGTCTAGCCAACTCAGAAAGGCTGGTAAAAAATCACGAGAAAATCATCCAAGAGATATGGGATAACATATAAAAACCAAAATTATGAGTCATCTGGATAGAGGAAGGTCCAGAGATTCAAACCACGGGAATGAGTAACCTACTGAATGAAATAATTACAGAAAACTTTCCAGAAATAAAAAAAGAAACGGATATACAAATTGTAGATTCATAGAGGACACTGAGCACAAAAAATCACAGTAGACCAACACCAAGACATTTGTTATAAACATATCTAATATACAGAACAAAGAGAAAATATTAAAAGCTACAAGAAAAAGGAGGCAGACTACATTCAGGGGTAAATCAATAAGGTTAACAAAGGATGTTTCATCACAGTTGATGAAAGCGAGAAGATCTTGGAACAACGTATTTTAAACACTGAAAGACAATGGATGCCAACCAAGAATTCTGGATCCAGCAAAATTAACCTTCAGGTACGAAAATGAAATAAAAATCTTTCATGATTAACAAAAGCTAAAAGAATTTGCAGCCAGAAAACCAGCATTGCAAAGCATCTTGAGAAAAACACTACATGAGGAAGAAATGAAAAACAACAACCAAAACCATCAGTGGGAAGTGACTGGGTAATGACAGAGTGCAGGGGGAAAGCTAATCATGGAGAAACAAAGTAAATTAAAAACAAAGATAAATAATTAAACATGGCTGGAAGTACAAACCATACATCAATAGTAGCTCTAAACGTTTATGGCTTAAAATCTCCAATAAAGCAACATAGGCTGGTAACTTGGATTAATAAAACAAATCCAACAATATGTTGCCTCCAGGAGACACATCTGAATGGAAAAGACATACACAGGCTGAAGGTGAAAAGTTGGGAAAATTTATACCATGCACACGGTCCTCGTAAGCAAGCAGGGGTGGCCATCCTCATATAGAATAAAATCGAAGTCAAGACTAAGTTAATCAAAAGGGATAAGAAGGACATTATATACTGTTAAAAGAAACCATTCACCAACAAGACATAACAATTATCAATATTTATGCACCAAATAATGGTGTTGCAATGTTCATAAAACAAATTCTTCTCAAGTTCAAGAATCAAATAGACCACAACCTAATAATTATGGGTGAATTCAACACACCTCTCTCACCATTAGACAGATCCTCCAAACAAAAGTTGAATAAAGAAAATATAGAACTCAATATCACAATCAATATCCTAGACTTAACTGACATATATAGAATATATCAACCATCATCAAGTGGATATACTTTTTTTTCAGCAGCACATGGATCCCTCTCAAAAATAGAGCATATATTATGCAATAGGGCAACACTCAGTAAATATAAAGAGGTGCAGATAATACCATGCATTTTATCTGATCATAATGGAATGAAACTGTAAATCAATGATAAAAGAAGGAAGGAAAAATCCTACATCACTAGGAAAATAAACAATATGTTACTGAATAATCCATGGGTTACAGAAGACATAAAGGAGGAAATCAAAAAATTCTTAGAGATAAATGAAAATACAGACACAACATATCGGAATCTATGGGACACAATGAAAGCAATTTTAAGAGGGAAATTCATCACCTGGAGGTCATTCATCAAAAAAAGCAAAAACCAACAAATAAATGAGCTCACACTTCATCTAAAAGCCCTAGAAAAGGAAGAGCAAAACAACAGCAAATGTAGCAGAAGGCAAGAAATAATTAAAATCAGAGTGGAAACCAATGAAATTGAAACAAAAGAAACTATTGAAAAAACTAACAAAAATAAAAGTTGGTTCTTCGAAAAAATAAATAAGATCAACAGACTCTTAGCCATGCTAATGAAGAGAAGAAGACAGAGAACTCAAATTACAAACATACAGGATGAAAAAGGCAATATCACAACAGATGCTACAGAAATACAGAAGACAATTAGAAATTATTTTGAAAACCTATATTCCAATAAAATAGAAAATATGAAGACATCGGTAAATGATTTGCCCAGACTGAGTCAGGAGGATACACACAATTTAAACATACCAATATCAATGGATGATTTAGAGGAAGCAATCAAAAGACTACCAACCAAGAAAAGCCCAGGACCAGATGGGTATACAGCGGAATTTTACAAAACCTTTAAAGAAGAATTAATACCAATACTTTTCAAGTTATTTCGATTATCAGATAAAGAGGGAGCTCTGCCAAATTCATTCTATGAGGCCAACATCACCCTTATTCTGAAACAAGACAAAGACACCTCAAAGAAAGAAAAGTACAGACCAATATCTCTGATGAAGCTAGATGCAAGAATCCTCAGTAAAATTCTGGAGAATCGTATAGAAAGGCACATAAAAAATAATTGTGCACCACGATCAAGTAGGATTCATCCCTGGGATGCAAGGATGTTTTAATATATGGAAATCAATAAATATTATTCACCACATCAATTGACTTAAAGATAAGAACCATATGATCATCTTGATAGATGCAGAAAGAGCAGTTGACAAAGTACAGCATCCCTTTATTTTCAAAACATTAGAAAAACTAGGGATAACAGGAACTTACCTCGACATTGTAAAAGCTATCTATGCTAAGCCTCAGGCTAGGATCATTCTGAATGGAGAAAAATTGAAGGCATTCACTCTAAAATCTGGAACAGGACAAGGATGCCCTCTATCCACACTTCAATTCAATATAGTTCTCAAAACACTGGCCAGAGAAATTAGACGAAAGAAAATCAAAGCCATAAAAATAGGAAAAGAAGAACGTAAATTATCACTATGTGCTGGTGACATGATTCTATAGAATCATAGAAGACCCAAAAGGGTCTACAAAAAAAAACTACTGGAACTAATAAATGAATTCAGCAAAGTAGCAGTATCTAAAATCAACACGCATAAATCGAAGGCCTTTCTGTATATCAGCAACAAATCTTCTGAAACGGAAATGAGGAAAAGCAGTTCATTCAAAACATCCTCAAAAAAATTAAATACATGGGAATCAACCCAACAAAAGAGGTGAAAGATTTATACAATAAATCAATAGAACCCTAAAAAAAGAAGTAGAAGAAGATATTAGAAGATGGAAAAATATACCCTGTTCATGGATAGGCAGAACTAACATCATCAAAATGGCGATATTACCAAAAGTTATCTATAGGTTTAATGCAATGCCAATCAAAATCCCAATGGCATTTCTTGTAGAAATAGAGAAAGCAATCATGAAATTCATATGGAAAAATATAAGACCCAGAAATACAAAAGCAATTCTAAGCAGGAAGTGTGAATCAGGTGGTATAGTGATACCAGTTTTCAAACTATATGACAGAGCAATAGTAACAAAAACAGCATGGTACTGGTACCAAAACAGGCGGGTAGACCAGTGGTACGGTATACAGGACACAAGAGACTAATCCACAAAGCTACAACTATGTTATATTTGATAAAGGAGCTAAAAGCATGCAATGGAGGAAGGATAGCATCTTCAACAAATGGTGTTGGGTAAACTGAAAATCCATATGCAACAAAATGGAACTTAATCCCCTCCTCTCGCCATGCACAAGAGAGTTAACTCAAAGTGGATCATGGAGCTAGATATCAAATCAGAGACTCTGCATGTGTTAGAAGAAAAAGTTGGCTCTGGTCTATGTATTGTGGGGTCGGGCTCCAAATTCCTTAATAGGACACCCATAGCACAAGAGTTAATAACAAGAATCAACAAATGGGACTTACTTAAATTAAAAAGTTTTTTCTCAGCAAAAGAAACAATAAGAGAGGTAAATAGGAAGCCTACATCATGGGAACAAATTTTTACTCATCACACTTCAGATAGAGCCCTAATATCCAGAGTATACAAAAAACTCAAACAATTAGACAATAAGATAACAAATAACCCAATCAACAAATGGGCCAAGGACCTGAAAAGACACTTCTCAAAGGAGGACATACAATCAATCAATATGTACATGAAAAAATGCTCACCATCTCTAGCAGTCAGAGAAATGCAAATCAAAACCACCCTAAGATACCATCTCACTCCAGTAAGATTGACAGCCTTTAGGAAGTCAAACAACAACAAGTGCTGCTGAGGATGTGGGGAAAAGGGTACTCTTGTACATTGCTGGTGGGACTGCAAACTGGTGCGGCCAATTTGGAAAGCAGTATGGAGAATCCTGCGAAAGCTGGGAATGGAACCACCAATTGACCAAGCTATTGCCCTTCTCGGACTATTCCCTGAATCTTAAAAGAGCGTATTACAGTGGTACTGCCACATCGATGTTCATAGCAGCACAATTCACAATTGCTAGACTGTAGAACCAACCCAGATGCCCTACAATAGATGAATGGATTAAAAAAATGTGGCATTTATACACCATGGAGTAATATGCAGCACTAAAAAATGACAAAATCATGGAATTTGCAGGGAAATGGATGGCACTAGAGCAGATAATGCTTAGTGAAGCTAGCCAATCGTAGAAAACAAATACCAAATGTCTTATTTGATATAATGAGAGCAACTAAGAACAGAGCAGGGAGGAAGAGCAGGAAGAAAAGATTAACATTAAACAGAGACGTGAGTTGGGGGGGGAGGTAGAGAAAAGGTAAATTTCATGGTAATGGAGGGAGACCCTCATTGTTACACAAAATTACATATAAGAGGTTGTGAGGGGAATGGGAAAATAAACAAAGAGAGAAATGAATTACAGTAGATTCGGTAGAGAGAGAAGATGGGAGTGGAGGGGAGCAGGGATAGTAGAGGATAGGAAAGGTACCAGAATACAAGTTACTAATAGGGCATTATGTAAAATGTGAATGTGTAACCGATGTGATTCTGCAATCCATATTTGGGGTAAAAATGGGAGTTCATAACCCACTTGAATCTAATGTATAAAATACGATATGTCAAGAGCTTTGTTATGTTTTGTACAACCAACTAATAAAATAAAATAAAATAAAATAATCGAAAGAAAAACACATGGGGAACTATTTCAACACAAAATTGACTAGATGTATAACTCCTACCTTATATAATGCAAAATGCACGTCCAACTATACACCATGCCTCCTCTGAAATGCTTGTAATTCTATTCTGTTTGGGTTGTTTTTCTGCATCTTATTAGGATTAGTAGTCAGAGTCTAGTAGATTAGGTGTCAGTGTCCGGTATTCAGTATTTCGAATGGAAAATTGGAAAATGGACCAAATGTGTATGCAAATATATGCTACACAAAAATTTTCCCACTCTCATCCAGAACAATGCCTTGACATTACCCTCGTCCCAAGTAATACATCATTAAAAGTCAAGAGTTAGAAAATCTGGGAATAAATATCTGGAATGGAATATGCTCAAAAGTTTACAACCTGGGAGGTGGTAGAGTAGTTTCCAAAAGTAAGGGACAGGGTAAACACTCCACAAACATGGAGCTGTGCTGGCATAAAGACTTCTTGAGAAACTGCCTCTGAGTTTGAGCACTTGAAATATATGTTGTTGTCAGGAGCTTTACCTTCCTTGTAGTGAGACCATTACAGCTGGTCTGCATCTATGTTACCTGGAGGACATGGTTTAATATTTTCCAATGAACATGCGGTAGCGGTGCTGAATTCAATCCTAGTCGGTAAACTGGGGCCACTGGGGGCTAAGTGTCTCCCCTTGTGGACTGTGAAGTCATTGGGTCATCCTCCACATTTTGTGGTGTTTATTGCTGCTGCACTGGGTGTTTAGTATTTGCTTCACGAAATACAAGGAGTTCAACTGAAAAACAGTGCTGAAGGGAGTTCTGTCATATGTGGTGGGTCAGGGTCTGTAGGAGAATGCACCAACCAAGGTTCTATCCCTCATAGCTTGCCCCTTGACCATAGCAACCTGATTCTGAACATTCCCCTGAAACCTCTCCATATAACAAGGTCCCTTTACTTGTAAGGGTCTGTTGGCTGCACCATGTCAGCCACAAGCCAATTTGAAGCCAATGGCAGATCCACATGGCCCCACCACAGATATTCCATCACACACCTGCCCACCACGGCTATAAGCCCACTAGTCAGCAGACTCCAACTTACTGGCATCTCTGTTCTACACCATTTTTGAAACCCAGTCAATCAAGGCACTGTCTGGTACACTCATAATCATCAACAGGATATCCAAAGGTCCTCCAGTGCCACCTGTTCATGAAAATTTAAAAAAAAATTTCATGGTATTTATCGAGCCATTTTTCAAGCATGAAGTTGGAGGCAATGTGGGTTTCAATTCATTCAGGAACAATTAAATGTTGAGGATGCTCATTTCCATAAAAGCTTTGGAGAACTCTCAGAGGCAAGTCTTCCCAAAGAGTAGCCAAAAGGTCACATGAAGCAAGGTGCATTGAGGTCTACAATGTGAGGTCCATGTGTGTTTTGACTGTCAACTATGGCTGCCAAGTCGTTCAGAATAAAATCATGTGATATCTTGCCTGAGATTCCCAGTGCTCTGCGGAAAGCAACCCTGGGCCTAGATCTCAGTTTCCAAGGGCAAATCTCATGCATGGCCTCCTAAAATTCCAACACAATTCATGGAAATACTTCGATGACGTCAGTTCCAGAATGCAGTCTCTTAGGGTAATCACACCAGAGTTCAAGCCAAGGTGGACCCAGTCGTCTCTTCCAACCGCCACACAAATGACCACGATTCAAACCAAAACAATCCCACATGACCTCATCTTCTTCCATTTAGGCACTCATCATAACTTCTGGCTGGAAGTTTCCATGAGGTGTTCACCCCAAGACAGTGTCCAAAAAATGTCCCTTGCATCTCATTTGCCTAAAGTCAGGGTGGCCTGTACACCCTTCCTGTGAACCAGGAATGATCAAAAAGGCCTGCCATTAATACTGCTCTGCTTCTCAAATTTGAGGCCTACTGACTGTGGGT
Source organism: Callospermophilus lateralis (assembly GCF_048772815.1). NCBI lineage: Eukaryota > Metazoa > Chordata > Mammalia > Rodentia > Sciuridae > Callospermophilus > Callospermophilus lateralis. Next base: position 998,232 of record NW_027514176.1, read on the forward strand.
TTTAGATTCTTTATGTGAATTGGAGTCATGAGAAAATCTAAGCACCTATGGGCTAGCCTCTGCAGGGTTTGAGGAACTTATTTGACCCAAAGAATCCCTATTCTCACTTGATGGAGGTCAGGAAAGTTACAGAGCAAGGTGAGAGACTTCATCCACAAGGACTGCTCTTTGGCCATTTTGGTTTTGGATGTACACATGGAATCTTTCTTTAGATCCATCAGGTGCTGAGACTCTAAGCCACCACCTCACACAGGCTCAAGAGTCTGAATAAGACACATTCTTTTCAAAGAAATTAAGCAAAGAGCCACAGGTAATGCCCATTTATTTCCATTGCAAAACTCTTCTTTTCAGGCTTCAAAAAGGTGTGGCCTGAGGCAAAGGCCTTCCTGAAATTCAGGGCAACAGAACAATAGGTAAGCATAAGGCCCAAAGCAGGGTTTCTCCACTGAGACTTTCCTGGTCCCAGTGATTTCTGAGTTTTCTGAGATGCTCAATATTCCCTTCAGCTATCCAGTACATGGCCATGTCAAAGAACTTGGAGGTGGTACATAACTTGGACAAAAAACCATGAGCCTATTCTGGAGAGTCTCCAGAATTCAGGAAGAAAACAGGAACTTAGGAAGATATCAGGTGTAGCCCATCGATCAGGCAAGCCGCAGTCCATTCATAAATTGGGCAAAATGAATGCTGTGAAGCTTTCTACTAGACAGGACACATCCATTTATGCATTCTCTTTTCTAATGTCTACAACTATGCACACAGTGGGATACACAGACACAGAAACACTCGCCTTGTCAAGGGACTTTCTAGAAAATGTTCACTAAATCCAAACAAACCACTTTTCCTACCTATTTTCAGAACAAGGGAAAATCACAAACCTACAACCACACCCACAGAGGCACCTCCTTACCCCAAGTAATTCTGAGACTATCAGGAGTGTCCTCTGACTGGTGGGGCATATTATGTTCCCTCAAAATGGCATGTCCTGTCTCAGATCTCCTCTTCTTATCCAACTCTCTGAAGTTGTCAAGAGCAAGCTGTGAGCAACTACCTTTTTTCCCAGGAAAGGCCCGTCTTCAGAACTCTCTTGGCATTTGGCCTTCCTCACATCAGTAGGTACCAAGAAAGACTGATTCTGTCCTTGGTACATCCAAACAAGTGAGAACACTGGGACTGGGACTGGGACTGGCTCTGTGTGCCTGGCTTCCTGGATCCCAAGTTCAGAGAGTTCCATCAACAAGGAAGTGAGGTGAGGTCACTTCCTTCAGCAACTGAATGAGGTCACTGCCTTGGCAACCACTTTGTCCTAACAGTTGCTTCCAAGGGTCCCTTCAGATGCAGGCTGCTCCTACTACCTGTGACAGTTTCACAAGTTAGAATAGTATATCAACCATAGGCACCAGGAAACAACTCTCCACACAGGCCTGGTTTGGTCCATCTTCTCTACATTAAGAAGAGAGAGGCTGATTCAGACACAACCCTTCATCCTGACCAGGTTGTTTGCCATGGAAGATGACTTCTGCTCTCTCAGGTCCTTCATAGGTGCCTACATCTTCTCCAGGGATCATTTCTGCACAGACCTTTGAATTTCTCAGGAGGTGAAAGATCCCCTATATTCCTGTATTGTAAGACCAACTCTGTGCCTGCTCTTCTGTAAAGTTAGATTGAGGGTAGATGGTATGGTTAGGATTAATAACATGTTTGATTTGTGTTAGGAATCATTCTGCTGGATGAATAATGGTGTTGTAAACCTGAGATATTTTTAAGAATATAGAGGTGAAATATTGTAATGGTCAGGCGAGTATAGGAGGAAGAGATGACCAAGAGACTGTCTCATGCAACTACAAAGGGTTCATTGTGGGTCCAGCATGCTGGGGCTCAGAGCTCAGTTGAATAGAGCAAAGAGCCCTGAGAACAGCTTAAGCAGAGCTTATGTACTTTTCTTGGAGAAGGCAGGGATGGAAGTTTATTGATGGGTCAGGGCGAGTAGGCCGTTTGCTTTCAACTGCGTGACTGAGCACATTCTGCAGTTTGGCAGTTGGGGACAGCACATTCTGGGAACAAGATTAGCAAAAAGTTCTCAAGATTTCAACAGTGTTTTGTTAAGCGTACAGAAAAACAGGAAGTGACAAGTACCTATTTCATTAACCTTTCATTCCCCACTTCTTCTTCTGGTTACTTTCAATCATAAAAGTCATCACTGATGGGTGTTACATTTTATGTCTTCTAGTGTGGTATATTGTTGTCTGATTACCATAAGTTTAACTTGTCCAATTTGAGCTTGGAGAAAGGAAACTCCATGGTTTAGCCAACAGGGTCCTACAGTTCGCAATAATATGAGGATTATTAATGGACCAGCCAGGGCTGATGAAAGCATAGTTAACCAGACGGACTGTGTGAACCAAGACTCAAACCACCCTTTTTGGGCCTCTCTTTTTCGTTGACGCTCTTCAATGCGTTTTCTTTATTTACTCATAGATTCTTTTCAACTCCAGTGTGGCCGGCACAAAAACAACATTCTTCCCTCAATGCACTACAAAGTCCCCCTTCTCTCATGAAGAGGAGGTTTTATCGCTCGTCTGATCTGTAAAACAGATTCATAGACAGAGGTTAAACATTCCTGTAAAGCTGTGATGGAGGTTTTATTATCTTTAAGTTTTGGTCTATTGCTGCTTCTAATTAGGGCATTGGTTGTGTCCTTTGGACTAGGGCATTGATTCCTGTGCCCACTCATGCAGCAACTCCTATTCCTAATAGGATGGCTAAAGTGAGAGATACAGGTTCCCAGCGGAACTGAGTTGCATGCCCTCCTATTTGACCTTTAAATGGACAAGCGTCATCATAGAGCACTCTGGGAAACATCTGCACCATTACATAATTAATCACATCTGTTGACTATTTCATGAAAACATAAACAATGTTTAAGTATATAGAATCTTTCTGTTATAGGGACGGACGAGGCAAAGCACCTAAGATAGCACTGAAGACAGGGAAACAGTCCTATTTGGTTGCAAACGGATTTAGAGGGCATTGCTTCTGTTGTAATCAATTAATCCCCTGAACCCCAAGTTTAGGTAGTTTGATAATTTGTACCCAACATGTAAGGGAAGGGGCTCAGAAGTTCAAAGTCGGCAGAAGTTCACAAAAAGCTGTTTTTCTATCTTTTATTTTATCCTCTGTTCTGGGCAAGTTAACTTTTCAAGGACACCTGAAAGGGGGAGAGATTTTTTTCTCTTTTTTTTTCACCCTGCCAGCTGTTACCATGGAGCCTAGTTGGTAACTTCTTTATCTTAGAAATGTAGCCATCTCTGTGAAGCCCCCACTCAAGGCCAGAGGCCTTGTTCACATATTTTGTGAAAAACTAGTATGGGTGTGTCTAGCTCAGGAGTGCTGATTTTTTTTCGCCAGTTGCCAAGTAGACCAGGGCAACACGAAAAGAAGAAGTTTATCTACAGTGAACTCTTTTAAAGGAACTCTTTTGCTGAAAGTCCTAAAGTCAGCCATGGTGAAGACTTCTGGAGAAGGTCATTTAAGACTTTTCTGTGGGCCTGGTAGAGAGGGGGAAGACGTGGAAGGCAAGGCTGAGAGCAGTTTCATGGATCTGAGAATGAGGAAGTAGAAATGTAAAAGAATATTGGAAAAGGGGTTTGGGATTTTCCTAGCAACAAAAACTTGAGCAGTAGAACAGGTAGAGCAGAGGGGACGACGGGAGTGAGTATCCCAAAAAGCATGTGAGGTATTTTAAATTCTTAGTCACCTGTTTACAGTGATGACAAAGCAACTTTAAAGGCCATTTTAATTACATCCTGGATAGGGGTCTGAGGGATCTCCTCAGCTGGTTTGAGCTTTGGGTTAGCTGGTAAGAGGACCTTATGGAACCCAGTGCGGGCACTGACAGGAGAAGAGAGGAGTGAGTGTGTGGAGGGGTACCTCAGTACCGGATACATCAGCAAGGGGGCAATTGTCTGAGAACCGGCAGAGGTTTTGATTTTTGATCTAGTAATTGGAGGGGAGAAATCAGGTTGCTGAGGTGGGAGTGCCAGCAGAGAGTCTGGAGCAGAAGGCTGAGTTTGAGGAACTATTGGAGAAGTATAGTTCAGGATGTGAGCAAAGGAGGGAAAAAACCTCCACATAGGGGAATCTCCTTTAACCCTTTTGAGCACTTGCAGAAGTTAAAAAGGTCATGCAGAATGTGAGGATCTGGAGACCCCTCTGGGGGTCACAGGTTTTGGTTGTCTAATTGGTAATATGGCCAATTCTGTGTATTGAATTTGATGAGCAGTTTGAGTTCCACCAGGCAGTCCCTGTATGCTAACATCCCCATGACTTACAGAAGAAGTCGGCTTTCCCCCCACACAGCCGTGGCTGTTTGTGGCTTTGATAGTCTTCCAGGCAAACATAGTAATCTAGGCTAGCCAACCTGCATCTGGCTCACGTGTCCCTACATCATTAATATTTGTTTTCATTATCTATGATACGAAAGGGATTTAATGAAATTTTAGTGGGATCTGCTTTATCAGGGATATCCCAATAGGAAAAACCTATAGGCAGCTGACAAATGTTGAGATGACCAACAGGTCCCTATGTGGGCTGTAAGCGAGATAGACCATTCTTCTGGTCTATGAGGATTTGTGATCAGCCATTGCTGCTGAATTCACTGATGAGGGTTAGGACTAGTGGTGGCCAAGGGGAGAGTCTATAGCCTTATACACATGCCAAATACACAATTTGAAAGGGTTACCAGTCATTTCCAGTTTCCAGCCAGAGTCTGGACAGGGAACAGGCTTGAGATGGAAGGCATGGATACAGGAAAGGATTCCATCTACATTTACCACTGTAGGTGTTATAAGTAGCACGTGGTATTTCCTTTCCAGCGGGGTTCCAGGGATGACACCTGATGTCATCTTATGTAGATGAAGTCTCTTACTTGATATCGATGTGGAGTCTCCTTGTCCCCAGGTTGGTAGGCCGTGGCCAGCTGTTTTAACAGGTATCGCTGAGTTCTTTCAAGAGCTTTAAGTGTGTCAAGCAAGGGGGTGTGGAAGGGATCCTTAGGTCTTAGAGTTGGGGTTAGGTCCCTTACTGGAGGAGGGGCAACAAAAAGAATTTCACAGGGGGGAGGTTACACAAAGAAACAGAGGGAGTATTTTTTAGATGATACAGTGCATAAGGCAGGAGTATAGTCCAATCTTTTAGCTGGTTTCTAAGCTTAATTTCATTAAGGTCTCTTTAATGGTTCTATTTATTTTTTCTACCTGTCCTGAGCTCTGGGATCTATAAGCATAATGTAACTACCAATTAATCACCAGGGTACAGGTTAACCCATGACTTACCTGGGCCATGAACACCAGTGCATTGTCAGACCCTATTACCTTAGGCAGGCCGTATCTTGGAAAAATATCCTTCAGTATCATCTTGACCACGATTTGAGCCATTGTTTTTTTTTTTTTTTTTGGGGGGGGAAGGTTTCAATCCATCCTGAAAATGTATCTACAAAGACTAGGAGATATTTAAGTCCATAACTTGCTGGCTTAATTTCAGTAAAGTTCACTTCTGAAAATTTTTCTGGTCTGGTCTTCGAAGGTGTTTTCCTGCAGGAAGCTTAAAAGGGTAAGCATTAACCAATTGATGGACCTGAGACGCTTTTGATACCCATTCAGTTATTTCCTTTCGCTGTGAGTCGGTTAGTAGAAAACTCTGTTCTTGATCTTTCAGGAATGCCTGCAATTTCTTTGAACCAAGGTGAGTGAGTTGATGTACATTTTCTACTGACATTGTTAAAGCCATGACTATAGGAGTTTTTACTGAAGGATTTAGAAATTCCACTTGGGGGCCTTCAGGGTTAAAAGTCATTATGGCCCAGAGTTTGGTGAGCAGATCTCCACCCATCAATGGGGCCGGGAACTCTGGGATTACTAGGAAGGAGTGATGGATTTTTCCTTTCCACAGGTCCATGTACCTCTTAGTTGTCCAAGCCCGATATTTACTGCCATTAGCCCCTTGAACTAGAGACCTTTTATTTGATTGAGGGCCCAATGGGGCCTTAAAGGCTGAGTATAATGCCCCTGTATCTACTTCAAAGTTTATTGGGGTCCCTTCAACTTCAAAAGTTATTTACTATAACTGTGAGTTGGTTAGTGGAGTTGGTTAGACTTCATCCACAATGAGTGCTCTTTTGGAGATGTTGGTTTTGGATGCACACAAGGGATCTTTCTTTAGATCCATCAGGTGCTGAGAATCTAAGCCACAGCCTTACACAGGGCCAAAATGCTGATTCAGACACATCCCTTTCCAAAGCAATTAAGGAAAGAATCACAGGTGATGTCCACTCATTTCCATTTGAAAACTGTTTTCTTCAGGCTTCACAAAGGGGTGGCCTGAGGCAAAGACCTTCCTGACATTCAGGCCAACATAACAATAGGCAAGCAAAAGGCCCATTGCAGGGTTTCTCCACTGAGACTTTCCTGGTAACACTGATATCTGAGTTTTCTGAGATGCTCCCATTCCATTCAGCTGTCCAGTACATGGCTTTGTCAAAGATCTTGGAGGTTGTACATATCTGGGGCAAGATGAATCCTGGGAAGCTTTCTCCTAGACAGGAAACATCCATTGATGCATTCTCTTTTCTAATTTCTACAACCACAGACACAGTGGGATACACAGAAATAGAAACAATCGCCTTGTCAAATGACTTACCAGAAACAGTTCACGCCAAACCAAACAAACTGCCTTTCCTACCTATTCTCAGAACATGAGACAAAACCACAAACACACACCCACACCCAAAAAGGCACCTCCTTCCCCCAAGGAGGTCTGTGACTATACAGAGTGTTCTCTGACTGGTGGGCCATTCTATGTTTCACGGAATTGGACTATCTTGTCTCAGATCTAGTATCCTTGGCCAACTGTGTGAAGCTGACAGGAGCCAGCAGTGAGCCATTACCGGCTTTCTCAGGAAAGGCCCCTCTTCTGAGCTCTTCTGGCATTTGGCCATCTTCACATTAGTAGGCACCAAGAAAGAATGATTCTCACCTTGGTAAATCCAAACAAGTGAGACCACTGGGAGTGGGACTGGGACTGGCTCTGGGTGCCTGCCTTCCTGGATTCCAAGTTCAGAGACTTCCAAAAACAAGGAAGTGAGGTGAGGTCACTTCCTCCTGAAATGAATGAGGTCACTGACTTGGCAACCACTTTGTGCTAACAGTTTCTTCTTATGGTCCCTTGAGATGGAGGCTGCCCCTACTTCATGTGACACTTTCACAAGTTAGAATGGTATATAAACCTTAGGCACCTGGGAAGAGCTCTCCACAAAGGCCTGGTTTGGTCCATCTTCTCTACATTAAAAAGAGAGAGGCTGATTCAGACACAAACCTGTATCCTGACCAGGTTGTTTGCTATGGAAGATGACTTTCACTTTCAAAAGTCCTTCATAGCTGCATACATCTTCTCCAGGGATTATTTCTGCATGTATCTTTGAGGTTCTCAGCATGTGGAAGATCCCCTACATTCCTGTATTGTAAGACCAACACTTTCCCTGCTCTTCTGCAATGTTAGATTGAGGGAACAGTGTATGGTTAGGGTTAAAAACATGTTCGATTTGTGTTAGGAATAATTCTGCGGGATGATTAATGGTATTGGAAACCTGCGATATTTACAAGAATATATAGGTGAAATATAAGTATGAAAACAGGAATCCTGGTAAGATTTGAAGCTCAGAAGGGCATTGGGCCCTTGATTGGGAGACTTAGTTTTGCATTATGTTCTGCACACATGCCTCAGCTGAATCGATATAAAATGGCATAGGACCTTTTTTCTTGGATGATTGAATGTCGAAGAGAACATCCAGTCAAAAAGGGACAGTAGGTAGGATTAAGAAGATAGTCAGTAGGTTTAGAAAAAAGCGTGAGTATAGGATTCGGACCAAAATATTTTTAGCAATAGGGTTTTGGTTAGAAAGTGAATGTCAATGTAAGCACATGTAAAGAATGAGTTACAATAATGAGCTGGGGAAAATATGTAGGAAAACAGATATCAATAGAGACATTACGAAATGAGACAAAGTATAAAGTGAGTAATAGGATTAGACATTTTCAACAGGCTTGAGTTTGAATATATAATCTTAGGAAAAAACAAATATGTAATCACCAATAGGATTTTCATTTGAGCACATTAGGCAACCTGGACATGGATGTTTTTAGTAATCCATGTTCAATTACCGTTTAGGTTTGGTACAATCATAAGTGTGACGTTTGTGTTTTTTGTGTCCTGAATATTACTGTGATAAAATGTATATGTAGATCAGGTGACATGGGTATTTCTTCCACCATTTCTGGGAGCAATATGTTGAAGATGTATTAATTAGTACTGGAGTTCAATGAGGTGTATCCTGTGTCTATGAATATAGAGATAATGCATGAATAGACGATATTCTGAATAAATAATATAACTGATTCCACTTTAAATAAAGGATTGAATTAATATCTGAAAATATATAGGAAATCTTATATTGATAAACAATCATTCATTCCAACCGGTTATACATCTAATTTTAATATTAGGTTTATGGTTTATCATGAAGAGTGTGTGGGCTTTGTTTCAAAATTGATTATGGAAATCAAATATAATGTGTTTGGAAAGAAGTCTCATGAAAAGACCAGTTAAGAAACCTGGAGGAATACATGTGTTTTGAAGCAGTAAGTGATTGAAAGTGAAACAAATGCCTATAAATTTGTGAACTTGTGGATGAAATATATATCCTATGATGTGCATAAACTGAAGAAATAATAATGTACCAGTGTTGTAAAAAAATGAACGTCAAAATACACATTATGTCCCATAAAAATCTACAGGCAATGGTGTTTAAGTGGGTCAGTTACTGTAGAAATATTAGGATTTGTATGCAACATTAACTGAAGTTAGTTTTCAGTACTAGAAAACAAATATGTATTTCAGGTGAATGAATATTTCTGAGAATAATCTTGTAAAAAGTTGATTATAAATCCACATACATGAACATGAATGAATTCAGGGAGTTAATGTAAGACACATATATTTCATATTTTGAAAAATCTGGAGAGTGTGTATATATATATACACAGACATTAAAATGTAGCAATATTTATGCCTATCGAAATTCATCATTAAATATATATCATCAACAGATGCAAAAGTATTTATTTTAGTAAACATGGATTTATGTATAATGTTTTTCAACTAGGAAGCTCACCCATAGTTTGAATTTTCAGTTCCAAAATCATTTTGGAGGAGTGATCTCTTCTCAAAATTTGTATCTTCCTAGTAACTGTAACCTCAAAAGTATGTATGTGTGATACCAGGTAGGATTCTATATGTGCATATAAAATTACATGTGCTGAATAGGCTACAGAGAAAGGGAGACAGGAATTCACATATTTGTTTACTTTAAAACACATTGAGAACTATTCAAACAAAAAATTTACTGGATTTATAACACCAACCCTTTATCATCCAAAAGACCAGTCCAACTGTACACCATTCCTCCTCTGAACTGCTTGTATTTCTATTCTGTTTGGGTTATTTTTCTCCATCATAATGGTTTAGTAGTCAGAGTCTAGTCAGCTATTGGTTAGTGTCAGGGATTCAGTATTTCGAATGGAAAATTAGATAATGAATCCAATGTGTATGCAAATATGTGCTACACAAAATTTTTCCACTCTCATCCAGAATAATGCCTTCATATTACTTCGGCCCCAAGTAAGACACAATTAGAGGAGAACAGTTAGAAAATCTGTGAATACCTATCAGGAATGCAAAATCCTCAGGAGTTCACAACCTTGGAGGTGGTAGGGGAGTTTCCAAAAGTAAGGTACAGGGTTGATAGATCCAACCTGATCTTTCATTAAAATTGGGGGCCATCTTGCCACAAAGCCATGAAAAGATAATTTTGGCTTTACTATAAATTAGCGCAAATTCTGAACCTGCTTGGAATGCCTACCAGTGCCTTGAACTCACCCATGTCTGGATCTCTGACCAGATAGCAGCGCTCTCTAAAACTTTAATGATACCTCATAAATATTTTTCTTTCCCTGGCCAGACAACGTGTCTCTGAGGCTCTAATGGTCCTCATAAATTCTGATGTTAGGGCCAGCAAAAAAAAAAAAAAATGTAATATACCATTAGTGTGATGCTTGTCAAAGTTCTCTTATCTGTAACCTTTCTTTTGTGTATCTTTCTGGGCTACATATCTGGGCTGTAGAAAAGTTGGGTTGCTGTCTTGTTCCCGCCATTTTGGGAGGGAGAGGCAGCCTGGCCGGTTGAAATAATAAGCTTGCCTTAATTTGATTTTAATTGGAGTCAGTGGTCTTTTCTTGCATTCTGGTCTTACATTTTGGAGTTCCAAAGCGAGATAACCCTGCCCGACCAGATCACAAGACCAGACTGTGGAAATTCTGAAGCTGGCCTGCCCTCTAGGGCTCCACACTGGAGAGCCACTCTAGGGGGTGTGCAACTTAAGACGTTCCAAGGCCTTGGATTGAGCCTTCAGTCCGTGGAGCACTGCAGAGAACCAAAGCACTAAAACTATTAGCAAGCTCCTGGTAGAGGAGGCCTCCATATGTAAGTGACACCTTTATAACATCTGCTATCCAGTTAAGGGAGAGTACTTCTGATGACAGGGAGGTGGCCTGGGTAGGCTAACATATACCCCTCTCTGGGACAGTAATGAGAATGGTTCTGTCCTCTGTTCTGTTCTGTAGGGAATTGCTCTTTAAATTTAAGCTCACAAGGTTTTCTAGGTGTTCAAAAATCTAATAAAATATTAATGTCTACAAAAGGTCTAATATGCCTTTGTTCAAGGACTTTTCCTTCAACAACAAAAAAAATGGTTTACAATTTTCAATACAATTGTCTAATATTTTAATAAATAAGTAAAGTAAATTTCATATGGGATTACTCATTCATGAGTAGTTTTGTTTGATATCTGATTGATTTACTAAGGTCTGTATAAGTTTGTACTAAAGTGTGTATAAGATTGTAAAATTCAGTCATGTGTTAAAGAGACAAAAATTTCTGAAAACATAAGTTTACCCATAAAACTGTGTTATTAAGTTTTATTTTTTTCTAGAGCAAACAACCATAAAAATTAAACAACTGAATAAATAAGAACTGTTATTTTAGAGAACTGTACTGCCATTTCTTTAAAAGCTAAACTTGGTTAATGTAGAAACATCAATGTAATTGTGTTGCTGTCAATGTGCTCATATCTTCCAGGTATACAAGTCTGTAAGGTAGAAACTTGAAAAGAGCATTATATCAATCTGTTGTTCTAAAGTTATATGGTAAAAAAAATATATTGGGGATTTATTTACCTGTTATCAATAAGATATGTAAAGTTTTATGTTACTTTTTACATTGGGGAACCATTTAAGTGTATTTTTAAGTTATTGAGAGCCTAATCTATGTAAAGGTTAAAAACTTTCAGCCTTTCTTTAATTCATGTTTTAAATCTGATATCATACGGTGTTAGCAAATGTTCATGTGACCTGACACAATTTATGTAAACTTTGTAAAATGATATTTAAAAAACAAAGATCACCTTTAGATCTAAAACACTAAAGATTCATATAGAGCCCTGCCTTAACTGAAATAAGGCTGTGTGTCCCATCTTACAACATGTGAGAATGACTACGAAAGCAGTAGGTCAGATTTTATTTCATTTAAAGTTATGTTCAAAAGTTTCTTTGGTTTTTGATTTGTGTCAAGATTACTAGGATTTAAACAGGGGATATAGTGTATAACTCAGCCAAAAAATGTAGGGTAGCTGTTACACGAACTAAGTATTTTTACTCTTGTTAAAAATTTTTATTTTGTAATTTCCTTATAAGTGATCTAAAGATTCCCTGTTAGTGTTTTACAGAAGTGTTGCTTTAAGAACACAACATGGGTTAATTTAAGATAATAAGTCATCACCTATAAGACAGAATAATACAGATCCCAATTAATTAAAAGATAAATAATTATAAAGTTATAGACATTAAATCCCAGTACTTGTAATATAAGGCTGTTAAAATTTATTTGCTGGATGTTTCAGATTAGGATTTAATTAAAGTTAAATGAAAAGGGCCAAGAAAACCAATATTTGGCTCTTGCCCTCTGAGTCAGTCTGAATCCAGGGAACAGGGGACTTCTCTAAAGAGCTTTGCAACTCTGGGCCAAATAACCTCCAGATCAGGAAAAATAATGAGACCACTGGAGAACATAAAGCCAATGAGTGCATTTGCCATGAAGAGGAGAGTTATCAGAGAAGGGAGACATTTTTATGCTTCTGAGGGAAACCACATGGTCAAGCAAGACCTGGACCCACCTAACGAAAATGGCACTATCAGAACTGAGAAGCTGCTCTCAAGTTTCCCCAGAATTGACTCCCATAAAAGCTCAGCTGACTGTGAAAAATAGATAGAAACAGAAGTCAGTTTGCCTGTTTCATCTTAAACAGTTAGCAAAGACAGTTAAAACGAAAATACAGCCATTCCTGGGCATTTTAATTAATAATAATCATCATCATCATCATCATCATCATCATCATCATCATAATAATAATAATAATAAAATTTTAAGGTATACAATTTATGTTAGCCTCCCAAAATAAGTAAGACTGGAAACTAAAAGAAGGATTCTCAGACAGGAATGCCTGATAACTATAAAAAGAGACTATCAAGAGGAGCTGCCAGAGGCAGATTTTTTAGGTTAAGACCTACTTATATTCCTAACCTAAACAGGTAGTCTTCGTGTCTGCTAGTACGATTATCCAGCCCTGAGTAACAGAAGTGAAGATTTCTCTATTAGACACAAAGGTCATACTAGTAAAAGGATTTTGCAAGATCAGATGACATGAAATTATTACACTGTATCTAATGGGGAAGGACAACTGTAACACTAAAATTAAAAGGTTACGTTGACAGTCCAGATAACTGGGGAAACTAAAGTCTGGTGAGGGAACCTCAATACAGCGACATGTTCCAACTGCTGCAACATTTATTCAGTACTCATGGTTTTTGTTTCTCTCAACTTTCAGGGCAGCTGAACAATAGGTAATCTAAAGGCCAAAAGCAGGGTTTCTCCACTGAGACTTTCATGGTCACACTGATATCTGAGTTTTCTGACATGGTCGCCATTCCTTTCAGCTATTCAGTACATGGCCATGTCACAGAGATTGGAGGTGGTACATACCTTGGACACAAAACCATGAGCCTATTCTACAGAGTGGCCAGAATTCAGAAAGAAAACAGGAACTTAGGAAGATAGCAGGTGTTGCCCATCGATAAGGCAAGCTGCAGTACATTCATAAATTGGGCAGGATGAATGTTGGGAAGCTTTCTACTAGACAGGACACATCCAATGATGCATCCTCTTTTCTAATATCTACAACCACGGACACAGTGGGTTACACAGACATAGAAACACTCGCCTTGTCAAATGACTTAGTAAAAGCAAGTAAACCGCCTTTCCTACCTATTCTCAGAATATGAGACAAAACCACAAACCCACACCCAGACCCACAAAGACACCTCCTTCCCCCAAGTAGGTCTGTGACTATCCGGAGTTTCCTCTGAGTGGTGGACCATGCTATGTTCACCAGAAATGGCCTGTCCTATCTCAGATCTGGTCTCTTTGGCCACCTCTCTGAAATTGTCAGAAGCGAGTGCTGAGCCACTACCTGCTTTCTCAGAAAAGGACCCTCTTCAGAGCTTTCCTGGCATTTGGCCATCCTCACATCAGTAGGTACCAAAAAAGACTGACCCTGTCCTCGGTAAATCCAAACAAGTGAGACCAATGGGACTTGGATTGGGACTGCTTTTGGGTGCCTGGCTTCCCGAATCCCAAGTTCAGAGAATTCCATCACCAAGGAAGTGAGGTGAGGTCACTTCCTTCCTGAACTGAATGAGGTCACTGCCTTGGCAACCAGTTTGTTCTAACAGTTGCTTCCAAGGGTCCCATGAGATGGAGGCTTCCCCTACTCTCTGTGACACTTTCACAAGTTAGAATGATAAATCAAACATAGGCACCCAGGAACAGCTCTCCATAATTGCCTGCTTTGGTCCATCTTCTCTACACTAAGATCAGAGAGGATGATTCAGACACAACCCTTCATCCTGACCAGGTTGCTTTCCATGCTAGATGACTTTTGCTCTCTCAGGTCATTCATAGCTGCCTATATCTTCTCCAGGGATCATTTCTGCAAGGACCTTTGTGGTTATTAGCAGGTTAAAGATCCACTACATTCCTGTATTTTAAGACCAACTCTGTCCCTGCTCTTCTGTAACGTAAGATTGAGGGAACAGTGTATGCTTAGGGTTAATAACAGATTCAATTTCAGTTAGGAATCATTCTACAGGATGAATAAAGGTATTGGGATCCTGCAATATTTACAACAATATATAGGTGAAATATAATTATGAAAACAGAAATCTAAGTAAGATTTGAAGCCCAGAAGGTCATTGGGCCCTTGATTGGTATACTTAGCTTTGAATTACTTTCTGCACAGATGTCTCAGATAAATCGATATACAATGGCATAGTATCTTGTACCTGGGATGATGGAATGTAGAAGAGAACATCCAGTCAAAAAGTGATAGAAGTTAGGATTAGGAAGATATTCGGTAGGTTTAGGAAGGAGGGAATAATAGATTTGGAACAAATGTTCTTTAGCAATAGGGTTTCGGTTAGAGGGTGAATGTAAGTGTCACCACATGTGAAGATTCAGTCACAATGATGAACTGGGGAAAATATCTAGGAAAGAAGATATCAATTGAGACATTACAAAATCAGGCAAAGTATAAAGTGAGTGACAGGATTAGACTTTTTCAAAAGGGTTGAGTTTGATTATATAATCTTTGGAAGAAACAAATATGTAGTCACCAATAGGATTTTCATTTGAGCACATTAGGCAACCTGGACATGGATGTTTTTAGTAATTCATGTTCAATTTCCGTTTAGGTTTGGTACAATCATAAGTGTGACGTTTGTGTTTTTTGTGTCCTGAATATTACTGTGATAAAATGTATATGTAGATCAGGTGACATGGGTATTTCTTCCACCATTTCTGGGAGCAATATGTTGAAGATGTATTAATTAGTACTGGAGTTCAATGAGGTGTATCCTGTGTCTATGAATATAGAGATAATGCATGAATAGACGACACTGTGAATAAATAATATAACTGATTCCACTTTAAACAATGGATTGAATTAATATCTGAAAATATATATGAAATCTTATATTGATATACATTCATTCATTTCAACCAGTTGTACATCTAATGTTAACATTAGGGTTATGGATTATCATGAAGGGTGTGTGAGTTTTGCTTCAAAAGTGATTATGGAAATCGAAAATAAAGTGTTTGGAAAGAAGTCTCACTGAAAGACCCGTCAAGAAACCTGGAGGAATACATGTGTTCTAAAACAGGAAGTGATTGAAAGTGAAACAAATGCCTATAATTTGCGAACTTGTGGATGAAATATATATTCTATGATGTGCATAAACTGAAGAAATTGTAAAGTACCAGTGTTAAATAAAAATGAATGTCAAAAGTCACATCATATCCCATAGGAATCTACTTGCATTGATGTTAAACAGGATGAGTTACTGTAGAAATATTAGGATTTGTATGCACCATTCACTGAAGTTAGTTGTCAGTACTAGGAAACAATATGTATTTCGGGTTGATGAATATTTTTGAGAATAATCTTGTGAAATATTGATTATAAATCCACATACATGAGCATCAATGAATTTATAGAGTGTACAGTAAGACACATATATTTCATATTTTGAAAAATCTGGAGTGTGTGTGTGTGTGTATATGTATATATATATATATATATATATATATATATATATATATATATATATATATATATATATATATACATATAACACAGAGACATTAAAAAGTAGCAATACATATGACAATCAAAATTTGTTGTGAAATATATATCATCCACATATATTTGGATATACATATAACACACAGACATTAAAAAGTAGCAATATATATGACAATCGAAATTTGTTGTGAAATATATATCATCCACAGGTCCAAATATATTTATGTTACTCAACATGATTTATGTATAATGTTGTTCAACTAGGAAATTCACGAATAGTTTGAATTTTCAGTTCCAACAGCATTTAGTAGGAGTGATCTCTGCTAACAATTTGTATCTGCCAAATCAGCCATCTCAAAAGAATGTACATGTGATACCAGGTAGGAATCTATATGTGCATATGAAATTACATGTGCTGAATAGGCTACAGAGAAAGGGAGACAGGATTTTTTTATTTGTTAAATTAAAAACACATGGAGAACTATTTCAACAAAAAATTGACAAGTTTTACAACAGCTACACTTTATCATGCAAAAGGCAATTCCAACTGTACACCATGCCTCTTCTGAACTGATTGCATTTCCAATCTGTTTGGGTTATTTTTCTCCATCATATTAGGATTAGTAGTCAGAGTCTAGTAGGGTTTGGGGTAGTGTCAGGGATAAAGTACTTCCAAAGGAAAATTAGAAAAAGAATTCAATGAGTAGGCAAATATGTGCTACAAAAAATCCTCCCACACTCATCCAGAACAAAGCCTTGACATAACCATTACCCCAAGTATGACACAATTAGAAGAGAAGAGTTTGAAAATCCGTGATTATATATCTGGAATGGAACATGCTCAGGAGTTTACAAACTTGGAGGTGGTAGAGGAGATTCCAAAAGTAAGGGACAGGGTAAACACGCCACAAACATGGAGCTCTGGTGGAATAAAGACTTATTGAGAAACAGCCTCTGAGTTTGGACACATGAAATATATGTTGTTGTCAGGAGCTTTAGCTTCCTTTGTAGTGAGACCATCAAAGCTGGGTCTGCATCTATGTGACCTGGAGGTAGTGGTTTCTTATTTTCCAATGACCATGAGGCAGCAGTGCTGAATTCTATATTTTTAGGTCAACTGTGGCCATTGGGGACTAAGTGTCTCCCCCCCTGTGGACCGTGAAGTCATTTGGTCATCCTCCATTTTTCCTGGTGTTTCTTGCAGCTGCACTGGGAGTTTGGTATTTGCTTCACGAAATACAAGGAATTCAACTGGGACACAGTGCTGGAGGGAGTTCTGTCACGTGTGGTGAAACAGGGTCAGCAAGAGAATGCACCAACTAGGCTTCTATCCTATATAGCTTGCCCCCTTGACTATAGCAACCTGATTCTGAACATTGCGCTGAAACCTCTCCATATAACAAAATGCCTTTACTTATAAGGGTCTGTTGGCTGCACCATGTCAGTCACAAGCCATTTTGAAGACAATGGCAGATCCACATGGCCCCACCGCAGATGTTTTATCACACTCCTGCCCACCACTCCTCTAGGCCCACTACTCAGAAGGCACCAAGTTACTGGCATCTCTGTTCTACACCATTTTTATGGAACGCAGTCAATCAAGGCACTGTGTGGTACACTCATGATCAGAAACAGGACATCCAAAGATTCTCCAGTGCCACCTGTTCATGGGAATTTCAAAAATTTCATGGTATTTATCAGGAAACATTAAATGGTGAGGAAGCTCATTTCATAGAAAGCTGTGGAGAATTATCACAGGCAAGACTTCCCAAAGAGTGGCCAAAATGTCACATGAAGCCATGCCCATTGAGGTTTACAATGTGAGGTCCATGTGTGTTTTGCCTCTCAACTCTGGCTGTCAAGTTTTTCAGAATAAAATCATGTGATATCCTAGCTGAAATTCCTAGTGCTCTGTGGAAAGCAAACCTGGCCCTAGATCAGTTTCCAAGGGCAACTCTTATCCGTGGCCTCCTAAAATCCCAAAACAGTTCATGGCAATATTTCTCTGATGTCATTTCCTGAACTCAGTATCTAAGGGGAATCACACCAGAGTTCAAGCCAAGGTGGACCCAGTCATCTCTTCCAACTGTCACACAAATAACCAAAATTAAAACCAAAACACTCCCACATGGCCCTCATCTTCTTCCATATAGGCACTCATCATAAACTCCGGTTGGTGGTTTCCATGAGGGACACAGCTCAAGACAGTGTCAAAAATATGCTCCCTTGCCACTCATTTGCCTAAAGTCAGAGTGGCCTGGACACACTTCCGGTGAACCAGGAGTGATCAAATAGGCCTGCCATTAATACTGCTCTGCTTGTCCAATTTGAGGCCTACTGACTGTCAGGTATAAATTCTTTATGCGATTTGGAGTAATGAGAAAACCCAAGAACTTCTGCATGGCTTTGAAGAACTCATTTGACCCAAAGGATCCCTATTCTCACTTGATAGAGGTCAGGAACCTAACAGAGGAAGGCAAGAGACTTCATCCACAATGATTGATCTTTTTGCCATTGTGGATTTGGATGCACATATGGGATCTTTCTTTAGATAAATTAGGTGCTGAGAATCTAAGCCACAGCCTCACACAGGGTGAAGAGGCTGATTGAGACACATCCTTTTCCAAAGCATTTAATCCAAGAAACACAGGTGATGCCTATTCATTTCCATTTGAAAACTGTTTTCTTCAGGATTCAAAAAAGGGTGGCCTGAGGCAAAGACCTTCCTGACATTCAGGGCAACAGAACATTAGGTAAGCAAAAGGCCTAAAGCAGAGTGGCCAGAATTCAGGAAGAAAACAGGAACTTAGGAAGGTACCAGGTGATGCACATCAATAAGGCTAGCCACACTCTATTCATAAATTGGGCAGGATGAACGCTGGAAAGCTGTCTACTAGACAGGAAACAATCATTGATGCATTCTCTTTTTTAATGTCTGCATCCACAGACACAGTGTGATACACAGATATAGAAACACTCCCCTTGTCAAATGACATTCTAGAAGCAGTCTAGTCCAAACCAAACAAACCGCCTTTCCTACCTATTCTCAGACCATGAGACATAACCACAAACACACACCCACACCCACAAAGGCACCTCCTTCCAGCAAGTAGGAATGTGACTAACTGGAGTGTCCTCTGACTGACAGACTTTCCCTGAAATGTCCTGTCCTGTCTCAGATCTGGTTTTTTGGGCAAGTCTCCAAAGTTGTCAGTAGCCAGTGCTGAGCCACTACCATCTTTTTCAGGACAGGCCCCTCTTCAGAGCTTTCATGGCATTTGCCGATCCTCACATTAGAAGGTACCAAGAATGACTGACCCTATCCTTGTTAATTCCAATCAAGTGAGCACACTGAAACTGGGACTGGGACTGGCTCTGGATGCCTGGCTTCCTGTATCCCATGTTCAGAGAGTTAAATCAACAAGAAAATGAGGTGAGGTCACTTCTTTCAGGAACTGAATGAGATCACTGCTTTGGTAACCATATGTCCTAACAGTTGCTTCCAAGAGTCCCATGTGATGGAGGCTGCCCCTA